>NC_143022.1:77626784-77939284 GCF_057628025.1 Oncorhynchus mykiss
ACACGTAGTCTGCCACTGTCAGGACGATCATCTGTCCGTCCTGTCTCCCTGTAGGCGTCTCACAGTACAAACATTGCAATTTATTGCTCTGGTCACATCTGCAGTCCTCATGCCTCCTTGCAGCATGCCCAAGACACATTCACACAGATGAGCAAGGACCCTGGGAATCTTTCTTTTGGTGTTCTTCAGAGTCAGTAGAAATGCCTCTTTATTGTCATAAGTTTTCATAACTGTGACCTTAATTGCCTACCGTCTGTAAGCTGTTAGTGTCTTAACGACCATTCCACAGGTGCATGTTCATTAATTGTTTATGGTTCATTGATGCATGGGAAACAGTGTTTAAACCATTTACAATGAAGATCTGTGAAGTTATTTGGAAAGACAGGGTCCTGAAAAAGGGACGTTTCTTTTTCTGCTGTGTTTATGTACATGTAGGTAGGGGTAAAAGGTGTATCTCACTGTTCATCCCTAAAGCCAACACCTCATTTGGCCACCTTTCGTTCCAGTTCTCTGCTGCCTGTGACTGGAACGAATTGCAAAAATCGCTGAAGTTGGAGACTTTTATCTCCCTCACCAACTTCAAACATCTGCTATCTGAGCAGCTAACCGATCGCTGCAGCTGTACATAGTCTACCGGTAAGTAGCCCACCCAAGTTCACCTACCTCATCCCCATACTGTTTATATTTATTTACTTTTCTGCTCTTTTGCACACCAGTATCTCTACTTGTACATGGCCATCTGATCATGTATCACTCCAGTGTTAATCTGCAAAATTTTAATTATTCGCCTACCTCCTCATGCCTTTTGCACACAATGTATATAGACTCTCTTTTTTCTACTGTGTTATTGACTTGTTAATTGTTTACTCCATGTGTAACTCTGTGGTCTGTTCACACTGCTTTGCTTTATCTTGGCCAGGTCGCAGTTGTAAATGAGAACTTGTTCTCAACTAGCCTACCTGGTTAAATGGTGAAATAAAAATAAAAAATAAAAAAAAGTGACTAAGCAATCAGGATACACAATAAACATGGTAGCTGTGTGTGTGTGTGTGTGTGTGTGTGTGTGTGTGTGTGTGTGTGTGTGTGTGTGTGTGTGTGTGTGTGTGTGTGTGTGTGTGTGTGTGTGTGTGCATGTCAGTGGCGGCTCCTCGGAGGAGGAAGAGGAGGACCATCCTCCTCAGTGAATTTCATAAAAATAAAAATAGTGAAACATTAAAGTTATCCATTTGATATAAAACAATAGTAAATATATTCACATCAACAAATCATTTATTTAAATCCACTGTTTTGCAGTGAAGGTCTACAGTACCCTCAACAGCAATCTGTAGGGTAGCACTTTCACTTACTTAGCTAGCAAATGCAGCTAGCTAGTTTAGTCTACTCAAACACCCGGCTCAAACAGAGAGGGATGCTATGTAAGCTAGCTGGCTATGGCTATCCAACACTGGATTTCTTTCAAGTCAACGTAGGCTTTTGGTTTTATTAAATTGTTGCCTCCGGGGCCCGCTGGTTTAACTGCTAAACTGCTTGCTGACTGTACACTGTACTGCATGATTGTAGCAGGTTTACTAATGTGTTCGTTCTAGAAGTTATGTTGACTATGATGTTAGCTAATATGGTGACAACGATGTAGGCTGAATTTAGCGGTTATGATAGGTTTGGCTTGGAAAGTTTTTTTGGCTTGGACACAGACAGCTGATGTGTTGTGCACTGAAGTCCACAAGGGAAGGGAAAAGGTGAGAGGAGGAGAGCGTGTAGATGAGAGAAGGAATTATACAACGATCAAAGGGATCATGCTGTTTGTATGTGGCTGGTATGAAAGTGTACTGTGTTTGTGTGTAATCAGGGGTGTTTTCATTCCACCGATTCTGTTGAAAAAAGTTTCTTAAAGGGAAGCAAACAGAATGAAATTGGGATAAACATACATGAATTTGTCCAATAGAAACTTTCCTTTGCAACTGTTGGACTAATGATTACACACTAGATCAGCTAGATGCAGGCAAAAGTGTGCAAGGCGGTATTGAATGTGTCAATGTCTGTCAACCTTGATTACTCACATTTCTCTCGACCTGTGCCCCTACATTGTAAACTTTCATTCATAGGCTAGGTTGTAGCAATCTCATGATGGGTATATGGAAAATTTGAGTATCATGTAGTAGTCTTAAACCAACAGTGTCAATGTTACATTGAGCTGGGTGAATGGAATATGATTGACAGTCATCCAATTTGGTGTAATAAAGAATCGTCCTCCCTCATCTTAAATGGCACGACCACCACGTGTGTGTGTGTTTGTGTTGAAGTGTCAGTGTAGTATGTGTGAGTCCAGTGAGTGTGCATAGAGCCAGTGCAAGAGAGTCAGTGCAAGAAAAAAAAGGGGGTCAATGCAAATAGTCTGGGTAGCCATTTGATTAACTGTTCAGCAGTTGCGGTAGCAGAGAGAACAGTCTATGACTTGGGTGCTGGAGTCTTTGTCAATGTTTAGGGCCTTACTTCTGACACCGCCTGGGATATAGGTCCTCGATGGCAGGGAGCTCGGCCCCAGGAATGTACTACTGTCTTTAGCGCTTTAGGGTCAGATGCCAAGCAGTTGCCGTACCACGCATTGCCGATCCCTCTTCACAATTTTGTTGGTGTGTTTGGACAATAGTTATTTAGTGATGTGGACACCTAGAAACTTGAAGTTCTTGACCCACTCCACTACAGCACCATCGATGTGAATGGGGGTATGCTTGGCCCTCTCTTTCATGTAGTCTACAATCAGCTCCTTTGTCTTTCTGACATTGAGGGAGAGGTTGTTCTCCTGGCACCTGACCTCCTTCATCGTCGGTGGTCAGGCCTACCACCGTGGTGTTGTCAGCAATCTTAATAATGGTGTTGGAGTCGTGCATGGCCACGCAGTCATGGGTGAACAGTGAGTATAGCAGGGAACTATGCACGCACCCCTAAAGAGCCCCCATGTTGAGGGTCAGCGGGGCGGATGGGTTGTTGCCTACAATCACCACCTGGGGGCGTTCTGTCAGGAAGTCCAGGATCCAGTTGCAGAGGAAGGTGTTTAGTCCCAGGGTCCTTAACTTAGTGACGACCTTGGAGGGCACTATGGTGTACCTTGGAGGGCACTATGGTGTTGAACTCTTAGCTCTGGTCAATGAACAGCATTCTCACAAATGTAGGTGTTCCTTTTGTACAGGTGGGAAAGGGCAGTGTGGAGTGCAATTGAGATTGTGTCATCTGTGGATCTGTTGGAGCGGTATGCAAGTTGGAGTGGGTCCAGGGTGTCTAGGATGATGGTTTTGATGTGAGCCATGACCAGCCTTTCAAAGCATTTCATTGCTACAGATGTGAGTGCTACCGGGCGATAGAGATTTAGACAGGTCACCTTGTCGTTCTTGGGCACAGGGACTATGGCGGTCTGCTTGAAATATGTAGGTATTACAGACTGGGTCAGGGAGAGGTTGAAAATGTCAGTGAAACCACTTGCCAGATGGTCAGTGCATGCTCTGAGTTTGCGTTCTGGTAATCCGTCTGGCCCTGTGGCCTTGTGAATGTTAACCTGCTTAAAGATCTTACTCACACTCATCCGAAACAACTGGTGCTCTCATGCATGGTTCAGTGTTGCTTGCCTCGAAGCAAGCATTTAAGGTATTTAGCTCCTCTGCTAGGCTCGCTTCACTGGGCAGTTTGCAGCTGGGATTCCTTTTTGTTATCCGTTATAGTATGCGAGCCCTACCACATCCTACGAGCATCAGAACCAGTGTAGTAGGATTCGATCTTGGTCCTGTATTGATGCTTTGTCTGTTTTTTCATCTCTAGTTGCACAGGTAACATGTTTTTAGAAATGAAGTAGAACGGATTTTCCTACATTAAAATCACCGGCCACAAACACCTGCATCTATGCACCGACCCCACAGTCTCTCAATGACCGATAACTGCCATCTAGTTATATAGTGGCCATAGACCACTCGTTAAAGTAAAGCCTCTATGACAATGTATTTTTTTCACACTTATTTTTCTCTCTCCTTTTCTCACTCACTCACTCACTCACTCACTCACTCACTCACTCACTCACTCACTCACTATTTCACTGTGTTTTTATTGGAATGTGTGTGTGTGCTGGTGCGGACTGTGACACTGATGAATGACCAGCCGTGGCAGATTCATAGTCCGGATCCTGGTGCAGCTGGAGAGGAAACTAATGGCAAGCTGGGACTGTGGAGGTCTCAGAGCTAATACCTGTCTCTTCCATCAGGAGACCTGGGGGCATTTCTTCTCTCACCCAGCCAAATAAGAGCCACCCCCCATGCCGCCCCTACTTTTAACACCATTCTCCCCTCCAATACAACCCCCACCACACATGCATGTACACACACGTACGAATGCACGCACGTACACACACACACGAACGGACGCACACACATGCATGCATGCTGTGGGCTGCTGGTGGCAGACTTTCAGACTGGTGTGGGTACTGTAGCATCTGTTGTTTGTGGGTGTCAATGTTCAATGTGTGGGACAAGGATGGCAACTATACTTAGGGTTGCACAATTCCTGGACTGTTCAATAAATTCCCTGGTTTCCCTGAAATCCCGGTTGGAGAGTTCCCGGAATTAGCAGGAATTCCGGAATCCTCCAACCATGATTTCTGGAAAACCAGGGAATTTATTGAAACTTCCAGGAATCTTTCAACCCTAACTGCCCCACATTTTGGCTTTAGCCCCCCGCTGCTCCACCTCAATGCTACAGCAGCTTCACTCTCTTTCTGTACTCCAAAGATGTAGTTAGAGATCTGCCTAATGTAATAGTAAATATATTACACTAGTAACTTCCTATACATTCATCTCATTAGGTTAACATACTCATCCAGAGAGAGGAGCTACAGGACGTCATTAGTCAGTTTGGAGTGTGCATATGCTCCATTGACCTACACTATGTAAATTCCTACATGCGATGCTGGGCCTGCATATGGCCAGAGTCCCCCACTGCACTGGAAGCCCGTCCGGCATGGTGCCTCATTATACACCAGACTTCCCAGAGTCCTCTCTGTTCATTAGAGCGTTTCGTGTGCCATGTGACTTCAGTGGTCTGACGACCTGCGGTCAGGGTAAGGACGTAAAGATCTGGCGGTGTGTCCGTTTGTCTGTCCGTTCGCTCGTTCACCCATCTGTCTATTTATCTGTTTGTCTGGCTACTGTATTGGACTCGATCCATCTGATTGTTATTTATCTATCTGTCTGGCAAATCATGGCTGCGGACAATGTATATTTTTGTGAATGTATAATCACTAGGAACAAGTTTTTTTTTTAAATGGCAGAATGAAGGATACAGTCAATGAGTTCACCTCCATGGCAACAACACAGCACTGTCAGCTCGCCACCGTTCTCTGGTTTAATTGTTATTAATCTAGAGGAATTAAAATGTGTTTCACTGTCAGTTTTGCTTTCATGCTTTGACAAGCATGGATATTGTTTACATGCAAAGAGAAACTGTTGAAGAACATTTCCAAGCAATGTCAATGCCTATGCATCGCTCTAAGCAATTCCGGAGCACATCGCGATAAAGCCCATATTTGAATAGGAGTGTCATATCAAACACATTCATTAGGTTACAAGCTTCACTTGATTAATTATATCTGAAGAAAATTGTGGGCATTTCGGATCTTAGTCTGATAGTATCGCCATGTGCCACGGATCCCTAATTTCCAAAAGAAAAGGGGGGGCTAGGGTATTTTTTTCTCCCAGACTATCCAGGACAGCCTGCCCCTCTCCCAAAGGAAATGAACGTATTCAAATGTATCTCCATCAATGAGCACAGTAATTATGAATTCAGCACTAATTAGTAGATACACTACTTTCCTTGCATATTTGATTTCCACTGTGAGATGGTAATAAGGGAAGTGCCCATTTTTGTCCTATCTCGTAAAATTCCAGAATGTTGGAGAGGGGGAGGAGGAGGAGGAGGAGAAGAAGGAGGGGAGGGGGCAGATGGCGAGGGGGGAACAGGGGATGCATTAAGTATGCATGGAAGTCGAAAAAATAAGTTTACAGATAATTGGTGTGGTTACTGCTGGGGCTAAAACAACACTGCTTACCTTAGTTAACATTCTGCTGGCTAAACATGCCTTTTAAAAGACACACATTGTATCACTATAGCAGTTCTCTTTGGGCCCCATTTTTATCCTTGTTCAATAGAAATACATATTTTCCCCCAGAAAAGGCACATCAAATTACTAATGTGAGTCTTTCTTCATGGTGCATGTACATGATTAATAATCTATATTATTGCAAATGTGAACTCTTCTCTCCTTTTGCATGTTGTGAAAGAATATCTGTAAATGCAATGCTTTCTTACAGTGCCGAGTGGTATGTGTTTTCCTGCAAGTGAAAGTGAGTACATACTGTATACATACTGTATATCAAAAGTTTGGACACACCTACTCATTCATGGGTTTTTCTTAAATGTAATATTTCCTACATTGTAGAATAATAGTGAAGACCTCAAACCTATGGAATAAAAATTAAAAAGTGTTAAACATATCAAAATGTATTTAATATTTGAGATTCTTCAAAGTAGCCATCCTTTGCCTTGATGACAGCTTTGCACACTCTTGGCATTCTCTCAACCAGCTTCACCTGGAATGCATTTTCAACAGTCTTGAAGGAGTTCCCACATATGCTGAGCACTTGTTGGCTGCTTTTCCTTCACTCTGCTGTCCAACTCATCCCAAACCATCTCAATTGGGTTGAGGTCAGGTGATTGTGGAGGCCATGTCATTTGATGCAGCACTCTATCACTCTCCTTCTTGGTAAAATAGCCCTTACACAGCCTGGAGGTGTGTTGGGTCACTGTCCCGTTGAAATATAAATGATAGTCCCACTAAGCGCAAACCAGATAACATGGCACATTGCTGCAGAATGCTGTGGTAGCCATGCTGGTTAAGTGTGCCTTGAATTCTAAATAAATCACTGAGAGTGTCACCAGCAAAGCACCCCCACAACATCACACCTCCTCCATGCTTCACGGTGAGAACCACGCATGCGGAGATCATCCGTTCACCTACTCTGCATCTCACAAAGACACGGCGGTTGCAACCAAAAATGTCAAATTTGAACTCATCAGACCAAAGGACAGATTTCCACCAGTCTAATGTCCATTGCTCATATTTATTGTCCCAAGAAAGTCTCTTCTTCTTATTGGTGTCCTTTAGTAGTGGTTTCTTTGCAGTGATTCGACCATGAAGGCCTGATTCACGCAGTCTCCTCTGAACAGTTGATGTTGAGATGTGTTTATTACCTGAACTCTGTGAAGCATTTATTTGGGCTGCAATCTGAGGTGCAGTTAACTCTAATGAACTTATCCTCTGCAGCAGAGGTAACTATGGGTCTTCCTTTCCTGTGGCGGTCCTCATGAGAGCCAGTTTCATTCTAGCGCTTGAGGGTTTTTGCGACTGCACTTGAAGAAATGTTAAAAGTTCTTGAAATGTTCCGTTTTGACTGACCTCCATGTCTTAAAGTAATGATGGACTGTCATTTCTCTTTGCTTATTCGAGCTGTTCTTGCCATAATATGGACTTGATATTTTACCAAATAGGATTGTCTTATGTATACCACCCTTACCTTGTCACAACACAACTGATTGGCTCAAACGCATTAAAAAGGAAAGAAATTCCACAAATTATCTTTTAACAAGGCACACCTGTTAATTGAAATACATTCCAGGTGACTACCTCATGAAGCTGGTTGAGAGAATCCCAAGAGTGTGCAAAGCTGTCATCAAGGCAAAGGGAGGCTACTTTGATCAATCTCAAATATAACATATATTTGTATTTGTTTAACACTTGTTTGGTTATTACATGATTTCATGTGTTATTTCATAGTTTTGATGTCTACAATGTAGAAAATAGTAAAAATAAAGAAAACCCCTTGAATGAGTAGGTGTGTTCAAACGTTTGACTGGTACTGTATATATATATATATATATATATATATATATTTCAAGTCAGATATTGATATCTATAAAGAAATACATTTAGGTCAACGATTTGGTTTATTTCTCTAGGAGACGTTATCGCTTTGACAGCTGCCTCTTTTTTAATCTTCTCAGTCACGAACGAAAACGACAACAACTAAATAAATGAAAACTTTGATGAAGACAATACTGTAACATACAGTAACATACTGTAAAGGGGATGTGTAATACATTCAGAGTATTTATGTTGGGGATGTACAAGACAGGGAAGGGAGGGGTAAAAGTATGTAGGCTGTCCTTTTTTCTTCTTCGTGAGTTTGGATGTCTAATGTTATGTCTGTAGGCTGTCCTTTTTTCTTCTTCATGAGTTTGGATGTCTAATATTATGTCTGTAGGCTGTTCTTTTTTCTTCTTAATGAGTATGGATGACCAATGTTATGTCTATACCATGTCATTGTTTTGGTTGTGGATTTTTTTTGACGCAGTGCATTTTCTGTACGTTTCTCACATTTCTGGGACCAACAGACAATGAAGTCTAAATATATCCTAACAATTTTGATGTCAGAAGTGAAAGACGTCATATTGCCATCCCTCTCTGATTATGGCCCAGATAGTCATCCTTTTATCAGGGTCACTGTGTGGAAGGTTGTACCTTTACCAATACCACTGGCATATTTCTTGAGCACACAGAATTACAGTGGATTTATATAATGTATCTAATCATCTCTCTGGAATGGAGAATTTATGCCTATTTGATCTCCTCCTTCTTGACAGGATTGGGCTTTTTGGTGCCAGCCTGCCAACCTAAGAGGCTGGTCCCCTTCTCAAGGACCTGCTATCGCCATGTGGCGTGTGCGCCAACCTCTCCCTGTACCAGGGAGATAGCGAGCTCACACAAAAAAAGCATTCACGCAGGCACACACTCACACGCACGCACCCACCCACACGCACATACAGGATGGGGTATAGACAAACATCGGGTGTCACTCCGGGTCTTACTCTACGTAAAGATCCCTGCTGCAGTAATGAAAGAAGAGGCTACTGAGGAGAGTGGCTTAATGACTCTTCTCTTTCTCTCTTACACACACACACACACACACACACACACACACACACACACACACACACACACACACACACACACACACACACACACACACACACACACACACACACACACACACACACACACACATATACACACACACACATATACACACACACACAGACACAGCCCCCTCACACACAAAGGCGGCCCCCTCACACTCTTATTTGACTTTGTGTGCTTCGCCGGGTTTATTATGACAGGCTGAGCGGCGGGGAGGGAATTAAACTGTTAAGCAGACATCACAGGCTGTCTAATGTTTAATGCAGGAGCTGGGGCGTGTGCTGACTGATAATGAATACAAACAGGGCAACGTCTTATTTGTTGTGCTTTTCATTGGGAACGACTGGAGTGCTTGACATCCTCAGCTAATGTACTGTATGGTCTATTGTTGCACCCCCCATCTTTTCCCCTCGCTTTCTATTCTTTCACTTGTCTTTTTTCATTGTGCGGATTCTCAGGGATATGCTGGCTTTATCGTCAGACACATGCTCACATGAGTTGAATGCGTCTCACCCTAATGTTGTAATTCTTAGGAATCACGGCCCTATAATGATAATGTGTGGATAGGATGTGGTAATGGTTGTTAAAAGGTTGCCCTGTTGAGCTGTAATTGGTTCTTTCACACCTCCCTACGTTTACCAGGATGGAGGCATGACCTCAAGGGCAGTCGCTGTAAATATGCCATCTTGAGAGGTGTAATTACACAAGCCAAAAACCTTGACTCTATTTCTCACAGATTAAGGTACTACTGGTGACAATATTGACAATTCCCATTGTAATGACATTGTCATAGTAGTGTTATAGCATGTGTCAACACTGTTCTGAATGTTGAAATATTTCAGTAAAATATTTAAACAAATTTCTTTGTGCTTTAAGATGGGGTGATATGGCTTGTCACCTGCGGTTATGAAAACCACTCTTCTGTGCTGACTTCCACCATAATACCAACACTCGTGTTATCAAAAAAGGCGAAGGAGCATGCAAGAAAGCACTAGAGTGGAGAGTAATGGAGAGAGTTCTTTCTTGTTGTCACTGCCTTCTCCTTGGACAGGTACTGTACGTCTCAGGGCAGGCAGGCCCACACCACCTCCCTGCCGTATTGTACGTCCCACTGTACTGTTCTTCTTGTATCTCATGCACTAAGTCGTCCATAACGCTTGGGCTTGGGTGGGGGGAAGCTGAGTTTAGCAGTCCTCTGACAGTAATATCGGCAGATATCTTTCCCTAGTACAGAAACTCATTGAGATACATATCAAAGGAGTCAGTGGGGCTTTATGAAGTGCATTCATTTGGCCATTTGCCATGTTTCCTCACTAGAGGACGGTTGTGATGAATGAAGCAGATTTCCTCTCCCACCTCTCAGCTCTCCCGTGATTAGTAATCCAGAACCTAACCTCCCACACTAGATAGGAATAGTGGGCTTGTACCACACACATGTCTAGGATCATCTTCAGGCACCCTGTTTCATTAACCTGGGGCTACACTTTCTGACTTGCTCGATACATTGTTATCACGTGAGTACTTTGTTGTCGACATGTTGAGGGCAACATTTTTATCAAATGTATCAAAACTTTTGCATGACGTGTTTCCTTCCTGCCCCTGCTATTCATCTTAGAGACATTTATGATTGTTGTTCAATTTCACAAAGTTTATGCTTTGTTTCACCTCTCAATGGAGCGATGGAGGCGTCCAGGCTAGGTCTCACGCTGTAACTAACCAAAGGTCACTACTCCCCAACCATGTATCTAAACTACTCACCATGGCTCGTGCTTTAAGAACACTTAAACGTTCAGATATGTTATTTACTGTATATATAAATGTACAGTTCCAACTATAAATGCTACCCTTAGGTCAGGGGGATGAAGTCAATATATTCTAAATGCTGAATCCAGTGAATTAAAGTGGGCTGTTTCAGTGTTGGGGGATATACTGCTGTGGAGGGGCGGACCAGGGAATTGTATGTGGGAGAAAAATGTACATGCTCAGCAGAACAGCTCCAAACCAAACATATTATCTTTCCTAAAGCCCTCCTCTTCATAGCTCTGATGAGTTGTTCACAGGGTGTAATTTGTTGGCATGTTCACACATACTGGAGACTTCGAGGTGAAGCTTCTAACAAAACACATAGGTTTATGAAAGAAAAATGGTTTTTGACCAATACTTAACATCACATCTTTGTCCAGTCCAAGTTCATATATTTTAAATCAAGTGAAATATTGAAACACAAGTAAAGTGAAATTACCTCTTATTTTATGTTTTTGGCCAGACATGAGCAGTTTTAGGGTAGCCTGTAATTCTAGACCTACAGTATATAGAGCATGGGGAAAGCAGCTATGTTTACTGGCCAAATAATGACATTAACAACCCATTAATTGAAATTGGGCATGAAAACGAGGAGACACTGGAGTCCTTGAGGATTACAGAGGTACACTCCTGCCCCATCCTCTGCCCAGGTCTCAGTGACAATACTTTGGGAGGATGGGTCAGATGAAAGACCGGAGAGGGGGAGCAGGATCAAAAGCCACGTGCGTTCCTGGATGCCTGCTTGTTCTAAGGGCCATACATAGTGCATTGGATTCATATCTCAAGGTCTTTGTACAGGCAGAGACCGCCAACTAGCAGTGGCCTTATTATTCTTTACTTCAATAACAAACCCACGTCTGTCCTCCGTTCCATCAAAGGCACAGAGCTCTCCAGAAGTGAAAATACACCTCTTCCATGAAATGTAAATAACTTCTTTGAACATCGTCTTTGGTAGCATACTGCCCGGTATATGTCAGCATGTTTAAAGACATAGCAGCCCTCCCCTTCACTTCTTTTCATTTTAAACATGGTATAAGAAATGTGGTTTTCTTTATCACACTGAGAGAAACTACAGCACATAACTTCTCATAGTGCCAACCCCATTGCCAGCCAGTAAACACGTCCGCTCCCCCGCTCTGAGTGACAATGACTAAGTTGGCCACATCCATCCAGAGCAGTTATCCGAGCGTAACCTATAAAACAGAAATAACGCGGAGGTTTACTCACAGTGAGGGGTGATCCGCAGACCGGACCTGGGCAGCCATTTGTAGTGACAGGACCGCCCATCATGCTACTCTAACGGGGTCAGGAGGCTGCATGGGGACTTGATCCAGAGCGAGGCCAAGGGGAGAGGGACCACAGAGAGGATGGATGGAGCCGGGGAAGGAGAGAAGGACAGGCTGATTACATCATTTTTCAGCACCTCCAAAAGCCCTGTAATGACCACTGGGCGACTGGATTGACAGCTGGCCTCTCTGCTAATATATTTTGGAGTGATTTGTCAAAAATGAGGAAATTGTGCTTGCTGACCCATCTCACTGAGGCACAAGTGACTCAATTGGCCAGTCTTGACAACAAGAGCAACATATAGCTTCTGTAGCTCATGTTGAATGGGTGATACGAAAAGTCATAACAAAACAATCACGAACATACCAGGAAATGCTGAAAAAAAAATAGTAGGTCTGTAGATATGGTTAATATATCAAGTGAAATCTGACAGAGTGTGGCACAGATTAAATCACTTGCATAATGTAATGCTGTGCTGTATCATTTGTTTTGTTGGAGGGAAATGTTTTGTTTTTGTGCATTTCCTGAGTACCTACAAATATTCCCTCCAGGCACGCTGTGGTACTACCTGTTTTCAAAGGAAACTCAATCCCTAGGGCCCCTCAACAAATCGTCTTCTCTGTCTCTCCTGCAGGGTAAGAGACACAATCACTCTAGGGTTTTGGGTGTCACATCAGGCTGAAAGATGCTATGTTCAACACTTTCATTTTTCCAACAGGTAAAGGAAAAACCTCCCTAGGCTATAATGTAAAACTAAGCAATTATCAAATTAGTCAAAGGATCTGAAATCTAAAGGAGGATTTTTCCTCTTGTCATTAATCCACCTGTTTATTGAATTGGTTATTATCCGTTTCTTGCCTCCAGTAATAAAGATTAAATCCTGTAAATTCATTTTTGCTCCCTGCCGTCATTACTCCGTTCAAAACAGAACATTTGCTTCAGTGCAGTCAGATTAATTTTGTCTCATTGTTTCAGAATTGAAGGCGTAATGACTGACCTGGATTCATACTCCAGTTTTCAATCCCCACCTCTCTCTCCAAGGTTACTGGCCAAAATCCAAAGGTTGTTCTGGCATTCTACTTCACCAGCCGAGGAGGCAGAACATCATGCAGAGTAAATAATAATCTGGTCTGCGGTTTACACAACGCAGAGGCCTTAGAGGTTGTTGTTGTAGACCCAGATCTGTCTCTGAGTCCCGCTATGACAGAGGAGCACGAGAAAGATGGCACCGAAGTTAATAGAGGAGACTTGCTAAGTGTTGAACTCAGATCCAGCCACTTGATTGTCTGCTGGTGTTGCCAAGGTGAATCATTTCCACCATAGCCGTGACTAAAGTTTCTCGTCTTCATGTTTAAACCTTCAGACTATTTAAAAAAAAAAATCTTTAGAACATTCACCATTAATTGTATGTGTTCTGTGGCGTGAGAGAGAGGGAGGATAGCTTGGAGGGGGTGGTGCCGTGTCAAACATATGTTCTTTCTATTAGCTGTAAAAAGCAGAGGATGCACTGCGAGCAATAACCTTCACTGTAACACACTGCAACATTTATTACCAGACTTCTCATCTCAAGGGCAAAGCAACATCATGTCTCATGTCATGACAGTCTAGAATACTTACACTGTGATAACTGTGATTAGAAAGCACAGCGAAAGCTTGGATTTATCTAGCAAACAAACATGGTTAAAAATTGAAAGCTGAAGTTTCCTAACCTCAACCCTTTTCCTTAGAAAACAAAATCAGAGGAAACAAAGTTAACTTATTTACTGTCTGCCATACTTATCCACTAATGATGAAACTGACGTCTGTCAACAATGCCTTTTTTTAAGGAATAATGAATATATTCACAAGTAATTCAGAGCCACCGTTGCCTCTAGACAATTGAGCTTTCCCTTCATCCACTTCAGTGTATTATTCAAAACTGCAGCCTCACAAAAGGAACATCTTCTAGTATCCACCCTTACATACGAGCCTGAGAAGAAACACAGAGTAAAACAGTGACTTAATATTTCATATTGGTAAGATTATTCATCCGCAATTCCTTTCACCCCGCCTACATTTCAACGTCCTCATTAAAAATGGGACATGAACGTTCAAACATTTCAAAGAAATTATAATATTGCCCTTCAATCTTTCAACAGTTTATATCTAATGAACTTAGATTTAATTTGGCATGGTTTAAAAATCCATTTGCATGGTTCATAATTAGAAATGCAGGCATGGTTATTAAAATGAATGGCTAAAGCCAGCACTAGGTTCTGAAGTGAAACACTATTAATTGGTTCCACCTTAAGAATTAATTGATTGTCTTTGCAAGAGAGTAAGTTTAATCACCTCTTACATGAGAAAGAACACACACAAACACACACACACACACACACACACACACACACACACACACACACACACACACACACACACACACACACACACACACACACACACACACACACACACACACACACTCACACACACATATACACACACACATACACACACTTACAATGTTATTACGGTGCGTATTTCTCTTCAATCAATCTGGAGCTATTTCATTTGTCTGTCTTTCAGCCCCCTAGAGAGAAACAACCTAGCTGCTATCAGAGTTTAGCTTTTGATTGTGTGTCAATATCTGAATTTAAAGCAGGATTATGTCCTACTGTCAGCAATAGCGGTAATGGTTTTACATGTGTTAAAGTTAACGCCAGCCCTTTAATGTGTACAGTTCTACTTTAGATAATCTCATGACAGAAGATGCATCTGTCATTCAACTTTTGACAGACCAGCTTTCCTGTGAATGATCACACCCATTTACAGAGGGATTCATTCACTCAATACTGAGGGACTCCATGTTGTGCTACACATTCCTTTTGCTATGATTTGTTGTTTTCTGGGTATGAAGGAGAGACAAAAAAAAATCCCACAGCTTGCCTTTATTTGTATAAATGTATGTAAATGTATTTTTTTCTGTGTCTGGATGTCTCTTAAGCATGCTGTACAAAGCAATCCTTTGCCTGGGTTGTGGCTATACTGTATGCGCACACAGGCAGTCATCCGTGATCATTCTATTCGAGGTGTGTGTGCATGCGTTTCTGTGTGTGTGTTTGTGAAAGAGTTGTGCCACCCAACTGCTCACATTCTATTTATTCTACAGAACATGTACACTGTACACCGCCTCTCCTGGTGTGACTGACAGCAAACACCCCCACAATGCTGTGAATTACATGCAGGTCTATTAGACACCAGATCACATGATGGGATTAATGGACTGGCGTCTTCAAAGCTGCTATTACAACTCCTGAGATGTGATACAGGCTCCCCCTGCGCTCTCTGCAGGAGTGTGTGGATCTTCCTCTGAGAATTACCTGACACCACCGCGTCTCCCTGTCTCTGCTCTGGGAAACAAGTGCTCTGGCTCAGAGTGGAACAGCAACATCAGTCGGAGACGACCCCCCCACGCTGTGCAGAGCCAGCAAACCTTACATTAAGTCCCCTGTGTGAGCCGCCACCATGGTTACATGAGTTGACATCAGAGAAAGGGAGTTATGGTGGTAAGGGTGGTATGATTGGAGATAATGTGGATTAATGACGGGGAAATGCCATCATATTTGAATGGGGAGGAACGCTCAGACGTTATTTCTTGATGGCAGTCTGAGGTCTTATGTGATCACCCTGGAGTAATCTTAGGATTTTCAGAATTAAATGAGTGGGGATGTAGCTGTAGTGGCTGTAGTGGCTTGTGTGCCAGAGCAGATTACAGGCCAAAAGGGTACCTAAAAAATGATTGTATGAATGTTATAAAGATAGTATTGTACATCGATGAAATCAAACAATAATTTGATGTTTCTAGGTACTGGTTTACAAACCACGTGCACAACTAAACTGTACCTATGAATGGTTATGATATAAGCAACATACAATATATAACTCTAGCAATAGCTTTTGCCTTACTACAGAAATACACCATGAGGTTGTGTGAGAAAAAAAGCAACGCAACATCAAAAGGTGATTGCGTTCTGAACTTCGAGTTACCTTTTCTGGGGATGAACGTTGGGAATTTTGGACCTCCCAGTGCAAACATTAACGGTCTGAAATGCAGCTTTGGATGTAACAAAGGAAACAATACCAGGGAAGAGAGCCAAGAAGGCAGAGCTGGCACGCCTGTTCCTGGGACCATGGGAATTTGGCTCTCAGAAATAATGGGTTTGAACAGGATCCAGCAGCCAGCACCAATGCTACTGTAGCTGGAAAATGGCGCACAGAAAGCCAGGCTTCATCCGCAGAGATTTACAAGCAGGGAGGAGAAAAGGAAATATACAGTCACTCTTACCTCTCACAGTGTGGTGAGATGAGTAAACATTTCAGAGAGAAAGAAAGGAAGAGTCTTGTGTTTCCCAAACAACGTAGGTGTAGTCAATCAAAAAGGCTGCCCATATAAGATACCGACTTTGAGCAACAAAAATAACAAACACATCATACCGTATGGAGAAACTAGCAGGATTACCACTTCGTCTCACTTGATGAAAACAGGACCCAACATATCCTGAATATGATCGAATACAGAAGGCTGCATGGATTTTTCAGACTGGAGTGTGTTTATTGTTTGAAGGTTCAGGTCAACTAATATCCCTCTGATTGTATGTGCATAATATTGGAAGTGCTAATGCTAGTGTCTCCACTCCAGCCTAATTAGGACAATAAAGGGTTATGGGCTAATGTATGACTGCCATGCCACAGCTAATGAATGCGTACTATACCTTGTTTCCTCCCTAGCGTCCTTGGACTGTCATCTCCAACCTTTTGATGTTGTATCTGATTATCCAGGCAGCGATTAATCATGATTAAGTAAGCACCAATACTTTGAGAGAGGGGGTGGACAGCAGGAAAGTTGCCCAGAACCAGGTCTTCATTTTGGCCAGCACTAGTTGGCCCACCCCCTCTTTCTCTCATCTGCCAACTGGACTCGTGCGTTGAGACAGGAAAGTAATACATTCATGGGATCATTTTTTAGTTCTGAAGAGAAACGTACACTTTCCAAGCCTGGTGGTGCTTTGTGGTGATCATTTTACTTGGAGTCCATTGCATTTTTTTATGCAACAAACATCAACATTTTGACAAATCCATTTTTTGCATGTTATGGAAATGAACTGAAATCCCACCACATCTCTCCTCAAACCTCTCCTTCTCCTCCTTCAACAAATGTTTTCCTTCTTTGATATCACTTGATGGAATATAAATGGGTTTGAGCAGACCTAGGATAACCACCTATTGCCCTTCATGCATTTCTAATGTAACCTGGTCTGCCTATGCTCACAGAGAAAGCCTTGGTTCATTACTCCAAGGTGCTGAGTCTTTTGCCAGAAGCCTGACTTTTCAGCGAATAGGATCACCCTGGTGACCAGGGTCTGTGATACAGTATGCAGCACCTGAAATCCATAGCTGTTTGCCCAGGTGCCAAAATAATCAGGTTCAGCCCGCATGGCAGGCCATGAAAGAATATTAACTGTGGGAATAACCCAGCGTGACATACGTCGCCTGCGCACATGATCAAACGAGAGCTCGCTCCGAAAGGACTTTTCCAGGTAGGCCTACTGGCAGGGAAGTCTGTATGGCTGTCTCAATCATTATTACTTTGAAGTCAGAGGGGTCAGTGTTGTAGTGGGTTTGGACAGAGGTACAATGATTCTATTGTTTTTGCTTTCCCTCTCGTTCTGCTAATGTGTTTAGCATTCAAATATGGTAATGGTTTTCCCAGTGAAGAGGAATGGAAGCTGTTGTTGATACACGGTTAACGATGTACCAAAGGACGCAGAGCAGAGGTCCAAGGCATCTCTACTAACCAATAATGTAAATGTTTAGCAGTCCACTAGGAATAAAGTAATAATACTTTCACGTTTACCACCAAACTGCCGCTTACTATGGAATGCATTTCCTACTGCAAGCTTCCCTGTAGAAATATAACTATGTTATGGTTTTCCGGTCGGCATTTGACTCTGTGAAATGTTCTAAAATATACCTTTACATACAGGATCTAATGTTTCCTCTGCCATGTTTTCCTCCCACAATTTCCATCAATCTTTCCATCAAAAATGAATATTTTTCTCTTAAATTATAATATGTGATGTATGCTCAGGGTGCTTTGTAAAAAAAACGAATTACAACTGGTGACTTTATGGTAACTTGACATCTCACTCAAAACAAAACAGTCATGTGGAAAACTTCTTAACCACAAAGACCCAACTCCTGATAGTGTTTTATTGAAACATTTCAGAATGAATATGGAAACAGGAGAAATAAGGAAGCATGAAGATATGTATTCTAACCCCTTTGGACATATGCAAAAGTCTAGAAGATCACCATAATAATTGGCTGCAGTGTGTACTTCTCTCCAGTTCCAACACTGTCCTCCAGTTCAACGCAGGCTTTGAAATCTGGATTCAAAGCTAGTGGACTTCCTTGAATCACTGAAAACCCTCAGGACATGGCTTGGCCTTTGCAGAGGTGGAAGACAAATATGAGGCTCGGAAGATGAAGCACCTTGGCCTATCGTCTGTTCCTGGTAGGTGTTCACTCCTGATAAATATTTCATTTTGGTACAAAACAAATAACTTGACATACTGTAATTCATCCCTCTCTCTTCTGTGTGGAATGGCGGAGTGTCTGATTTACACGGGAGGAGAGGTGTTAAAGCGGAGAGGCATATCACTGAGGTCAGTGTGCTGCTAATAGCTTAGCTTACTCCACAGTCACCTGCCTCGTACTAGGCTAGAACCAGTGATCCTTTGCTCACGCAACACACATGACCGCCCACCTTGACAACATTCCAACGGGTTGAGCCGCCTCACATTGCAGCAATTAGAAGTGTCCAACCGCGACATGTGAACTTACGGTATGTTCTTAACTCTATTTCAAGCACCCCCTTTAAACTCGCTACACAGCAACCCCAGCCATCGAGCTGAGCCCAACCGCGCATCCGGGTCACGGCACCGAGTGTGACAGGTGTAGATTGCCTATGCATTGTGTTTTGATCGGCTTACCTATAACCATGGTTGGTGTAGATCTTTTATTCTCTGATAATGACAGGAACAACATCCATAAACAAATGCTCTGCTGTATACGCCAACTCCTCTCTTCCACACGGCTACATCAGACAGGGCCAATAACAATAATGTTCTTTCACATAACAATGCAAATGCAATGTACAGTATTACATGTAAATGTACAGTAGCCTATAGGTCTAGGCTAGCCAACTTTCTCAATGACTGTCACGGCTGTTGAAGGAAGAACTCGACCAAGGTGCAGTGTGGTGGAGCGTATATACTTTTAATAGTAGATGTCGCCAATAAAACAATAAACAATACCAAACCGTGACGCTTAAGGCTATGTGCCATCAAACAAAGTTAACTTTCCACAAACACAGGTGGGAAGTATGGTTCCCAATCAGAGACAACGATAGACAGCTGTCCCTGATTGAGAACCATACCCGGCCAAAACACAGAAATAGAAAATCATAGAAAAACAAAACATAGAATACCCACCCCAACTCACGCCCTGACCAAACCAAAATAGAGACATAAAAAGGATCTCTAAGGTCAGGGCGTGACAATGACAGCCAGGCATTACGTACAGCACAGTAGGTGAAGTACACTTTCAAACTGCGAGCAGTAAAATATAGTCAAAATATCTTATTTAAAACACAACATATCTGATAATAACAGGGAAAACGTCCATAAAACAAATGCTGTCCTGACCTTATACGCCAGTTCCTCTGCAAAGTGCAAATTAACAACAAAAGGGCTCAATGCCAGCCCAATGACGACATGTACAATAAAATGTACAGTAGCTAGCATGTAAAGTAGGAACAAGTTAATAAATGACTGAAATGCATACATATCATGACATAATCGTGGTAGACCATTATAGTGCACGGTCAGTGACAATATCAACTCATACTGTGTTTTAACATATAGGGTTGATTTTCATGGGATGAATTACAGAATTCTACCTCTTCCACAAGGGTACAGTAGACAGGGAATAGGTAAGGAGGGCAGGAGATGTTTATTAGGGGGAATACAGGAAGGGAAGGAAGTGTGCAGCATTAAAAAGAGCACTCACAACAACAAAATTAATGCACAGCAATATTTGGCATGGAACTACTCGATTTTGTGTAATTATGCAACATGAAATTCAACACTTGTAACATGAGCTAGACTCACCAGCTAGCAGGAACAACCAGTGAGGCTGACACTGTACTATGGGGAGCTACGGGGAAAGACATGTTCTTGAATTCTTTAGTTTTGTTTACAGCGATGAGGGACTTCTAAAGCACCACACAATAACAAACACTGACAGTTGGCTTATTGACTGTCTATGAGCATATTGAAAGTCACAGGGCATAGTCCATAAGGAGTCTATGACCCCCCCCCCCCCCCCCCCCCTAAAATGTTTTCTTATTTTTCGCATTTGCAGTATAGGGACAAAGTTATGTTTAAAGTGGCACTCCAGGCTCCTTTCACATAATTTAACACCTAATTTATTTAGCAAAAAGCACATTTCAATAGGTGGTCCAGGTAAGTCATGACAACATCACACAAGGGGTTTGGGTTCCTCTTTTGTTCTCTATTGCTCCTCAATCTCCTATTCCCATCAGACCAACTCCTTAAATGTCCTACTACATGAAGTTTGCAGTTGTGTCTAAAAAAAGCTATTTTGCTATAAACATATTTTTTTACCCTTTAGTGTGTGTTCTTTGCTGTATTAATACTTGGGATATCGCTTTTCAACAGTAAAAGTTCCAAAATTGCTGGAGGACGTCTTTAAGTGCCATTCTTGACTGACAGTAAGGAGTGTTAAGTGCAGCTACTGGAGCCACTTAGGTTTAGTTGCTTGTCCATTAGAAGATAGCAGTGGATAATTTGTCTGACCGAGCCACAGTTAAATATAGAGTCATAAAAGGACACGTAAATCCAGCCACCTCAAACTTTAACACTACTCTGCCAGTACATTATCTAGTTAACTATTTTCTCATTTCTTTCTCCATGAGCGCTCGAGGCAGTCTCTGCTTTGTTGCATTTGTCAATCACTGTAATTTGGGCTTCGTTTCCAAAAATAATTATCAGGTGAGTGGCAGCCCTTTGCCTGGAGTGCCAACTTGGAAGCGGTGTGCCCAAGAGTATTAATTATGCCGCTCAAAATATGAAGTCTTTTAATAGAGGGGCTGACGTGACATCATTGTTTAGAGTCTTTCTTCCCCTACAAACATGACAATCATGGCTGTCCCTCTGGTCATCAGCAAAGACGAGGAGGAATTGTCAGAGGAAGTTATTAACAAGCTGTGTACCATGTGATAAAGTCAGTCAGACTCTCACTGGTACCGTGTCTGCTGATTTTCATAGAGGAGAAGTGCAGAGAGCTGTGTAAGTCAACAACTTCAAGACAGTAGCGAAAGGGAGAAAGGGAAAAATTGAGAAAGGGAGAAAAAGGGGTGGGGGTGGGGGGGAGAGACCGAGAGAGAGAGAGAGAGAGAGAAAAAGAGCGAGAGACAAAGAGAACAGCCAGAGTGAAAGCATCAGAAAGAGAGGATGAAAAACCTAGAGCCAAAGTACGTACATCAAGAAAAAGAAATACTTTCAAAAGGAAAAAAAATACATCTTTCAACGTTCTGTATATGTTAAGTGTTGCCCACAAAGAACAGCGAAGCACAACACCATCCCTACCACTCAGGCTTCTCATACTATACTCTATAGGCCGAGCTGTGGTTCACAAGCAACTGTGGTTGCTCCTGTAAAACCCTAAGAGGGAGAGACAGCTTCCAGGGCTCATTAGCATCCTGTAGCGGCTAAAGCTGCCTTCCTATTACCGTGTGAAGAGCTGAAATTCAGTTGGAGATGAGCACAGCCCAGGGGGCTTAGGGTTGCCAGTTTAATTAGAGCCTGATAATTTCAATAATGAGTGACAATTCATTGGGGCTTTTTAGGTTGGCCCACTGTTGGAGTGCAAATCGATAATCCTCTGTTTCAGTCCCCACACTTTCACGACCAGATAAAGGGCAGGCTGGTGTGTGTGTGTGTGTGTGTGTGTGTGTGTGTGTGTGTGTGTGTGTGTGTGTGTGTGTGTGTGTGTGTTTGCGTGCGTGCGTGCGTGCGTGCATTTGCCTGTGTGCATATGTGTGTGTCCATGTGTGAGGGGGAAGGGGATTCTATCCTCTTTACACAAATTAAATGAAAAGAATCAACTTGGAGAATGTCCCTTTGAAACCCAAGGCAACAAGGCAAGCCTCTGTGGTATGTGTTGATGGTTTTGGATGAGCAGGTGGGTCCTTAGTAGCTATTGAGGGGGTTCAGAGGAAAAACAATTTGCCTGGAGTGATATGGGTAAGTGAGTGGAGGGTGAGGGGCGTACACTGGCTGTCCGTCAGATCCTCCTCCTCAACAACAAGCAGAAACACATGCAGTAAGTTTTGATCAAGGTGTTATAAGTCGACACGTTGACTTCATAAGGAGCGTTAATGACAATCTTGAGACCAGTTGTTGGAAGTTGCGTCTATTAACCTGTTTTTTTTTGTGTGGAAATATTTCATTCAAATACCCAATTATATTCCTCGATACCGGGAGCAAAATGTAGAGGTCGACCCTAAATGAAATTTGAACAGAATGATGATGACTGAAAAATAAGCTATACTAAATATGAATGGGTTGAATAAACAGTCAAAAAAGGAAAAGACAAAATAACATTCTTGTTTATTTTATATATATTTTTCTAATTTAATATAAACCTCCCTCTGGTATAGTGACATGGCCTAAGGCGTCACATTTCACATCATTTCAGAATTCCTCTGGATTATTCCCTTGAGCTTCACAGCCTACTGGAAGAGATCTTTAACAGGAATGTAAAGGATAGGTGATAAGGTTAAAACACACACTTGTCATCTTCATTGGCATAACTACTGTATATGACATCGTATGCTGCATTCTTAGATATGAAGAGTTGATTTAAGGTGATAAGGGTTTAAGTATTAAAATGTTCATTAGCATATAGCACCACACATGTACTATATGTCACACATTTATCACACAATTACTGGTACTGGAACTATGCATTTACCTCGCAATTGATTTATTCAATATTGAAAACATGCTAAAAGTATATTCATCCTTTCCTGACCTGAGTGGATGAGCTCCATACAGCACTACAGTGTAGTGAGACAGGGGCAGACTAGGAGAAGAATTTGGCCTTAGCATTTTATCCACACCATAAAATGCTCATATTAACGTGCAATGAATGTGAATGTGAGTTTTTGTGACCTCAGCTCAGGTTATCAGAAAACTGGGCTGGCCCATCTTGGGATGGAGGCCGGCTGTTCCCAGTGATCAGGAGAAGGATCATTATACACTGAACAAAAATAGAAATGCAACATGTAAAGTGTTGGTCCCATGTTTCATGAGCTGAAATAAAAGATCCCAGACATTTTCCAAATGCACAAAAAGCTTATTTCACAAATATTTTGTGCACAAATTTGTTTACATCTCTGTTAGTGAGCATTTCTCGTTTGCCAGGATAATACATCCAACTGACAGGTGTGGCATATCAAGAAGCTGATTAAACAGCATGATCATTACACATGTGCACCTTGTGCTGGGGACAAAAAAGGCGCTTTAAAATGTGAAGTTTTGTCACACAACCCAATGCCACAGATGTTTTGAGGGAGCGTGCAATTGGCATGCTGACTGCAGGAATGTTGACCAGAGCTGGAGCCAGAGAAATTAATGAATGAGACCAGCTACCAGGACAGCTGATGAAACTGTGGGATTGCACAACTGAATAATTTCTTCACAAACTGTCAGAAACCATCTCAGGGAAGCTCATCTGTGTGCTCGTCGTCCTCACGAGGGTCTTGACCAGACTCCAGTTCGGCGTCGTAACCGATTTCACTGAGCAAATACTCACCTTCAATGGCCACTGCAGTGAAGCCGCTCAACATTTGCTTTACATTCAGTCTTCTAACAGACTCCCATCCAGAGCGACCCACAGAAGCAACCAGGGTTAACGCCCTGCTCAAGAGCACGTCGACAGATATCCCACAAGGTCAAAAATGGTAAACCGAACCGACTAACTATCAGCCACCGGCCCAAGCTCCCAACCGCCAGGCTACCAGCCCTTCAAGAGCCCCCCCCCCCCCCCCCCCACAGTTCCCCAAGAGCTGCCCCTCAACGATCTGAGACCCCCCCCACAGTCTCCCTCAATAAAAAAAATCATAAGAAAAATAATAATAAAATAATTCCACCCAATGTGGTACGGATCTGCTATTTTTTTCACACTTTAGAACTGGAACCCCCATCAGAAGCTACAGTAGCTAGCCAGCTAACTAGCTACTTGCTAGTGGTCAGTTAGCCACTGCTAGCGGTCATCACCGTTAACTCGGACATAAGCCAGCCTCAGCCCGGTCAATTCCTGCCAGACTGCAAGGTGCGATATCAACCCAGAGCATATCGGACTGCTTTTTCTCTACCACATCTCCACATCTCCAGATTCCTACCACAAGCTCTGAGTCTTTACACATCTTTACACACACAGCTAGCTAGCTGCTATCCGAGTGGCTACTCCTGGCTAACGTCTCTGTCCCGAAGCAAGCAACAGTTAGCCTGGAGCTAGCCTCGAGCAAGGCCCATCTCCCAGTTAGCTGAAGATGTCCATCAGCCAATTCTTGGGCTACAATACCGGTTTTGCCAATTGGCCTGGACCATTTTACTGCCGACACGCAGCCCCGCCGATCCATCACGACTGGTCTGCCAACGTAATCGTTCGAGGGGGTCCCAAAAGGCTCTTCCGTCACGATGTCCCCAGAAGGCACTTCTGTTAGCCTGCTATGCCCGGCCCGCTAGCAGTCTGAATTGCCATGTCTCCAGCTCGCCAAGCTACTCAATGGACCCTATGATCACTTGGCTTTGCATGCCTCTCCCTAATGTCAATAGGCCTTGTCCAATGCTGTTTTGGTTGGTGATTATTGTCTATTTCACTGTAGAGCCTCCAGCCCTATCAATATGCCTTAGCTAGCCATTTTGTTCCATCCCCCACACATGTGGTGACCTCACCTGGCTTAAATGGTGCCTCTAGAGACAAAACCTCTCTCATTGTCACTCAATGCCTAGGTTTACCTCCACTGTATTCACATTCTACCATAACCTTGTCTGTATATTATGCCTTAAATCTATTCTTCCTCGCCCATAACTCTGCTCCTTTTACTCTCTGTTCCAAACGCACAAGACGACCAGTTCTTATAGCCTTCAGCCGTACCCTTGTCCTACTCCTCCTCTGTTCCTCTGGGGATGTAGAGGTTAACCCATGCCCTGCAGCGCCTAGCTCCACTCCCATTCCCCAGGGACTCTCATTTGTTGACTTCTGTAACCGTAAAAGCATTGGTTAACATTTGAAGCCTCCTCCCTAAGTTTGTTTTATTCACTGCTATAGCACACTCCACCAACCCAGATCTCTCTGCCGTGTCTGAATCCTGGCTTAGGAAGGCCACCAAAAATCCAGAAATTTCAATTTTACGACAAGAACTGACAAAGGGGGCAGAGTTGCAGTCTACTCCAGAGATAGCCTGCAGAGTTCTGTCATACTATCCAGGTCTTTGCCCAAACAATTCGAGCTTCTACTTTTAAAAATCTACCTTTCCAGAAACAGTTGTTATAGACCCTTTTCAGCCCCAGCTGTGCCCTGGACACCATATGTGAATTGATTGCCCCCCCATCTATCTTCAGAGTTCGTACTGTTTGGTGACCTAAACTGGGATTTGTTTAACACCCCGGCAGTCCTACAATCTAAGATAGGTGCCCTCAATCTCACACAAATTAACAAGGAACCTACCAGGTATAACCTTATATCTGTAACCATGGGCACCCTCTTAGATATCATCCTGACCAACTTTCCCTCTAAATACACCTCTGCTGTCTTCAACCAGGATCTCAGCGATCTCATTGCCTGCGGGCGAAATGGATCCGTGGTCAAACGACCACCCCTCATCACTGTCAAACGCTCCCTAAAACACCTAGAATATGTGGACAACTACAAATACAGTTGAAGTCGGAAGTTTACATACACCGTAGCCAAATACATTTAAACTCGGTTTTTCACAATTCCTGACATTTAACATTCACCACACATCACTGTCAAACGCTCCCTAAAACACTTCATCGTGCAGGCCTTTCTAATCGACCTGGCCCGGGTATCCTGGAAGGATACTGACCTCATCCCGCCAGTAGAGGATGCCTGGTTGCTCTTCAAAAGTGTTTTCCTCTCTATTTTAAATAATCATGCCCCATTCAAAAAATGTATAACCAAGAACAGATATAGCCCTTGGTCACCCCAGACTTGACTGCCCTTGACCAGCACAAAAGCATCCTGTTGCGTTCTGCATTAGCATCGAAAGATTGAAAAGCTCCCGCGATAATCCTTCTCTTCAAATGGGGAGACACTCTAGACCCAAACTGTTTTAGACCTACATCCATCCTGCCCTGCCTTTCTTAAATCTTCGAAAGCCAAGTTAATCAACAGAACACCGACCATTTCGAATCCCACCGTACCTTCTCCACTATGCAATCTGGTTTCCAAGCTGGTCATGGGTGCACCTCAGTCACGCTCAAGGTCATAAACAATATCATAACCAGCATCAATAAAATACAATAATGTCTTCATTGACCTGCCCAAGACTTTCGTCTCTGTCAATCAACACATTCTTATCGGCAGACTCAATAACCTTGGCTTCTCAAATGACTGCCTTGCCTGATTCACCAACTACTTCTCAGATAGAGTTCAGTGTGTCAAATCGGAGGGCCTGTTGTCCAGACCTCTGGAAGTTTCTATGGGGGTGCCACAGGGTTAAATTCTTGGACTGACTCTTTTCTCTGTATATATCAATGATGTCCCTCTTGCTGCTGGTGATTCTCTGATCTACCTCTACGCAGATGCCACCATTCTGTAGACATCTAGCCCTTCTTTGGACACTGTGCTAACAAACCTGCTAACGAGCTTCAATGATATACAATACTCCTTCCGAGGCCCCCAACTGCTTTTAAATGCAAGTAAAACTAAATGCATGCTCTTCAACCGATTGCTGCCCGCACCCTCCCGCCTGACTAGTATCACTACTCTGGATGGTTCTGACTTAAAATATGTGGACAACTACAAATACCTAGGTGTCTGGTTAGACTGTAAACTCTCCTTCCAGACTCACATTAAGCATCTCCAATTCAAAATTAAATCTAGAATCGGTTACCTATTTTGCAACAAAGCCTCCTTCATTCATGCAGCCACACATACCCCACCTCCGCCCCTAAAACTGACTATCCTGCAGATCCTTGACTTCGGCGATGTCATTTACAAAATAGCCTCCAACACTCTACTCAGCTAATTGGATGTAGTCTATCACAGTGCCATCCGTTTTGTCACCAAAGCCCCATATACTACCCACCACTGCGACCTGTATGCTCTCGTTGGTTGGCCTCACTAAATATTCGTTGCCAAACCCACTGGCTCCAGGTCATCTACAAGTCTATGCTAGGCCCCGCCTTATCTCAGCTCACTGGTCACCATAGCAACACCCACCCGCAGCAAGCTCTCCAGCAGGTATATTTCACTGGTCACCCCCAAAGCCAACACTCCCTTTGGCCGCCTTTTATTCCAGTTCTATGCTGCCAATGACTGGAACAAATAAGCATCAGCTGTCAGAGCAGCTTACCGATCACTGTACCTGTACACAGCCAATCTGTAAATAGCACACCCAACTACCTCATCTCCATATTGTTACTTATCCTCTTGCTCTTTTGCACATCAGTTTTTCTACTTGCACATCATCATCTGCACATTTATCACTCCAGTGTTAATGCTAAATTGTAATTATTTTGCCTCCATGGCCTATTTATTGCCTTACCTCCCTACTCTTCTATATTTGCACACACTGTACATCGATTTGTCTATCGTGTTATTGACTGAATGTTTGTTTATGTTTAATTCTGTGTTGTTGTTTTTGTCGCACTTGTAACGCACTTCTATGCGTAGTGGGTGCGGCGTAGTGAGTTCTGCTCCATCTCCGCCCATGGGACGTACCTCGCCCATTCTCCTGGCCTGTCCTGGCAATACGACCGCAGAAACCTACCCACCTCCTGGTTCACTCTCTCCACCTGCCCATTACGCTCGGGGTGATAAACCGAGGTCAGGCTGACTGAGACCCCGAGACGCTCCATAAACGCCCTCCACACTCGGGACGTGAACTGGAAACGCAGATGAATCGATAAGGAAGAGACTAATCCGCTCCCTATGATCCCCCTGCGTTACTTGTCCAGTGGAACCGTGGCCTCCCTGGTCAGCCCTGACCCTAATGGTCGGCTATTTAAGGAGTGCACGGGGAAGGGAGGAATCCATCGGCACCAGCGGAATCCCCAGCTTACGGGCGAGTCCGCGATCCATAAAGTTCCCAGCTGCACATGAATTGACTAGCACCTTATGCTGGAGAGAGGGAGAAAACTCAGAAAAATAAATTAATACAAACATGTGACCATCAGGGAGCGCTGGGTGAGTTTGGCGCTGACTCACCTGGGGTGACGGAGAAGTGTTCTGCCTGCCCTCTCGACTCCCAGACGAGCTTCTCCAGCACCAGTCGGAAGTGTGTCCTCTCCGACCACAGCTGGTGCAGGAGGAGCCTCCTCCTCCGGTACCCCTCGATGCAGCCCCCCTACCTCCATAGGTATGGGAGTGGGAAGGCCAGGAGGTTTAACTGACAGGACCCTTTCTGAACGCCCGCGGGCAGCTAGCAGATTGTCCAGCCGGAACGACATGTTTATGAGTTCATCGAGGGAGAGAGTGACGTCCCAACAAGCTAGCTCCCTGTGGACGTCCTCCCGGAGGCTGCACCGGTAGTGGTCCATCAGGGCCGTGTCATTCCACCCAGCCCCAGCGGCCAAGGTCCGGAGGTCCAGTGTGAATTCCTGCCCGCTCCTTGTCTCCCGTCTAAGGTGGAACAGCCATTCACATCATGAACTCTGGGTAGTGGTCCCTAGCCGAGTCTGGGCCATTCCAAACTGCGTTGGCCCACTCCAGGGCTCGGCCCGTCAGGCAGGAGACGAGGACACTCACAATCTCTTCGCACGAGGGAGTCGGACTCACTGTAGCCAGGTACAGCTCGAGCTGAAGCAAAAATCCCTAGCACCCAGCCGCCGCTCCATCGTACTCCCTCGGGGGGCACGAGACACAGTGCGCTGGAGGAGTGGGTCGCCGGAGGAGTGCCGTCGGAGGAGCTGGAGGCGAGGTGGGGAGACCACTCCTCTCCCATCGGTCCATTCTCTCCATCATTTGGTCTATCGCCGACCCAATCCAATGGAGGATGGCCGTATGATGGAGGACACGCTCCTGCCTGACTCCATGAAAGGTGTGGGCTTCTGTAACTCACTTCTATGCGTAGTGGGTGCGGAGTCAGGCGCAGGAAGCAGAGGGTAAAGGACAATGTTTTATTCCGGTGCAGGGCAATGGTCACGCCAAAACACCAGGCTCAATAACAAGATCAAAACCAGGACCCAACCAGCCCGGAGAAAAAACAAGAAAAAACGTACAACCACAAACATGAAAAGAGGAAAATAAGCCCGCATAAAGAGCAGGCAGGCATTACCGGATTAAAAAGCCCAACTAAAACCTAAACAAGAAACAGGTGTAACCAATAAGACAAAACCAACAGAAAAGGGAAAAGGGATCGGTGGCAGATAGTAGACAGGTGACGATGACCCCGTGCGCCGCCCGAACAGGGAGAGGAGCCACCTTCGGTAGGAGTCGTGAGAGCACTGCTTTGCTTTATCTTGGCCAGGTCGCAGTTGTAAATGAGAACTTCTCAACTGGCCTACCTGATTAAATAAAGGTGAAATCATTATTTACATATTTTTTTAAATGAACAAAAGAGAAAAAAAGAATAAGAAACCAACATTGCAAAAAACAAAAGACTTCAAGGAAAATAAAAATCATAACAGCAAAGCCAACTGAATATGTTTGAGTGCACGTATGACACTATTTACATGTGTATGTGTCCATGTATGTGCACGTGTGTGCGTTTGAATGAGAGTGTGTGTATATGCATGTGTACAAACACCTTCGCAACATCACCCTCAGGCAAACAGGCATTAGCCGTAACAACGTTGCCCTACAGTGCCCATCAAATCCACTCCCACTTATCTCCAATTCCACATCCCAACGCTTAGCTTCCCTCAGCCCATCCCACCCATATCTACTGGCCACTCTCTTCGGATTTCACAATATCTTTCATTTTTTATTCAAATATTTTTTGGTGTGAATTTCGACCAGCCCACCAGCAGTAGCGTAGACATGCTGGTCCTTCAGACTGAAGTCAACCTTAGAGTGTGAGTCAGTCCTGGTATGAGTCAGTTACTGTATTATTCCCACCTGGGACATCATTTGGAAATTCACAAGAGTAAGACTACACCACCCCTTATTACTTTAGCCCCACCATCACCCCAACCTCAGTCTCCCTACATTGCAGAGGTAAGAAAGAAGGCATCACGCTAAAACAGAGAAGATCAAGAGATTATTGATATCCCGTCCATGACATACAGTTCATGGCCCCTTTCGTGCTTTTTCGGTGTCAGTCTTTTTAAAATATTCATGATGGGGTTGCCTTACGGGTGTACAGCTGAATTTCTAATAGGGCAGTCAGTAGATAAACAATATGGCCATAAGCAGGACCATCACAGTGGTCAGCTCAAACAGAGATATCCTGATTTGGCCTGAGGGCTAATTAGCAGTAAGCATGCCCTGTTTGCAGGGGTTTCACCTGTGGGCCAAAGGATCGCTGAATTCACCTTAAATCACAGCATCCTGCCTTTGAAGCTACAAGAACTCCCTGTCTATAGCGTAATGACTGGGAGGTGAAGCACTTCTACTGTGTAACATCATAATTATCAATTAAAGTAGGGGAAATGGCAAGACGAGCGGATTTTAGCTCATTAAAACAATCCCACAAGAAAAAGAAATATCTCTAAATTTTTTCCCATTCCTCACTCTCTCCTGTCAATGTCTCCCATCGTTAATTTTGTTTTTAAAGGTGAGCGGACATTTTGGGATTTCATTATGAAGCCGGGAAACAGACATACAGTACTAATGTAATGTGGCTAACATATGAATGACATTTGTTGTAAGAGGAGATTGGCTTGTCATGGTTTTTTGTCACACTCATTACTTGTCAATATCATTCAATTATGCCAACTGTCATGTTACTGCACTGTGTGGCAGCCGCTAAGGTCTGTCATTAATTCCTTAATGATCCCAGCAGATAAGTATCCGAATCTGACTCCATGGACACTAGCTGAAGATCTAATGGATGGGAATCTGAATCTGCTAATCCACAGATCATCATACTAATATAAACCAATCAGATTGTAGTGAGTGACCCACATATTTACAGTATTTGGCAAAACTGGTTAGAGTACAATGTTTCGCCTTCTACAGTGCACAAAACAGTTAACCCGAGACCTGCTAACACAATCTACAGTATAGCCCAGTATAGTCCAATCATTATATCTCGATGATGCCAGCATTACCAAATCGTTAACGTGGATCCAGGTAATTTGTTAGCATGCTGAGGCAGCTGCTATAAGGACATATAGCTCATCGCTTCACTGGATATCCAGACATGAAAAAGAATTTCAGATTTCCCAGACTTCTTTGATGATGCGCTTCTTTTGAGAGAGGGTTTCTTTTGAGCATATCCAAATGTTTCTTTTTCCATCTGATATATGGACCAACTCAACATAATCTAATATAATGTACCAAGGATAATCTTCTGATACACAACAAAAGTTGTTGGTAAATTCACCATATAAATTGGTGCTAAAAGAGTTTTCAAGGTGTTACTCAACTGTCTTACTGTATGATTCCTCTGCAATACAGTATACAATAAACATGATGCTGACAACATAGCCAATATAACTGATCTAAAACTCTAATATGTGATTAGGCAATGCTAGTGCTCAATCTATCATGTTATGTCAACCTGACATTTGATCATATCTGTGTGGAAGGATTTCGGACTTCAGTCCTGAGGGTCATCAGTAATTATCCTATACTGTATATGGGGATGGGAAAGTGTGTCAGTTTCAAACCCACACACACACACACACACACACACACACACACACACACACACACACACACACACACACACACACACACACACACCACACACATGCACGCACACACACACACACACACACACACACACACACACACACACACACACACACACACACACACACACACACACACACACACACACACACACACACACACATTCCTGAGAGATTTACCAACCAAAGACTGGTCCTTTAGTATGGAGATTATGGTTATTTACTTATTTTTTTTAATGAAAAAGCTTTCCCTAATTTGCTCATTAATGAGATGGAAATATATGTCTGTTGTGGCCCAAACTTTGAAAAAGATGTGCCCGTTGAGAAAGCTCTCAATGTAAACATTTGAAAAGGAATTAGTAAAGGGACCTTTTCATTCTTGTTCTGTAAAAAATATATGCAGCGCATGTTATATTTATTACAATGCTGGCTGTCTATCAATTTGCCCGGACTAACAGAAATGAAAAGTGACAGCAATCTCATCAAGAATGAATGCCATTGTATTCTACATAGAGCATTAATGATGGGGGAAATCCGGAAATGAAATACATACTTTGGCAATCTGAGTGAAACGTTGAGGACACCTACAAATCCTTGAAAACAGAATAACAAAGACAATATATATATTTCTTAATATCTTTTCAGTGATAGACATAAACAACTAAATGGGTATCGTTGTTCCAAAACTCACTTTCCAAGATCCATATTTTACAAATATTAGGACCAATTACATACTGATAGATAAGTAGCAACATTAGTTGCTTTTATGGCTGTATTTTCTTGTGTAACTGATTGCAGTTTAAGATCCAAAAGACATTCATATTTTCTAGTATTACTCATTACAGTGTAGATGTGATCTGAGAATGCTGCTGCTAAATGGTCAGGTTCCCATGTGAGCCAAATAAATGAAATATTAGTTTATTACATATTTAAATCTCTCTCCCCAGGCAGTTTTTCCCTCTCTTTCTGGGTTTTTGCATTATAATGTTCACCAAACAGTTTCCCAGCTAATGGCTTGCAACAACGTGGTCCTGCTTTTCCCCTTGATTTTGGTCTAGATTTTCATAACAAATTACCCTGGTACTCTGAGGGGAGGGAGAATACTCAGACTTCCTGAAGAGGCAAGAGGGAAAAATCTGTCTTTAAAGGGATACTTCAGGATTTTGGCAGATGAACTCATGGATACCAGTATGAAGGAAGTTAGAGGTAGTTTCATTAGCCAATGATAACTAGCGTTAGTGTAACGACTGGAAGTCTATGGTATCTACTAGCATGCTAGCAGATACTATAGACTTCTAGTCATTGCGCTACTGCTAGTTAGCAATTGCGTTAACGTTAGTTAGCAATTTCCTTCAAACTGCACGCGGAGACAAAAATGTGTCCACAAGTTCATTTGACTCAGTGGAAGTAGATAAAGAGCTTCATTGCCAAAATCCCGAAGTATCCCTTTAATCGGTACAAAGTCGAGCATTGCTGATGGAACATTTTCACAGTGTGTGTCCGTTAAACATTGAGTAGACAATCAACTGCGGAAAAGTAATTTTTGTCAAGAGCCCTGAAGCACCATTTGAAAAGTGAAAATCAATATTTTGCTAATCAGTATTAGGAGGTTAAGTCATAATACTTGTTTTTCTTGTGTGAAACAGTCTGATTCCAGTGATGAAATAACAATGGAACATCAAGTTCAAGGCCACCTTTTTCATCTCAGATCTTTCCAAACTAACAATGCAAGAATCATCCTTTTAGACGCCAATACAGGAAAACAGAGGCCCCAAAAAGAGAGACATGATCTTTGACGGGCTCTGAATAATCATTAGGGCCCCCCCCATTCTCGTCATCTCAGGTGTGTGATTAAAATCAATTACATCACTCCTCCTGGTGTCAACCGAAAAAGTCTCCTGACAAATGAAACGGTGCTTTAGGAGGAGGAGGATGTTTCTACTAGTCCCTGGTCCTGTCGGAGCTTCGCTCATATTCACAAATGAGATTAAGATTAGGCTGCTCAGGGATTTCAAAGGGCTGTTTTCCATAAGAGCATGAAATACCCTAAGAGGCAGTGTAGGCTACATTAAGTCGACTTGAAAGTGTCTGCTGGAGTGATCAGCCATCGGCCCACAGCAAGGGGAACAGCATGGCTGAGAAAAAATAAAATGCTATTTACCTGTTCCTGTTAGGCATACATTAGAATATTTACTGATGTGATATTTTGAAGATACATATTAAATTGAATACACTGTACCATGAGTTTGTTTGACAATATACATTTTATGTTTATGTCTTCTTAGTCAGACAATCTACTGCTATTGTGTCTGCCTTTTCAATTTCATCAAGACAATGATGGAATATACGAATATCAATTAGATTAAAAATAGTTTCTTTGGTAGATATGGCACCACTTTCTATATTTAATGTACAAGAGTGTAATTTATTTATCTCGTTCTCTCTCTCTCTCTCTTTCTCTCTCTCTCTCTCTCTCTCTCTCTCTCTCAGACCTGTGTTGATCAGATGGGAGGTGAGAAATGAGGACTCCCCTTGCACCGGCCTCTTTATGATGAGGAGCAGACAAGTGAGATCTGCTGATCCCATCTCCAGTGGGCCTCTGTAGCCCTCCTCTGTAGCCCTTCTCTGTAGCCCCCCTCTGCAACATTACACAAGGCGCTAAATCAAAGTGTGGAGTCAGCCCGCTGTGTGTTTATTGTCCCCCTGCTCTTGTCACCAATGACCAGGGGCGGGCTGCCACGTGTCCTTGGCCTATCCCCTGGTGTCCTATCACTCCTTTATCTGTCCACAGGGCATGGCCCCTTTACCAAACACAACCACACATGCATGCTCAAGGAGGAGAGGTTTCTTCATCTTAACACTCAGGGAGGAAATTAGACGTTCCAAATATTCCTCCCCAGCACATATCTCTCTGTTTAAGACAATCATATTCAAACAGCTTAATCATCTGGCACATATTTATGGATGGGCAGTATGTGCTTTTATACAGTCTACTATTTATACAAAAATTGAAGTTCCAAGCGCAGATCTCAAATCAGAATTTAGCTTGTAAAGTGCTGTATAACACATCTGAAATGCCATAGGGAAGAGAACAAATCCAAAACTTACAGCATACCTACAGTATATAGGACACTGACCTGCATTTCATTTTGAAGTTAAAAAAACATTATAAAATACTTTTTAAACTCTGGGGTTCTATGGGGAAAACAATCAAAGACAGAATGTTTTTTCTCAGTGATGCAACACAGCACAAAGAAAGAGCATCTATGCCAAGGGATTTCAGTTATTCTCGAAAAGTGTGCAACCAATATTCCCAGGACTTTTGTGAAAGGAGGGATCAAATTGAGCAGTAAAGTACATTTTATATTTTTTTGCCTGTCTTTGCTTAATGAGGAGGATAATCCCTTAAAGAGCAACTTTATGAATTATTTCATTTTTTTTTGGTTAACTGACTAAGTCAGATTTAGCTGAAGATATCTACTTCAAACGTAAAAAATATCTCATTTAGATAATATCCATAATGTTATTCCTCAATCTTGGTCAGCAAATTAAGTCATTTTTGACATGATGATACAAGTAGAACACTAGAATCAGGCAAAACTGTTTGAATGATACATTTCTGGAAAGAACTGATTTACAATACCATGGCCTCAGTTGGGATGACAATATTCTTCCATTTTTAATAAGGCCTTATTTCCCATGGGGCACCAGGGCTTTGGGGGTCAGGAGTGTAGCAGAGGCCACAGCTTGTTCACCACAATTTAGACCCTCTAATTGCTTGAGGTTCTGTGTGTTACTTTGTCAATTTGTCATAGTGGGGAAGGTCCTGACTGTCCCATTCTCAAAACAAACGGAAGGCGTGCATTACCATAGTTACTTTGTTATGTAGCATTGTTAGCGCCATCCAATGTATTTGCTAGTATGTGGAAATTGATAAACAAATGTAGGATCTTAATGTGACCTGTATTGTCAAAGAAAAATAACCCTGCCACAACAGGATTTTTATCTTTAGTCCAATATGTTGCTTGATCTGTGGTTAGGCTATTAGCTGGTCAAAAGTAGTCTAAATGAGAAGTAAAATACTGTTAATATAACCATGTGTTAGTGTGGGTTTACTGTGAATTTAAGTAAATCACGAAGCTCATCTGCATTTCAAGCAGTGCAGGAAAATTCTCAGCAACAAAATAGTGAACAAATTAAGACCCTACATCTGTAGGCCTAATTACGCATTTCAGATTTGTTTTGAATTCTTGTTTTCACTTTATCCTGGGGTGTCCCCCTCCCTTTTTCCAATTGTGGTAATGTTATAAATGTAACAGAAATATTTGCAGTGATCCCCTGAGTGCGTGGTCTAACTCCATCATAATAACCCAGGGCAGTGTCTGTCTGACTCTCACCCATTCTCATTCCTGATTGCAGCTGATGCTCTAACCACAGCTCTTTTCCTGCAGGCAGTGCTGAAGGCTAGTTTAGACCAGGTACACGCACACGCGAACGCGCACATGCACACACACGCACACACGCACGCACACACGAACGCGCACACGCACCTACACACACACGCACACATGCACACACACATGCACACGCACACACATGCACACATGCACACGCGCACACACACACACACACACACACACACACACAAACACACACACACACACACACACACACACACACACACACACACACACACACACACACACACACACACACACACACACACACACACACACACACACACACACACACACACCACCCCCAAGGGATGAGGCCTCGGTTACAGTGCTTCTTACAAGAATCAAGAACCAAGAGGAGCCAGATAAAAGTGTTCCACAGTGGCCGGTAGCCACTCTCTACCATGGAGCCAGTGGTGATGTCCAGGTGTGTGTATGTGTGTGTGTGTACACACACTTTCATTCTCTCCATTTCTCCTTCTCACTCTGTTTTCAGTCAAGTTACTGTTACTCACCAGATGAATACAGGAATTAGTCACCAGAGAAATGCAGGAGGCACTTTTCAGAGGTTTTATGAGTTTAAAACGCTGATTACTGAAAGTGGCAAAGTTGTTGTTGTGGCAAAGTTGCGTTGAGAGACCACTTCAGCTCTAAAAAAACCAAGTGGCTTTCATTGAACTCCAAAGAGTTCTTACTGGCAGGCAAACATGTTTTCCCTGTGAAACATCTCACGGTACAGAGCAGTAATGTCATAAGGGGATTTGATCAGTTTTACCTGCTCTGAAAAGTTTCCTCTTTCAGCACAAAGGGAGAGAGGAGATCATTGATCAATATACATGTGGCTGTTTGGAAAGAAGCTGTGGATTGATCAGTAATCGTCCCTCACACTGGAAAAAGAAAAATCACAGGAAAGAAAGTGAAAAGTTAAGTAGGACACTGTCAGACGCTCCCAGGGCTCGAGTCTCAGAAAAACTGTACAGCACAAATGGAAAAGAACAGAGGGAGCTGGTTGGGGAATTCAAAAAAAGAATAATTAAAAACTAAAATCTGGATCTTAACTGTGAGAAGAGTAGTGTTTTACATCCACCAACAAGATACACTGGGATTGAGAAGTGTGTCTGCCGTAGGCTATTAAAATATTAACCACCGCTGTCTGTCCGAGCTGAGCCTTTTCCTCCTGGTACAGTGCAGTATCCTCGGCGGCACATGGCCAAGGAGAGAGTGGGTTTGCTCCTGCTCGCTATTGCCCTGTGGGAGCCTGGCTTCCATGAGGAAGTGTTTTAATGTTCTTCAGTTTCTTGGCTCACTCAGGGAGCTTTGAGAGGGAAACTATCCACTGAGTGATTGAAGGTGTGCACACAGGGAGCTAGCTAGGTACTGAAGCTATAGCTGTGGGCTCGGTACGGTCCTGGGCTTGTGTCAGGAAAGGAATTTGGAGGAAGTGAACTTTTTCCACACCCCTGTATTGGAAATCTTACAAGGGTTAGCCAAAGTAACACGTCATTGACTTAAGTTCCAATACTAATGTGTGTTTAGTGGCATTTTAAAATACATGTACAAAATACCTCTGTGTAGCTTGATTGATCAAGAGCTTACAACCAACACATTTTATGTCAAATAAATGGGATTATTTCTAAAGCATATCTAAAGCATTTGGCAGAATGTCACACATGGTGGACTGCATATTATTTTATTTCAAATGGCTATGTTTTAGAGGCTTTTACTAGCTTTAACAGATAACAGCGATTATTTTCAGTGAGTGTGTGTTTTAAACTCTGCCAAATGCAAGTTGGCAGTTTACAAAAAGACAAGTGATTCTCTTTGATACACAGATAAAATACAATGGAGTATTTAAAAAAAAAAAAAACGATATTAAGTTGCCAGCTTTGTTCAGGTTGAATATTTAAATTAAAACTGAATACACAGAGTATATCAAATGATGAACTGCAATTTAAACGGTAAACAATTACCTTTGTATGTATTTTTTATATATTTTTTATGGCTACGTATGTGAAAGTTAAAAGGGCACTTCGGGATTTCGGATATTAAGCCTTTTTTCCTACTTAGCCAGAATCAGATGAACTCATGGATAACATTTGTATGTCTCCATGTGCAGTTTGAAGGAAGTTGAAGCAGGGAAATAGACCTTCTAACTAGTCTAAAGCTGGGTGGTTGGTCATTTGTAGTCTTACAAAGCTATACAGTAATCAATATTTTATAAATGTGTTCATTTGACTGATAATCATAAGAAACAAGATTCTATCCACTTCTTCATTCTATCCCGTTGTCGGCTAAAGATGTATAGGGATTGCAACGCGGGATCGGTCCCAGTATGGCGTCTGTGAGCGCACGGGCAGCACCATTGAGACAGGAACACCTTCCTAATATTTAGTTTGCCCTCAGAATAGCCTCAATTCATAGGGGAATGGACTCTGTAATGTGTCAAAAGCGTTCCGAAGGGATGCTTGCCCATGTTGACTCCAATGCTTCCCGTAGTTGTGTCAAGTTGACTGGATGTCCTTCGGGTGCTGGACCATTCTTTATACACACAGGGAACTGTTGAGCATAAAAAACCCAACTGCATTACAGTTCTTGACACACTCCGGTGTGCATGGCACCTACTACCATACCCCGTTCAGAGGAACTGACATGTATTGTCTTGGCCATTCAACCTCTGAATGGCACACATACACAATCTATGTCTCAGCTGTCTCAAGGCTTAAAAATCCTTCTTACCTTCTTGTCTCCTCCCCTTCATCTACACTGATTGAAGTGGATTTAACAATCACCTGGTCAGTCTCTGTCATCGAAAGAGCAGGTGTTCCTAATGTTTTGTACACTCAGTATAGATTGGAATGTTGTATATGTCTCAATGGTGTTGCCCGTTTGCTTACAGACGCCATAATGGGACAGATACAACATTGCGATCTCTATACATCTATAGGCGACAACGGGACAGAATGAGGAAGTGGATAGAATCGTGATTCTTCCAGTTATCAGTCAAAATTAATGGATTTAAGGGCCTCCCGGGTGGCGCAGTGGTTAAGGGCGCTGTACTGCAGCGCCAGCTGTGCCACCAGAGACTGGGTTCGCGCCCAGGCTCTGTCGCAACCGGCCGTGACCGTGGGGCGACGCACAATTGGCCTAGCGTTGTCCAGGCTTAGCCGGTAGGGATATCCTTGTCTCATCGCGCACCAGCGACTCCTGTGGCAGGACGGGCGCAATACGCGCTGTGCCAGGTGCACGGTGTTTCCTCCGACACATTGGTGCAGCTGGCTTCCGGGTTGGATGCGCGCTTCTTAAAGCAGTGTGGCTTGGGAAATATACCTTCTGACCTTCTACTACAAAGCTGGGTGGTTGGTCATTTATAGCTAGTAATCAATATTTTATAAATCCCTTTTTAAAATGTTTTTATTTTATTTTACCCCTTTTTCTCCCCAATTTCGTGGTATCCAATTGTTTTAGTAGCTACTATCTTGTCTGGGATTTGTAAAGATGAGACAAGATAGTAGCTACTAAAACAATTGGATACCACGAAATTGGAGAGAAAAAGGGGTAAAATAAAAAAATAAATAAAAAAAAGGATTTATAAAATATTGATTACTAGCTATAAATGACCAACCACCCAGCTTTGTAGTAGAAGGTCAGAAGGTATATTTCCCTGTTTTTGAGAGGAGCCGGCTAGTAGTTCCTAGAGACTTCCAGAAATTGCGCTAAGCTAACGATATGCTACCATTCAATCCACATCGTGGAAATTCAGCTTTACAGACTGAATAAAAATGCCTCCTGTAAATGCCTAAATCCCTTAAAAACCAATGAACCAGTTGTCAGTGTAGCAAAGAATCATTAAACAACAAACTGCCAAGCACTAAAACTGCGTACAGGCCTTACAGACTAACATGTTCTCGAGTTGTGCGGACGACCGCGGACTGATTAAAGAACCAGCTGGTCAGACATCATCACTTTCTCTCCATGAGGTCACATACACTAAACAGAGTAACACCACTCGACCCAACTCCGTCCCCTTTCCTTCCTTTACTTGTCCTCTTCTCCTCATCCCTCCTCCTGCTTATATGCGCGGCCTAGCAGGCAGATGGAGCAGATGAGGATAGCAGGGATTGGCTAATCCTTATTCTGCTCTCCTTGCCACTCTGGACCACTAAAAGAGAGCGGGAAAGAGAGAGAGAGAGAGAGAGAGAGAGAGAGAGAGAGAGAGAGAGAGAGAGAGAGAGAGAGAGAGAGAGATGGAAAGAGACGATAGAGGAGATGGAGCCAGCTGTCAGATGGAGGAGAGTCTTTCATGGTCCTGCGCACAGAACAGCTGTAGAGGGCCCGCCTGCTCGGCTCTGCATTATTAAGCATCTTTTTAGTTGATTCCAGATGCAGGCCTAGCTGTGTTTACCCAGCCTTTGTGCATTTCACATTGCCCCCCTACCTCCTCCCTTTCCCTTTCTCCGTTCACTCGTCCTCATCTTTTTGTGTTGCTTGGCGTAGTCATCATCTCATATGTGTCCCCATTTTGATGTATCAGCCAAGTACATCACCATTCACCTCAGCTCTCTGGACATGAGGGGACTAAAACAGGGGCTAAAAATCTAACACAAAGTAGAAGTTGTGGCGGTCCAATGTTGGGCAGGGTGCGGCAGCATAGAAAAAGTTATGATGTGAATTTATGTACGTCTTATGTATTTAATCTCCCCATAAATCCTCTACCTCAGGCATAGGCAGTGTTGCTTTTTCCATGTTAGGATATTGGATGATTGTCAAAAGGTGTAACTACAAGGTAACTCTATTGCTTACCTGCAATTACATGTCCTTGAATTGTTTCGACACTTCCAACTTACTTGGACACAGTCAGACACACAGGCATGCGTGCATGCGTACACACACACTAACCTTTTGTGAAAGCTGGGCTTTGAGGGGCTAATCTGAGCTCCAGCCTCGTCGCTTGTCAAGTTCAAGAGGGTTAACAAATCTTTACCTCCAGAACAGCCCTCCTCTTCCCCTTTTCATGTCCACATTTGTTCGCTGGATGTCCAAAAATCTACAGAGGCTCGTCCCGACTCAGTTGGGATTGGTTAGCTGGAGCGCTGGAGGCCTTTCAGTGGCTGGCATCTGTTGTTCCTCATCCCAGAGCTGAGCTGCTGGCAGTGAGTTAATGGCCAAGCTTGGGAGGCAGAGAGAGAACAGTGGCTGATTTCCCTAAAGCCAGCGCACCAATCCCAGCTCACCACCCTCTCCAGATGAGCCACCAGCAGCTAGACCATTCCAGCTAATGCTCCACTTCTCAGAGGAGCTGAGGGCAGATGTTGCTCACTGCACTGTCTTTTCCATGGCTTCTCCAAATGTCTTTTGGTGTTGGTGTTGTTTGAATGGTTTGATTTAATGTAAATCAACAATATACTTTGATTGATATTGAAAGGTGCCATGGACAAGACGTTCCCTCGTGAGAATAATACAGTTATTGTAATCTTAACAGACAGAACTTTCTTACTAATGTGGATAGGAATTAGAAGTCATGTTTTGAGTACCCGTGTGTGTCTGTTTCTTTTCAGTGCTGTGATAATGCTTCCAATGGATGTTATGGTTGGCCCTTGATAGTGAAGGAGGCTACTATGATTTAGTCAGTATCTTGTGACCCTAGAGAGTAAGTCTGGATATGTTATCACAGAGGCTGTTCAAATGAATAATTAATTAATTAATTAATGCCTTGATGATTAGCTGTCACATAAGCAATTAAAATGACTACAAATGATTCATTTTCAGAAAGGTACAGCAAAAAGGAGAGTGGGATTGCTTCAAAATCTCTAACATTTGAGCTGAAAATGTTATGTACTTGTTATTTTCAGTATTCAAATATTCATATTGTATTACTGTTCGTTCATAATGTTTCAGTCTCTCCTTTAACTTCAGCGGCTTAGTAATAGTCACAAAGATATTTCTAACAAAACTATGGAAAATACACAATGTTTTGCCTTCTTTGGAATTGTACTCTGGTCTTCAGATGAACTAGTCATTATTTGTTAGCGTCATTGGCTTAACTGCTCTGTGCTTTTGTCAAAGAAACAACAAAACTCTATTTGTGGCTCATTCTCCTTTTCGGGAATAAATTATGAATTGTGACTGGCATAGTCAAATCATCCTCACAACATTCTCTTTTCTGACAGCCGCAGCAACACACACTTGACAGCTCAGGACCTCGAATCCCACAATGAATACGTCCCTGACACATCCTTAATGACAGTCATCTTGATGATAGTAAATACATTATCATATCAGATCACGTCTGTGTCGCAATCATCACCTCCATTTCCTTTTAATTAAACAGCAAAGCTGACACCACATCTGTCAAAAAGGATGTGAGACTTTTTGAAAACGGTGTGAACCTCAACTTCCCTTGCTTACTTACTCCTCTCTTTCCATGAACAATAGAGGAGGAAATGGCTTTGAAAGTTGCAAGCATTATCAATGCTTATCTGTCTCCTGTCAATGTCTTTCTTTCGCTCTTTCTTTCTCTCCATTTCGTCCTCTTGCGCTCTCCCTTTCTCTCTCTCCTCTCTGTTCTACTTGAAAGTCAGTGCAATGAGAAGGCTGCGTGAGGGAAGGAGGGTGTCTGACTGACTGTCCACAGAACACCAGTTGTCTGCAGAAGAAGTCAACGTTTACTGCAAATGAGACGACGCCAGTAAATTCCTTTTTATTTCGATTACTGTCATCATACATTGCCGCTTCCCTTGTAAACATTTGGCCCCGGCCTTTGTGACGAGGTGCCATTATTTGCCAGATTAGGTTATTAAGCTATTAACACGTCAAGTACGGAAGCAAACAATGCGGGGCCACACTTAAACAAGCAGAGGAGAATGGAGGAGGTGTCACTGACTTGACATATGAAGGCAGTTAAAAGCTACAGCGCCGAGGACTGAGGAGTAAAATTAAATAGACAGCTTTCAGAGGGAAATGGAGAGAGCTATCGCAAGTACTCTGCAGTGACAGAGCTGTTTCGTTTAACACAGTGATTATTTCCTGAGCTGAGATAACACGTTTTCTGTACCAAGACAATAAGAAACATATTTCATCTTTGTGTGTATGTTTATTGTATTAAGATGTTATTGGTATCAGTATTAGTGGGGACAGCTTTCATTTTTTTTCTATTTTGCCAACAGAGCAGACTGTATTTAATGAAACACGTCAAATAAAACAGGCCTTGTAGATATCCATCATAGCATTCTGACTCATTGTTTAACCAGTCTTAAAATAAAAGGACATTATAGACGTCCATGCCATGGGCTTATTTTGAAATGACTGGGAAAATCTGTTTTGTTTTGTTCACCAGATATGAAATAAAACATGTCTTCATCATGAAATAAACAGAAGTCCCTAAGGTCACATGAAGGGACAGTATACACGGAAAGCCAAGTCAATGATTTCCAGTGGAAAATCCACGGTAACCTATTGAAACGGTTCAACTACAGCCAAAATCAGGCACAACAACAGCTACTTGAGCCAGCAACCCAGTTCAGCCAATCCGACAGCTTAGCAGTCTTAACACACAATCCACCAGTTATCATCGTCGGCATCCAACACCATGCACACTCGACCATGAAGAGGCTTGAGTTAAGCTGGTTAAAATAACACAAGACAATACAGGCACAACAGCTTCCGCTCTCCCTTTTGATGCCTGCTTAATTTGAATGGCACAATAGGCTGCCCTACCAGAGGACCACGGAGCTCTGTCCATCTCCCTTCCACATCAGGGGCTGCTGGAGGAGACCGGGGCCCCCTGGTACTGTGTGGCCTTGGCTGATAAAGGCTTATTGCAGGGCCTTCCAGTCAGTCTGTATCCCATTCCCCATAAGGGACACGGACAGACATTAAGGCAGGCTGACACTAGAAACGGGAGAGAGGGCAGATAGAGAGAGAGAGAAAGAGAGAGAAAGAGGGTGAGAGACAGTGTGTGAGAGGGTGAGAGAGAGAAGGGGGCAGAGAGAGAGAGAGTTTGCAATGCATATGACACATTAGTTTGGTAGTTTACCATTTAATTTATTTCACTTTTCTTCTTGTTTTCGAGGGGTATGGTTTGCCTCATGGTTTTAGACTCACCTTTTAGGTGCTGACACATGACTGAGGTCCTATTACTGCCACCCTGTTAGCTATTGAGACAACTGATACTCACAGACTGGTTCTGCTCCTGTGAAACATTTTACCTTGGGCTCATCGAGGATCTGACATGACCTTTGAACCCGAGGAGCACAGCTGTCAAATTGTTCCCCCTGCCTTTCCCTTCAGAGACACACTGATTCCTCACAGGCCCCCACACACTCAGCCCAAACACACACGCATGCACCCCCGCACACATGCCAGATGCACGGACGCAGGCAAATGCGCACACACAGTCCACAAACTAGACCACAAAACCCAGAATACATGAATAACCCCACAACTAAAAAGTTGGAGGAGGAGAACAAGGGAAGGAGGACATTAGATGTTAGATATACAAGCCCTGTTTTGGTGATTTCAAAACATATTCGGATTGTACACTGAAAACATTGTTTTGAAATAACTGTTCTTAATCGTTCATATTCATATCAACATTTGCATGGTTACACCATATCTTGTCAGGCAGTTTTCTACAGCCAAGCTTCCACTGATTCTGAAAAGAACCCATGCAATGACTGTAACTGCAGCCCCACCAACTGGCCAAATGATGTCTCACCGTTACAAACGAACTGACTTTTACCTCTTATGCTATTCACTAGAAGATTACTCACATGTATTCCATTGCCATTTCTAAATCTAAACAGTCTTGATATATTATTAGTGTGATCTTAAAAACAACAAGAAGGGAAAAAGTGTTTTCCCCCACCTCCAACCCCCTCGGAATGGTTGACTTCATGGTATCCATCATCATGCATCTTTAATGACGTCAGGCCAGGGTAAAATCACTGTAGTGGCCCCAGGCTAAAACCAGCTAAAATGAGGTGCCCGTCCCATATGGAGGGAGGCGTACACACACGCAAGCACACACACCGGCCGAGAGGGAGAGAACATCACACCCATCGATCGCTGGGGCTGTAGCAGCCTGGCGGCCACTCACTGGTTTTAATGGATACGTTTGTACCCCAAAAAACTCTGGGTTGGATCGTGGTGGACCTCAGCTGAGAAGCGGTGAGACGGAGAGGTGACAGACGATAGACGCCTTGATTTATGGGTTCCCCTGCCTGACTGGGGTAAGGACAAGTTCCCACCCAATTTGGTTTCAATGTGAAAGGCCTATAGAGAATTATCCAACAGCCCTGAAAAAGTAGAGACACTTTCTCCATTCAAAACAGCAAGAAGGTAACACAATGTGCTTTTGTCTATCTAAGTAGTTATTGCAAGGTACAGTGTGCCTTGCCGTTTCTTTTGACATTGTCTCTTGTCTCTTGTCTCTTATCAAAGTTTGCATAATCAAGTATTACAGTATTTATTCCCATTGGTGAATGGACAGAAGTATAGTTGACCTTAATACTATTTTCTCAAATATACACCAGTGGACATTCAATACACAGCTTTATTAAATACAGCTCTGTGGCAAAACATGTTTTATGATGCACAGAGCAGAACAAAAGAAACAAGCAATAAAATATCTCCCATATTCCCAGCCTCTCTCCTGTAAAACTATACGATAGTTAGAGTGTGGCTTGGAAACATCTTTCATTTGCCGAACCCCCAGCCTTGACCCCAGGGGTCAAAGTCAGTCAGGCTCTTCCTGTCTGTGGCTTTTCCCAGGATCCCCTGCCTGTCGACGTGTCAGCACCTCTCCTGTCTCCTCACCAACTCAGGATGTTGCTTTTGCCTTCCAAGAGTTTCCTGAAACTCGAGAAAAAAATATCTGTTTCCATGCAGGGGTCAGCTTATGTTAAAGAAGAAAAACCATTAAAACTGTTTTACGCACGTTACAAATGTACGCTGTACAGTACTACGCTCTGACTCGTTCCTATTTGTGGAAACGAGGATGCGGGAACCTTAGGGACCATAGTTGCACAAGAAGAATTATTCCTACATTGGGCGTTTACAAGATCCACCCACCTCCTGTTCAATACAATTCAGAAATAATGCTTCAGCCGCCCATTCAAAACAACTCCGGCTCACAATTTTACCTCCAGTTTCCAGTCTAGACATTAAACAATAAGTACTAACACTGAAGGCTTTGAATGCCTACAGTGAGCATAATACTACTTACTTTCACCCTTTTAATTAGCTTTACCATACAGTAAGCTCTACAGGAATTAGAAGAAAACGTGCTGAAATCCAATGCAGATTTTCCAATGCTCGACCAGCCAGATAATGAAGCAGAACATTAAAATGGGGTCATGTTCCTAATGGTCACATTAGAGGGCAGGATGGACCATTAAGGATGACGCTGCTAAAATAGCAGAGGGTTTGTACGGAGGTGAGTGGAAATGGGGCACATCATTAAACACTATGCAGGTGCCTCTCCAGGTACACAGGAAGAATGAGTGCCGATGACAAGGTCGCACTCGCGGCTACACATGTCCTGATTACTTTGTCTCACAATCACCTCAGTAGCCTACCCATTGGCTTTATACCACTCTAACAATGGTCTTTATACCACTCTACCCATGGTCTTTATACTACTCTACCCATGGTCTTTATACCACTCTACCCATGGTCTTTATACCACTCTACCCATGGTCTTTATACCACTCTACCCATGGTCTTTATACCACTCTACCCATGGTCTTTATACCACTCTACCCATGGTCTTTATACTACTCTACCCATGGTCTTTATATCACTCTACCCATGGTCTTTATACCACTCTACCCATGGTCTTTATACCACTCTACCCATGGTCTTTATACCACTCTACCCATGGTCTTTATACCACTCTACCCATGGTCTTTATACCACTCTACCCATGGTCTTTATACCACTCTAACACTGGTCTTTATACCACTCTAACAATGGTCTTTATACCACTCTACCCATGGTCTTTATACCCTTCTACCCATGGTCTTTATACCACTCTAACACTGGTCTTTATACCACTCTACCCATGGTCTTTATACCACTCTACCCATGGTCTTTATACCACTCTAACACTGGTCTTTATACCACTCTACCCATGGTCTTTATACCACTCTAACACTGGTCTTTATACCACTCTACCCATGGTCTTTATACCACTCTACCCATGGTCTTTATACCACTCTACCCATGGTCTTTATACCACTCTACCCATGGTCTTTATACCACTCTACCCATGGTCTTTATACCACTCTAACACTGGTCTTTATACCACTCTAACAATGGTCTTTATACCACTCTACCCATGGTCTTTATACCACTCTACCCATGGTCTTTATACCACTCTACCCATGGTCTTTATACCACTCTACCCATGGTCTTTATACCACTCTACCCATGGTCTTTATACCACTCTGATATAAGCATGCATCATTCTGGCGATCCTCTCAATTTCATTTAGGGCGTAATTCAATTCATGGTAGAACATAAACAATTACTCCAAAAACAGAAAGCAGTTTGAAAATCTTTTTACCCTGGCCTCTATTCCCTTGTTGGACAGCCCAAACAGTGTGTGTGTAAAAATGGAAGGCCTGTCATTTCACATTCATTAAAAGTGAAGCTCCAAAATTAATAATGTAAAAATATGGGTTTTAATTAGTCTTCTATTCTGCCCAATGTACTTAAATTGGATCATCTGCTCCCTAATGCCCTTTCACTTAATAAAGAATTAGCCTGTGATGTTTGGAGCTTGACAGGTAGGATAAAGTGGAGGAAATCGCTGCGGTTAAACTAAGGATATATCCGTTTCGAAGTCATTTGCAGCTCAGTCCATTTGACAGGGGGGAGGGTTTCAGGTTTGGATTCCGTGCATGGGATCCTATTTAATGCACTTCTATTATGTCATGCCATGCCTTTGCTTTGCGTAGCTCACTTCTCACATACAATTCATTGGATTAATCCAATTTGACTAGACGTCTGGTTCACTGTAAATAGTATGTTCTGTGAGCATAGTGGATTCATGATAAGTGCACATTGGATAAGTGCTGCTAAAGTGATTTGCAGTTCACGTAACATCTTACTTTCTTGTCTGCATGCTCTGGCTCAGTGCGCACATTCACGGCAGTAACAAAAGGTAACAAATATCTGGAGAAAGCATAAATTTATACATGGATTAACGTGGCTTGATTGCATACTTTACTATGTATTAAGCTAAGGGCATGGGTCATGTCTACACCTTAGAGTCTATTAGACAAAGGTTTGAGTTGAAAACCTCTGGCATCTATGAATGATCCTTTACACGCTACGGCCATGGTGTTGTTTGTGTGCCATTGAGCGGGCGACAACGTCGTGCTATAGGCAGGCAATGAGCCCAGACAGCTCCTTGCCTTCTCTCGCTCTCCCCCTCGCTTGGGACAGGCACAGCTGTCAGATCAAAATCAATCGCATTTTAAAGGACGTGCGAGCTAAATATTTCATTCTTGCCTTGGGAACCAATTAAGTGCTACACATGAAGTCAGAGGGACTGGTTGAGCCGGAGTCGTACTGGTACGTACCAGCTGCTTTGCGGCCTACACCCCCATGCAAATGTGTCAGTCGGAGTGTTCGGCTTCAATTACCTAGTGATGTTTTAAAAATGCACCAAAGCCAGACTGGCAGGCCGGAATTGGAAGGGATCCACCCCAGGTATGTTGTTTATTTTGTTGTTGTCTGTTCCTCTGGCTGTAACCCATTTGCTCTGATTGCAGATGTGAGGGGTTGTTGTGAGAAGGGGCCCCAGGCCTTCAAAGAGCCATGTGTCAGAGAACATACCACACCAGACTGGTAGGCTGGGACAACTGGCACCTATCCCTCAACCCACATGACCTCCACACACAGTTACAGAGAGTCCTCACCAGGTGATGCACTTTATTCAGATGTTCTATAAATCTCCTAATGAGGTTGATAATTGAATGCTTCATCAGCACATACTATGACACTCTTTAACACATACTAGTACAATAATGACAGTTAAAGAAAAAAAGGAAGAGTGTGCGAGCCAGAGAAAGAGATGGATAGAGAGAATTATGGAGAGAATGAAAGCGAGAGAGAGAGAGAGAGCAAGATAGGAACAGAGAGAAAGCAAGAAAGAGAGTGAGAAAGAGAGAAGGACAGAAAGTGAGAGAGGGAACGCGGGAGAAAGAGAGAGGGAGAAGGTATGATTGATAACGGTGCTGACAGAGGCCCTCTGGCCATGCTCTCTGTGGCAGAATGGGGAGACAGGGCCTCCCCGTGTGAGACTGAGAGGCCCCTCTCCTCTGTCCCAACACACACTCCACATCTGGTGGGATCGCCCACACTAGGCCAGGGGTCAAGGCACCATGGGGCTACCCCAGGACTCACACCCAAGGACTCACACCACAGGAAACTTGGAAAACACAAAAGCTGCTGGATCTATGAATTAATCTAGATCTATTGTGTATAGGCCCAATTGACCTCAATATATTTCTCTTTGTACTGTAACGGATCTCAGGCATTCAGAAGTCATGTTATATTTTTGTAAATTAAACAGATTGACAATTTTTTTAAAAATGAGATCATACTAAATGGAAACAAAGTCTAAGATTGTAGGGGTGCTTGTTTGTGTTGCATTGGTGGATGTGTGTGCGTGTGGCTGTGTGTACAGTACGTGTGTTCCTGCATGCGTACAAGTAGACAGCACTGATGAATTAGACATAAATTATGAAGTAGCTCAGGGACTGATTTGTGATAGCAAGAGCGCCCATCAACAGGGAACACTAATACTTTTGAATGCTATGCCGTTTGATGTTGATCAAGTTCAACTTGGTTGACAGGGCTGAGAAGACTGTGGGGAGCTGAGAGACCATACCAGAGAGCACACTCAGACAGGTGAAAGAAGAGAGGGACAATAACACACTCTCTCTCACACACACACACACACACACACACACACACACACACACACACACACACACACACACACACTCTCTCTCTCTCTCTCTCTCTCACACACACACACACACCGGTAAACTGGAAAATTCTCCCCACTGCCCAAATGCTATTTAACATAAAATCTTGGTTTATTGGATTTTACCTCCTGATAACGTGTTGAGATGTTATGCTCCATATAATTTTTTTCTGAAAACTTCCTTGAATAATGACTCATATGGTGAACAACTCTAACTGACTGGTGCATGCCATTCTATGTAAGCATGCATAATAGTATTCATGGCATTCTATTGTCATTTAGTTGCATGGGAGGCAAATCATTTGATGCCGTCACCATTTAACCAGAGAGCGGGTTGGGGGTGTCCACACCTCCTTCCTTAGCCCATGTGGGCTGAGTTAGGGTGGGTTTGTGGAGACTGGAGACCATTGCCTCATTATGAAGGAGATAAAGACTGTTAAGGCTGTTTGGTCTTGGGCCGGGTCCAGCCCCTATGGTGAAACACACCTGCTCCCCTCTTTAAAGAGCCCTGCTCCAGTTTAGCTCTTGGCCACGGACGGGTAATGACCTATCCAGGGGGCCGTAACGCCTGCTTCGTTTAGCCTGTCGTTAAGACCCAGAGTCAGCAACATACTGCGGCACAGCACCCTGCCAACAAGACAGTACACCACGTCCTTGCCAAAAGTCTAATATCCAAACCAGACAGAATATAGGTGCTAACTACACTATACGATGCTGATGTACTAAGTGTTTAATATCTGTCTCCTATTGGAGTGAAATCAACGATTTCTTTGCGTCCCTTGTCCTGATCTTGTCCGCATTCTGATTGTGCCCACATTTTTAGACAGGTGTGGACAAACAAAAGACACATTGTGATCTGATTGTGATCGGATCATCCTGCCCACCTCCGGAGGGAGTCGGACACGCATTGTGTCTGGATATCTTACAAGTGTAGACAGATCTGGACAGAGAAACCATTTAAAACATATTTATTCTCCCCTCTAAATCATTGACATTTGGCACCATTGACTGATCTTACAATGAATAAATAAATATTATTTTGAAAGAATAGGTGTGAAATAATTTGCATAAAGGAAGGGACCAGGAAATCTGGTTACAATGCAGACACAGTGGACGGATAACAGACACATTTTAATACCATGTGTAGACACATATCTGGAAATGTGGGCAGAATCCGAATGTAGACAATATCAGGACAAAGGACCCATGTTAACACTAGGTATAAACAGGCCTAGAGATGTGTTGTTAGGTTGCTCTCTATTCATGTAACTGATGTGTAAAAACACTTTAATACATAAAAATGTCAGACATTGCTAAACCGTATACTATGTGTGCGAGTGCAACACTAGGAAAACATTCAAGTGTATGTGCATATCGGCACTGTAATTAGAGAACAGAAAGCTGCAGCTTGACACTGCTTGGTTTTCCATTGTCGTTCGGTCTTTGTTGTTCCACGCAAGAAGAAAAAAAGATTTCCCAGTTTCCCAGTTACGTTTTCATCAAAGCTTTTCTTTGGCACTTCAGAGCAGAGTCAGTATGGAAATGTGTTGTGTTGCCTGGAAAGCTGTCAAAAAGCTCCCACCTTGGATGAGAGACCACGGTAATTCAACTGGGCTTCTGTCTTCTGCGTGTTCAGGTCTCCTCATCATTCAGCTTTGCAGGGTAATGGCGTCTTGCTCTGTTTTATCTGTCAGCTCACAGGAAACTATAGTTTTTTAGTCCTGTATAGTAGATGCTAGCATCAAAGGTAGCTGTCTAAAAAAAATACGAATAGGGAACACTCCCAGTAAGGCAGAAATGGAATCTCTTTACGTCTAGGGTGATGTGTGTATTGAGAATAGATTTGCTGGTTGGCATCTATGTGTTTGTTCTCGAGTAAACAGCACGGCTTGTTTGGGTGTAACTGTCAGGTATCTGTGTGTGTCCCGTGTGAAAATGGGTTTGTTCGCAAAGTGGGAGTTAGAAAAAAAAAACACCAACACAAATGCACTGACACTGTCTGATCAATGGGGATTTAAGTTACCAGCGACAACTGCATAAGTGGAGTCAGGGAAGATGCACCACTGGCATAACAGCAACGCCAGCCACAAATTCTATGAGCAAGTTTCGGGATGTCTTTTCTTTTTTTGCTTCAACTGAATGACACAAAAAGTATCTTACAAACAAGAACATGGATTTGGGCCAGCGAGTTTGTTTTGAGTTGGATTCATCTTAGATTGGTAAGTTATCCTCTGCTGTATGTGTTCAGATGGAACTACTGCGTCCTTGGGTGGTGGGCCCCACCAGAGCTTCAGTGGTGGCAGCAAGGTGTATGCCAGCGTAATGTGTGTGTGTGTGTGGAAGGGCTCTTCAGAAGGCGTGGGTAGAGCAAATTAAAACTCACCGCAGGAAACGTGCGCTCTTGGCACTCTTGTTCCCCAGCAGCTGCACACACCCCGACCATCATCTGCCATTTTGACACATCCACAGGGCGTAGCGGGGGTGCCAACTTGACACCCCATAGCTCCTAGAGTCTCCAGGCCCCTGCCTCCAGCCAAACAGGTGTGTGACATCATGCCGCTGGTTCCTCTTCGGGGGCCAGGGGAACAGGCACAGGGACTAGAGAATACAGGGGAGAGGTGGAGGGAAGAAAAGGAGGTTAGGCCTTTACCTGACAAGCTCATTGATAACGTTTGGGAGCAGAGCCCTGAAGTCTGTGGAAAATTGCATGTGATGTCCCCTGCAGATCGCTGGCCAGAGTCAGGTGCTGGGCACTAAATGGACTCATTACTTATGATTTCTTGGATTTTCACATTCTATAATAAATAGAGCATGTTACTGTTAAGCCAGAGGGCTCTGTGAGGCTGGATATGTTATCAGTCTGTGAAGGGTTATTGTTGTCCAACTGTTGTTTAAAATCGAAACATTACAAATAGCACATTTACTGAATTAAAGATAGGGATTCATGTATAATATATATATATCCATGTATATTATTAATGTATAATCAAGAATTAATCTAAAAGACTAGAAAAGTATTGATATACAGATGTAGGATCTTAAGTTGATCACCCTTTTGTTGCTGACTTGCAAACTTGTAGTATATTCAAGGTTTTCAAAGGCTTCTAAAGTTTATAATTTCCACTTTAAAACATCAGACTTGATTTGCCTTACTCAAAAATGTATCAACCCCTACAAAAAATATCTTTGAATGATAATCCACATAATAATTCACATTTCCTGTTGTTATCCTGCTGTAGCAAACTGTCTCAAATTAAGATCCTACATCTGTAGCTACCTGTTTAGAATTCTGCGTCTGTCTCCAATACACTTCTTTACGTTCCATACTTCAGTCAAATCCCTAGACAGATTGCGTAGCAGAGGAGAGGGTGGCTGTGAGTAGCCTGGGGGGTTCCTGAAGGCACCCGTCTGGGACCTGTTCATTATCACTGGACAGACACACAGACACAGAGACACACAGACAAACACAGTCAGCGTGGTGGTACAGTTGTACAGCCTCTCTCCCCCGGCTGCCCCAGCCCCAGTCATTACCCCAAGGCTACCTCTTAAGGTGATCCCCTGGTCCGGTCTTTCTTCCTGGGCGAGAACCTCACATGTCGTCAGGTGTCTCCAGAGCGTGTTGAATGAGACCTGGATGTTGATGAGATGTTTCAAGTTTCAAGTTTTAACGTCTCATGCACAAGTACAGTGAAATGCCTTTCTTGCAAACTCAAAACCCAACAATGCAATAATCAGTAACAATGTATCACTAGAAAAAAAACACACAAGAAATAAGAATAAGAAATATGAAATACACAATAAAGTAAGTAAGTAAGTAAGCATACTATATACAGGAAATATTTTAGAATGCCAGTTTCAATACCATATTTACAATGTGCAGGGATACTGAAGTGATGGAGGTAGATATGTATAGGGGTAAGGGGAATAGGCAACAGGATAATAGACAAACGGAGTAGCAGCAGCTTATATGTGAGTGGGTGTGCCGGTGTGCAGAGTTAGTATAAATGTATATTCATATTATGTGTGAGTGGGCAGATGATGGAGTGTGTGTGTGTGTGTGTATTTGAGTGAATGTGTGTGTGAGTGTGTAGGGCCCTGTGAGTGTGCATACAGACAGTGCAAAATACTGAAATAAAAGGTAAATAAATACACAAGATAAACTCTGTCCGTGTACCTATTTTGTTAGCTATTTATCAGTTATATTGTTTGGGGATAGAAGCTGTTCAAGAGCCTGTTGGTGTCAGACTTGATGCACCGGCATTCCTTGCCGTGCGGCAGCAGACAGAATAGTCTATGGCTTGGGTGGTTGGGGTCTTAGACGATTTTCTGGGCCTTCTTTTCACACTGCCTGATATAGAGGTCCTGGATGGCAGGGAGCTCAGCCCCAGTAATGTACTGGGCTGTCCGCAAAACCCTCTGTAGCGCCATGTGATCGAGGTCAGTGCTATTGCCATACCAAACAGTGATGCAGCCAGTCAATATGCTCTCAATGGTACAGCTGTAGAACCTTTACAGGATTTGAGGGCCCATGCCAAACTGTTTCAACCTCCTAAAGGGGAAGATCCAAGATGGCGTAGCAGTCGGATGTTTGTTTTGTTTGTCTTGTCCCATCCTGTGTATATATCGTTTTTCTTTGTATATATTTCGTATATATATATATTTTTTTAAATCTCAATTTCCATCTACGGACTCAAATCAAATCAAATTTATATGTCACATACACATGGTTAGCAGATGTTAATGTGAGTGTAGCGAAATGCTTGTGCTTCTAGTTCCGACAATGCAGTAATAACCAACGAGTAATCTAACCTAACAATTCCAAAACTACTACCTTATACACACAAGTGTAAAGGGATAAAGAATATGTACATAAAGATATATGAATGAGTGATGGTACAGAACGGCATAGGCAAGATGCAGTAGTTGGTATAGAGTACAGTATATACATATGAGATGAGTAATGTAGGGTATGTAAACAAAGTAGCATAGTTTAAAGTGGCTAATGATACATGTATTACATAAAGATGCAGTAGATGATATAGGGTACAGTATATACATATACATATGAGATGAGTAATGTAGGGTATGTAAACATTATATTAAGTAGCATTGTTTAAAGTGGCTAGTGATATATTTTACATCAATTTCCATCAATTCCCATTATTAAAGTGGCCGGAGTTGAGTCAGTGTGTTGGCAGCAGCCACTCAATCTTAGTGTTTAACAGTCTGATGGCCTTGAGATAGAAGCTGTTTTTCAGTCTCTCTGTCCCTGCTTTGATGCACCTGTACTGACCTCGCCTTCTGGATGATAGCGGGGTGAACAGGCAGTGGCTCGGGTGGTTGTTGTCCTTGATGATCTTTATGGCCTTCCTGTGACATCGGGTGGTGTAGGTGTCCTACAGGGAAGGTAGTTTGCCCCCGGTGATGCGTTGTGCAGACCTCACTACCCTCTGGAGAGCCTTACGGTTGTGGGCGGATCAGTTGCCGTACCAGGCGGTGATACAGCCCGACAGGATGCTCTCGATTGTGCATCTGTAGAAGTTTGTGAGTGCTTTTGTTGACAAGCCGAATTTCTTCGCTGCTGCGCCTTCTTCACGATGCTGTCTGTGTGGGTGGACCATTCAGTTTGTCTGTGATGTGTACGCCGAGGAACTTAAAACTTACTACCCTCTCTACTACTGTCCCATCGATGTGGATAGGGGGGTGCTCCCTCTGTTGTTTCCTGAAGTCCACAATCATCTCCTTAGTTTTGTTGACGTTGAGTGTGAGGTTATTTTCCTGACACCACACTCCGAGGGCCCTCACCTCCTCCCTGTAGGCCGTCTCGTCGTTGTTGGTAATCAAGCCTACCACTGTAGTGTCGTCCACAGACTTGATGATTGAGTTGGAGGCGTGCATGGCCATGCAGTCATGGGTGAACAGGGAGTACAGGAGAGGGCTCAGAACACACCCTTGTGGGGCCCCAGTGTTGAGGATCAGTGGGGTGGAGATGTTGTTACCTACCCTCACCACCTGGGGGCGGCCCGTCAGGAAGTCCAGTACCCAGTTGCACAGGGCGGGGTCGAGACCCAGGGTCTCGAGCTTGATGGTGAGTTTGGAGGGTACTATGGTGTTAAATGCTGAGCTGTAGTCGATGAACAGCATTCTCACATAGGTATTCCTCTTGTCCAGATGGGTTAGGGCAGTGTGCAGTGTGGTTGAGATTGCATCGTCTGTGGACCTATTTGGGCGGTAAGCAAATTGGAGTGGGTCTAGGGTGTCAGGTAGGGTGGAGGTGATGTGGTCCTTGACTAGTCTCTCAAAGCACTTCATGATGACGGAAGTGAGTGCTACGGGACGATAGTCGTTTAGCTCAGTTACCTTAGCTTTCTTGGGAACAGGAACAATGGTGGCCCCCTTGAAGCATGTGGGAACAGCAGACTGGGATAAGGATTGATTGAATATCTCCGTAAACACACCAGCCAGCTGGTCTGCGCATGCTCTGAGGATGCGGCTGGGGATGCCGTCTGGGCCTGCAGCCTTGCGAGGGTTAACATGTTTACATGTTTTACTCACGTCGGCTACAGTGAAGGAGAGTCTGCATGTTTTGGTTGCGGGCTGTGTCAGTGGCACTGTATCATCCTCAAAGCGGGCAAAAAAGTTATTTAGTCTGCCTGGGAGCAAGACATCCTGGTCCGTGACGGGGCTGGTTTTCTTTTTATAATCCGTGATTGACTGTAGACCCTGCCACATACCTCTTGTGTCTGAGCCGTTGAATTGCGACTCTACTTTGTCTCTATACTGACGCTTAGCTTGTTTGATTGCCTTGCGGAGGGAATAAAATGGGAGCCTCTTAGAAAAACTACAACTTCTCCCTCATTATTCCAAAAACCAGCCTGACACTATTTTTAAAGACTGTTGACATCAAGTGGAAGCCCTAGGAACTGCAATCGGGGACGATTTCACCCTATTATAAAGGTGCTAGCCATTGAAATCAGTGGTATGCTGAATTCATTTTTTTTATGGTTGGTCCTCAGGGTTTCGCCTCCCATTTCAGTTCTGTTATACTCACAGACATTATTTTAACACTTTTAGAAACTTTAGAGTGTTTTCTATCCAAAACCATTTATATGCATATTCTAGCTTCTGTGCCTGAGTAGCAGGCAGTTTACTTTGGGCACAGTTTTCATCCGGACGTCAAAATACCGCCCGCTATCCCAAAGAAGTTAACCCAGACATCTGCCAGCCTCAGCCCGGTCAATTCCTGCCAGTCTGCACAGCGCAATATCAACCCAGAGTATATCAGACTGTTTTTCTCTACCACGTCTCCGGATTCCTACCGCAAGCTCTGAACCTTTACTCCGGATAATCACAGCTAGCTGGCTGCTATCCGAGTGGTTACTCATGGCTAACGTCTCTGTCCCGAAGCAAGCACCAGTTAGCCTGGAGCTAGCCTCGAACTAGGCCCATCTCCAGGCTAGCCGAAGAGATCCATCAGACAATTTCTGGGCATCAATTACCTCTTTTGCCAATTGGCCTGGACCCTTTGCTGCCAACACAGAGCCCCGCCGATCCATCACGACTGGTCTGCTGACGTAACCGTCCGAGGGGGTTTCAACAGGCTCTCCCATTGAGACGTCCCCCTGGGGCCCATCTAATAGTCTGCTCGTCTCGGCCTGCTAGGTGTCTGAATCGCCGTGCCTGCAGCTCACCTAGCTACTCACTGGACCCTATGATCACTCGGCTACACATGCCTCTCCCTAATGTCAATATGCCTTATCTATTGCTGTTTTGGAGAGTGATTTTTGTCTTATTTCACTGTAGAGCCTCAAACCCTGCTCAATATGCCTTAGCTAGCCCTTTTTTCCCACCCCCCACACATGCGGTGACCTCACCTGGCTTAAATGGTGTCTCTAGAGACAAAACCTCTCTCATCATCACTCAATGCCTAGGCTCTGTTCCTTTTTACTCTCTGTTCTGAACGCACTAGACAACCAGTTCTTTTAGCCTTTAGCCATACTCCTCTCCTACTCCTCCCCTGTTACTCTGGTGATGTAGAGGTTAACCAAGGCCCTGCAGCCCCCAGCATCACTCCCATTCCCCAGGCGATCTCAGTTGTTGACTTCTGTAACCGTAAAAGCATTGGTTTCATGCATGTTAACATTAGAAGCCTCCTCCCTAACTTTATTCACTGCTTTAGCACACTCCACCAACCCGGATGTCCTAGCCTGTCTGAATCCTGGTTTAGGAAGGCAACGATAAATCCTGAAATTTCCATCCCAAACTATAACATATTCCAACAAGATAGAACTGCCAAAGGGGGCGAAGTTGCAATCTACTGCAGAGATAGCCTGCAGAGTTCTGTCATACTATCCATGTCTGTGCCCAAACAATTCGAGCTTCTACTTTAAAAAATCCACCTTTCCAGAAACAAGTCTCTCACAGTTGCCACTTGTTATACACCCCCTACAGCCCCCAGCTGTGCCCTAGACACCATATGTGAATTGATTGTCCCCCCATCTATCTTCAGAGTACTGTTTGGTGACCTAAACTGGGACATTTTTAACACCCCGGCCGTCCTACAATCTAAGATAGCTGCCCTCAATCTCACACAAATTAACAAGGAACCTACCAGGTATAACCTTATATCTGTAACCATGGGCACCCTCTTAGATATCATCCTGACCAACTTTCCCTCTAAATACACCTCTGCTGTCTTCAACCAGGATCTCAGCGATCACTGCCTCATTGCCTGCGGGCGAAATGGGTCCTTATCTCAGCTCACTGGTCACCATAGCAACACCCACCCGTAGCACGCGCTCCAGCAGGTATATTTCACTGGTCACAACCAAAGCCAACACTTCCTTTGGCCGCCTTTCCTTCCAGTTCTCTGCTGCCATTGACTGGAACGAATTGCAAAAAATCACTGAAGCTGGAGTGTTATATCTCCCTCTCTAACTTTAAGCATCAGCTGTCAGAGCAGCTTACCAATCCCTGTACCTGTACACAGCCAATCATTTAATAGCACACCTTATCCCCATATTATTACTTACCCTCTTGCTCTTTTGCACCCCAGTATGTCTACTTGCACATCATCATCTGCACTTCTATCCCTCCAGTATTAATGCTAAATTGTCATTTTTTCACCTCTATGGCCTATTTATTGCCTACCTCCCTACTCTTCTATATTTGCACACACTGTACATAGATTTTTCTATTTTTTTTCTATTGTGTTATTGACTGTATGTTTGTTTATGTGTAACTTTGTGTTGTTATTTTTGTCGCATTGCTTTGCTTTATCTTGGCCAGGTCGCAGTTGTAAATGAGAACTTGTTCTCAACTGGCCTACCTGGTTAAATAAAGGTTAAATAATATATCTTTTTTTAAAGAGGCACTGCTGTGCCTTCTTCACAACTGTGCGTGTGTGTTTGGACCATTTTAAGCCTTTAGTGATTTGGACACCAAGGAACTTGAAGCTGTCTACCTGCCCCAATGCCACCCTGTTGTCCCCCCCAACCTACTGTTGTGTCAAATGGAGAGCTACAGTCTATTAAAGCTAACGATGATTACCTGTGACTTAATTCACAGGCTCTATAAACTCTCTCTTAGATCTATATTATTGTTGAATCAGTGATACAAAACACCTTTCAAAGGACATTGATGCCTTTATCAGGATTTTCATATGAATGTATTTCTAACAAAGCATGGCACATCATTGACTGATTTCTGTTTGTTGGTCTAAGCATGTACTGTACAGTAGCATCCTTTGATAGCGCTTCAGTGACTTCACAGACAGCAATTCCCTTGACTACGCCTTAGGGTATTTCTCCCCTTGTTGCTGTTCAACAACACTTTCCAACCTGATAAGTTGATCCTGGAGCGGCAGTAAACTATGGGCTGCAAAATATATTATGTCTTTCTGGACATTCTTATAGTTGGCTGTGAGAGCTGGAGACAAACATTTAGACAAACACGTCTTATTTCCAAATGTTACGTGGTTCACCAAGATATCTGGATGTGAGGGGCAGGCCAGTCCTGTGCTGTCACCAGTTTGGTTTGGTTAGGGTTCTGAGCCAGCGAGCTTGAGATATGCTGCATTCATATGTGTGTGTAAACAAATGTGAATGCAAGTCATTCATGTCCATGAAAGACCTGAAGAAAAGTTTGAGTTACTCAAGCAGGGAGGAGAACATCCTTGACTCTGTGAATTAATTTGTTTATATTCTGTCTTCCCTGCTTCACCTGAGAGCTTAGTTGAGGAAGGAGATGTTTGTGTGTGTGTGTTTGTTACGAGAGGGGACCAGATGTCCCCAAAAGAATAGTAAACAAACAATTTCAGATGCTATTTCTATGGGGTTTAGGGTTAAGGTTAGAATTAGTGTTAGGGTTAGAATTAGGTTTAGGAGCTAGGGTTAGTTTTAGGTTTAGGGTTAGGAGCTAGGGCTAGGTTAAGGGTTAGGGTTAAGGTTATGGTAAGGGTTACAGTTAGGTTAGGGGTTAGGGAAAATAGGGATTTGAAATGGAGTGAATTTGTTCAAGACTGTTTGTGTGTGTATGTTTTGTGTGTTTGTGTGTGTGTGTGAGTGCGTGTGTGCGTGTGTGCGTGTGTGAGACTGCATGCCTGTGTAGGGATAGGATTTGATTCATGGTGTGGGAGGGTTACCACCAGAGACGGCCATTGACCTACAGTCTGAGGGCTGTTGGACTGGAACCAGAGCCTTGTTCTGACAGAGCAAGCATTGCGTGAGCTGTGACGGATGGCGCCGGTCCGTTTGAGAGCCCCTGAGCAGGTGTGTGTCTCGCTCACATCTGCAGGGGAGCACAGTGAACCGAGACAAAATGGCAGACGCACTGGGCCCCATCCGTTACCTGTGCACTGAGACACACTAATGATTATGGATGCAAGCCTATTAACGGTCACATCTGTAAGGGAGCACAACAACCAGCACACTGGGAGTGAGTCAGCACTTCCAACTCCCTACTGGAAAATAGACATGCTGGAGTCAATGTGGGAAGAAGTTAAATCAAAATGGTGCCTCTGTCTTCTTCGTAGGGTGTAAGATTTTACCATTCTTCTAGCTTTCAGTATGTGTTGGTGGGAGATATTCCTTCTCTATGCTATAGAGTTCAGAAGTTAGCCAGTTTAACTTTATTATGGACAACTGGATTTCAGCAAGTGGGGCAGACGTTAAGGACATGGAAGCGAAATAAGAAACTTGCTGATAAAGCTTTACTATCTAATGAATTCATCAACTTAAAAACAGCATTAAATATTAATTCTAAGAGTATAGGTAATAAATTAAATATTACTCATTGACTCACTATTTAAAAATGCATAATATGATTTGCATAGTTTTACTACTGATAGGAAATAATAATGGGTGGTTGTCTTGTAGCGTCTTTCATGACGGATGAAGCTCGCGTTTTTTTAGTCCTCCATCCTCCCTCTCTCCTACTTGCTTCTCATTAAAGTTTTAAAGGGGTCTGTTTTAATTGTCAATCCTTAGACAGGTTGATAAAAGCAACTTGACAATTAAGTTCATGGGCACCGTTATGCATATTAATTAGGTCTTATTTGGGTTTCTATTGTTATTGAAAGGAGCACTCTGGGGGAGCTAAATGTCAACCATCAACTTTTTCTCTGCTATGAACTTAATGTAATTAAGCCTGTTATTGTAAAACTGCCAGCTTCCCTTCCAAATCAATGTTAATGTACTTAATAAGACGTCAACTTCTGACAATTCTGCTTCTCTGCTGGCAATTTTTCTGTCAAATTTTCGATATAAGCCTAGCAAGAACATTATGTATGAGGGAGAGGGGCCCGGAGTGAGAGGAAGTAGATGAGAGAGAGGGAAAGAGAGAATGAGAGAGAGAGTAAAACGGTAAAATATACAGACCACAAATTCCAGTTGGCTGTACTTAAAATCTTTAACATCATCCTTGGCTCTGGCATCGTCCCCCAATATTTGGAACCAAGGACTGATCAACCCAATCCACAAAAGTGGAGACAAATTTGACCCCAATAACTACCGTGGGATATGCGTCAGCAGCAACCTTGGGAACAACCTGTGCATTAACATTAACAGCAGAATCGTACATTTTCTCAGTGAAAACAATGTACTGAGGAAATTTAAAATTGGCTTTTCATCAAATTACCGTACGACAGACCACGTATTCACCCTGCAAACCCTAATTGACAAGCAAACAAACCAAAACAAAGACAAATTCTTCTCGTGATTTGTTGTTTTTAAAAAAGCTTTCGACTCATTTTGGCATGAGGGTCTGTTATACAAATGTATCAAAATGTTGTTGGGGGAAAAATATACATTATAAAATTTATGCACACAAACAACAAGCGTGCGGTTAAAATTGGCAAAAAACACACATTTCTTTCCACAGGGCCGTGGGATGTGACAGGGAAGCAGCTTAAGCACCACCCTCTTCAACGTATATATCAACGAATTGTAGCCAAATGTAGCTACTGCTCATGTTTGTATCTGTGCTGATGGCGCAAAAGCCATGACAGGGAGACATAGTGGAGTGGTAACCCGCATGCAAGCAGTTGCTCCCGACTCCACTTGGGTACACTGCAGCATTCACCGAGAGGCTCTTGCTGTCAAGGGAATGCCTGACAGCATGAAAGACGTTTTGGACACCACAGTGAGAATGGTTAACTTTGTTAAAGCAAGGCCCCTGAACTCTCGTCTATTTTCTGCAATATAAAATGATATGGGCGGCGACCACGTAACGCTTTTACAACATACAGAAGTGTGCTGGTTATCAAGGGGCAAAGTATTGACATGTTATTTTGAATTGAGAGATGAGTTTAAAGTTTTCTTAACTGACCATAATTTTCACTTGTCTGACCGCTTGCATGATGACGAGTTTCTCACACGACTAGCTTATCTGGGAGATGTTTTTTCAATGTGCGGGACAAAATTGAGCCTATGATTAAGAAGTTGGAGCTCTTCTCTGTCTGCATTAACAAGGACAACACACAGGTCTTTCCATCATTGTATGATGTTTTGTGTGCTTATGGACAATGTCAAATATGATATAGTGAAGCACCTGAGTGAGTTAGGTGCGCAATTACGCAGGTACTTTCCCAAAATGGATGACACAAACAACTGGATTTGTTATCCCTTTCATGCCCTGTCTCCAGTCCACTTACCGATATATCTGAACAAGAGAGCCTCACCAAAATTGCAACAAGCTGTTCTGTGAAAATTGAATTGAATCAGAAGCCACTACCAGATTTCTGGATTGGGCTGTGCTCAGAGTATCCTGCCTTGGCAAATCGCGCTGTTAAGACACTGATGCCCTTTGCAACCTACGTGAGAGTGAATTCTCGGCCCTCACTAGCATGACAACTAAATACAGGCACAGACTGTGTGTGGAAAATGATTTAAGACTGAGACTCGCTCCAATAAATCAAATCAGATCAAATAAAATTGTATTTGTCACATGCGCCGAATACAACAGGTTCAATTTCACCTTAAAGTGAAATGCTTACTTACAGGCCCTTAACCAACAATGCAGTTCTAAGAAAATACAAACAAAAAGTAAGAGATAAGAATAACAAATAATTAAAGAGCAGCAGTAAACAGCTGGGCTATTTACAGGGGGTACCGGTACAGAGTCAACATGTCAATGTGCGGGGGCACCGGTGTCGAGGTAATTAAGGCAATTATGTACATGTAGGTAGAATTGTTAAAGTGGCTATGCATAGATAACAACAGAGAGTATCAGTAGCGTGGGGGGGGAGGGGGGGTCATTGCAAAAGTCTGGGTAGCCATTTGATTAGCTGTTCAGGAGTCATATGGCTTGGGGGTAGAAGCTGTTTAGAAGCCACTTGGACCTAGATTTGGAGCTCCGGTACCGCTTGCCGTGCGGTAGCATAGAGAACAGTCTATGACTAGGATGGCTGAAGTCTTTGACAATTTTTAGGGCCAACCCAACATTGCAGAGTTATGTGCATCCTTTCAAGCACACCCATCTCATTAACCTGTGGTGAGTTATTCACAATTTTCGATGAACAAATACGGTTTTATATTTAAAGATGGTTAAATAAAGAGCAAAATGATTGATTATTATTACATTATTGTTTGGGTCCTGGTCCTAAAAAAGCTCTTTGTCACTTCCCACGAGCTGGGATGTGACAAAAACTCACAATCATTCTTCTGTTTAATAAATATATCTTATAATGTGTGTGTGGCAGACTTACAATAATGGCAAAAAAACACAATTTGAAAGGGGGTACGCAGATGGAAATTGAATGTTTGAAGGTGTACGGGACTATAAAAGTTTGCGAACCACTGCCCTAGAGCACACAAAAAACAATGCATACCTCGGCGTAAACATACCGTAAGTGCCACAGGTAACTTCCATAAAGCTGTAAATGAGCTGAGAGAAAAGGCAAGAAGGGCCTTCTATGCAATCAAAAGGAACATAAAAGTTTACATACCAATTAGGATCTGGCTAAAAATACTTAAATCAGTTATATGAGCCAAATTACTTCTATGCTCGCTTAGAAGCAAGCAAGCAACACTGAAACATGCATGAGAGCATCACCTGTTTTGGATGACTGTGTGATCACGCTCTCCGTAGCTTATGAGAGTCGGACCTTTAAACAGGTCATCATTCACAAGGTCGCAGGGCCAGACGGATTACCAGGATGTGTACTCCGAGCATGCACTGATCAACTGGCAAGTGTCTTCACTGACATTTTCAACCTGTCCCTGACTGAGTCTGTGATACCAACATGTTTCAAGCAGACCACCATAGTCCCTGTGCCCAAGAACACTAAAGTAACCAGCCTAAATGAGAACTGACTCTTACCACTCATGTCTGTAGCAATGAAGTGCTTTGAAAGGCTGGTCATGGCTCACATCAACACGATAATCCCAGAAACCCTAGACAGCACACCACACTGCCTTTTCCCACCTGGACAAAAGGAACACCTATGTGAGAATGCTATTCATTGACTACAGCTCAGCGTTCAACATCATAGTGACCTCAATGCTCATCAATAAGCTAAGGACCCTGGGTCTAAACACTTCCCTCTGCAACTGGATCCTCCTGTACTCCCTGTTCGCTCATGACCGCATGGCCAGGCATGACTCCAACATCATCATTAAGTTTGCCGATGACACAACAGTGGTAGGCCTGATCACCGACGATGATGAGACAGCCTCTAGAGAGGAGAACGGGCCGTGTGGTGCCAGGACAACAATCTCTCCCTCAATGTGATCAAGAAAAAGGAGATGATTGTGGACTACAGGAAAAGGAGGACCGAGCACGCCCCCATTCTCATTGATGAGGCTGTAGTGGAGCAGCTTGAGAGTTTCAAGTTCCTTGGTGTCCACATCAAACACAACAAGACAGTAGTGAAGAGGACACGACAAAGCCTATTCCCACTCCGGAGACTGAAAAGATGTGGCATGGGTTCTCAGATCCTCAAAATGTTCTACAGCTGCATCATTGAGAGAATCCTTCTGTTCTGACTTAGAATATGTGGACAACTATAAATACCTAGGTGTCTGGTTAGACTGTAAACTCTCCTTCCAGACTCATATTAAGCATCTCCAATCCAAATTCGCGAACAAAGCCTCCTTCACTCATGCTGCCAAACATACCCTCGTAAAACTGACTATCCTACTGATCCTTAACTTCGGCGATATCATTTACAAAATAGCCTCCAACACTCTACTCAGCAAATTGGATGCAGTCTATCACAGTGCCATCGTTTTGTCACCAAGCCCCATATACTACCCACCACTGTGACCTGTATGCTCTTGATGGCAGGTCCTCGGCTTTGGAACGTTTTCATCAAACTTTAAAATCCTTGCTTCGTGCATACTGTACAGAACTGTCTGCAGATTGGGAGGAGGGGTTACCTTGGCTGTTACTAGCTGCTTGTGAAGTAGTGCAAGAAAGCACAGGGTTTAGCCCAAATGACTTAGTGTTTGGTTATAAGGTGCGTGGGCCTTTAGCAGTGTTGCAGGATGGTTGTTTGCCTGAGGAACCACCTCAGAACCTGATTGACTGTGTAAATGGTTTTAGGTTGAAGTTGTATAGGGCTGGTGAACTGGCGAAAGAAAAAGTAAAATCTTCTCAACGGAAAATGAAACTGAAATATGACGGACAGGCTGAGCTGCGTGAGTTTAGTCCCGGTGATCGTGTACTTGCTCTTCTGCCTCTTGTAAGTTCACCTTTTCAGGCAAAATATTGTGGTCCTTTCAATGTGTTGCGTAAAGTGTCAGATTTGAACTATCTTATTGAAACCCCTGGTCATAGGAAGTCCTCTAAATGATGCCATGTGAACCTGTTAAAATGTTGTCACTCCCATGATCTGAGCGGGGTTGAGGGCACTCCAGCGGTGAGGTCAGCGTTGACTGCTGCTCCAGTCACTGTATCTTGTGGCTTTAATTTGGTGGAGGGGGGAGAAGAGGAGGACGTTAGGGTTTCGGATGAGGTCTTACAAGTTCGGTTGAAAAACTCCTAGACTTTGCAAAACCTTGGGGTTTTGGTAGATCATTTAGACTGAGAAACGTGATGAATTGGTAGCTCTTATTAGAAATTACCCTGTTTTGTTTTCTGACACTCCATCGCAAACCCACTTAATTGAGCATGATATAGACATCGGAGATGCTAAGCCTATCAAACAGAGATTTTATCGTGTATCTGAGGAGAAGAGATTGAAACTGGAAACAGAGGTGCAGTATATGTTGGACAATGGTATTGCAGAGCCATGTTGTTCAAATTGGGCTTCACCCTGTCTTTTGGTCAAAAAGTCTGATTCCACTTTCAGACCTTGCATTGTTATAGAAAAGTTAACAATGTTACTAAAGCAGACCTTTACCCTCTTCCTAGGATGGAGGACTGTATTGAACAAGTTGGGTCAGCAAAGTATGTTAGCAAATTTGATCTTTTAAAGGGATATTGGCAAGTACCCCTTACCAAAAGAGCTTGTGAGATTGCTGCCTTCTCCATCTGGTTTGTTCTCTTATACAGTGATGCCTTTCGGCTTGGTCATCTACTCAGACTCCTGGGAGGAGCATGTTTGGAGAGTGCAAGTCCTGTTCGAAAGACTGGTGTGGGCCAGGTTGACTATTAATTTGGCAAAAGGTGAGTTTGCCAAAGCTACAGTCACATACCTAGGCAAGGTTGTTGGTCAGGATTTGGTCTGTCCTGTGGAAGCCAAGGTCCAGGCTGTGAAGCAGTTCCCACAGCCGTCCACAAAGAAAGAACTGGTGTGTTTCCTGGGAATGGCAGGGTACTACCGTGCTTTCTGTAAAAACTTTTCAGTAGTAGTGTCCCCCCTGACCAATCTGTTGAAGTCCAAGGCTGAATTTATCTGGTCCACCCAGTGTCAAGAGGCATTTGATGCAGTTAAGGCTCTTTTGTGTTTGGCACCTGTATTGGCAGCACCACATTTTGGGAAACATTTCAAATTGCAGGTAGACGCCAGTCAAATCGGTGCTGGGGCTGTGCTTCTCCAGGAGAATGATGACAATGTTGAGTGTCCAGTCAGTTTCTTCTCCCGGAAATGTAATAAGTATCAGCATAACTATTCTGTAATTGAAAAGGAGGCTATAGGTCTCATTTGGGCTTTACAGCACTTCGAGGTCTATGTTGGTTCTGAAGCCAGAACCAAGTCTATGGTTTGTTAAGCAAGCTGGTCCTGGGGTTCTGTTCACAAACACAAACACACCCTACAGAGCTCCAGGACAGCAACACAGTTAGATCCAACCAAATCATGAGAAAACCAGAAGAGAATTACTTGACACATTAGAAAGTATTAACAAAAAAACCTCAGCACACTAGAAGGCTATTTGGCCCTAAACATAGAGTCCACACTGGCAGAATACCTGACCGCTGTGCCTGATCCAAACTTAAGGAAAGCTTTGACTATGTACAGACTCAGTGAGCATAGCCTCACTATTGAGAAAGGCCACCGTAGGCAGACCTGGCTCTCAGGAGAAGACAGGCTATGTGCACACTGCCCACAAAATGAGGTGGAAATTGAGCTGCACTTCCTAACCTTCTGCCAAATGTATGACCATATTAGAGACACAGATTTCCCTCAGATTACACAGATCCACACAGAATTCGAAAACAAATCCAATTTTGATAAACTCTCATATGTATTGGGTGACATACCACAGTGTGCCATCACTGCAGCAAGATTTGTGACTTGTTACCACAAGAAAAGGGCAACCAGTGAAAAACAAACACTATTGTAAATACAACCCATATTTATGTTTATTTATTTTCCCTTTTGTACTCTAACTATTTGCACATAATATGACATTTGTAATGTCTTTATTCTTTTGGAACTTTTGTGAGTGTAATGTTTAATGAGAATTTATATTGTTTAGTTCACTTTTTTAAATTATCTAGTTCACTTGCTTTGACAATGTTAACATATGTTTCCCATGCAAATAAAGCCCTTCAATTGAAATTGAAATAGAGAGAGTCAGAGTGTGTGTGTGTGTGAGAGGGAGAGAGAGAGAGAGAGAGAGAGATAGAGAGATAGATACTGAGAGAGAGAAAGAGAGAGTGAGATAGAGAAAGAGAAAGAGCGAGAGCGAGAAAGAGAGAGAAGAGCCTGGATCTGCTAGAGCAGAGAGCAGTACTGCCAAACCTGGGCCCTGGCAGTAAAATGACTAAAATAATGATTTTCCAGAGAAGATCCAGATCTCAGGGAATTAGACCAAAGTTCTCAATTGGTACAAAATATATAGAGTACTGCACACACCACAATTACTTAGGTTTAAAAATAAGCTAAACTGGACATCTTAATTAGGCAGTCAATGAACTGAGAGAGAAAGCATGCAGGGCATTCTATGCCATTAAAAAACTAATTCAAATTGAATTACCTATTAAAATTTGGCTAAAATTAATTAAATGTGTCATTGAACCAATTGCACTTCATGGCAGCGAGGTGTGGGGTACACTTGCAAAACAAGATTTCACCAAATGGGACAAACACCCCATTGAAACCCTGAATGCAGAGTTCTGTAAGATTCTCCTACATTTCCAGAGAAAAACTACAAACAATGCATGCAGGACAGAATTAGGCCAATATCCACTAATAATAAAAACTCAAAGAAGAGCAATTAAGTTTTAGAAACACCTAAAATACAGTAACCCCCTCTCATATCATCACCAAGTCCTGCAATGTCAAGAGCTAAGAAAATAAAATAGTCCCCTCATCCAGCTGGTCCTGGGACTGAGTTCACCTCAGGACCAGAACATCCAATAAATCAGAATAAACCAAATTGCAACACAGTCAAAACAAAACTACATTGCATATTGGGAAACACAAACACAAAGCAAAATGCAGTGCTATCCGGCCCTAAATCGACAGTACACCGTGGCTAACTATTTGACCATGGTTACTGATCAAAACCTTCGAAAAACCTTGACAAAGTACAGGCTCAGTGAGCACAGCCTTGCCATTGAGATGGATAGACACAGGAAAACCTGGCTCCCTGTAGAGGAAAGGCTGTGAAACCACTGCACAACAGCAGCACCTGAGAGAGAGCTGCATTCCCTGACAAAATGTAAAAAATATAAAACAATTAGAGAGTGTCATTTCCCCAAATTTGAAACCCTTATTCACGGTTTCAAAGACCTCTCTGATGAGAGTAGGCTATCCGTCCTGTTGGGGGAGGACGCAGAGAGCTGTAGGATGGCTGCACACTGCATTGCTGCCTGCCATAAGATGTGGGACAGTGTCTGACAGACCAACCAACCTGCACATGTCCTCTATGCTCATTGTTCAATGTATAGTTATTTTGACACTTGGTTATTGTTATTACTGTGGTCCCGTTGACAATTTTGATTCTTATTATTTTAATATTGTAAAAATCCAAAGTAAGCTTTGACAATACTATGTACATTGTTACGTCATGCCAATAAAGCAAACTGAATTGAATTGAATTGAGAGAGAGAGCGAGAGAGAGAGAGAGAGAGAGAGCGAGCGAGAGAGAGAGAGAGCAAGAGAGAGAGAGAGAGAGCGAGAGAGAGAGAGAGAGAGAGAGAGAGAGAGAGAGAGAGAGAGAGAGAGAGAGAGAGTGATAGAGGGAGAGGGGGGAGAAATTATAAAGAGTGAGCAAGAGAGTTGTTGAGGGGGCAACCAGATTACCCAGCACACCTTGCACACGCTCACATCAAAGCGGTACCCCCATCTGCCCGAGGCACAGTCCATCCCCCATGTCACTCCACACATCCTCCTGTTCATGTTGAATAATTGACAGATCTGTTTTACATGCTCAGCATTTGCTAGGACATGGCAGTGTGACTCCGAATGGGGCATGACTGGCTCCATCAGGGCATGGGGTAGGCTGACTTCATTACAATGGAGGCATACTAATACACTATGGGGATGAATTCAATCAAACTTGCACTGGTGGAAAGGTTGTTGTTACTGTGGAGTAGAGTACACTTCATAGGAAGAGTAATACAAAAAAATAACTTTACTTTGATTATGATAACAATTATTTGACAGGGCCCAGAAACATAAACGCTTATTTTACTTATAAAGTACAGGTTTGATTGAAAAAACACAGAATATATTTTATTCTTGGCATTTTAACATCATAGATTTAGCCGGTGGTAACTTGTGGAATCGACACAGGCTGGAATGTGGTTTTAACCAATCAGCACTCAGGATTAGACCCACCCGTTGTGTAATGTGTACTTATTACCGATTGTACTGAACTTTTTGGCTGTCTCACAACAAAGACAGAATGTCCATGTATCGAAAAGCACAAAGACTCCCCTGCTATCTGAAGGGGATGACTGTGTTTGTGCCAGGACAATCTCTGAAGTCATATAAGCCATTAGCAGTCTGTCAAGACAGGTCTCTTTCAGGGTCTCTTAATACCAGTTAGAAAGTTTAGTGGAATCCCGTTCACTTTGGTGCAGTACTAGTTTCAAAGACTGGAATGCAACAGTGGATAAGTCGTTTTTCGCGTGCACGAAACAATACCACAATGCTATGAAAATTATGGTTTAATAAAAGATTAGACTTGTTTAGAGGGAGAAAATGTGACCATCATAATTGTGTGATAGAGGGAATTCATCTCAAATCCAAGCTTTGTTCTTATTACTGTGAAACCAAATAGCGTAGTTATATCCTGGGAATATGGACTTTAGGATTGAGATAGACAACTGCGTACACAGTACTAGATATTTTTTCCCTCTCAAGACAGCAAGGGAAGCCCTGACTGTTCATTTTGATCCTTTACCTTGACCCATGAAGTGTGTCGCCACCACCCTGAGGGTTTGGCTCAGCCCAACCTTTCCCACAGCCCCCTGGGAATGATCATCTCAGTGTGGGCGTTTACTACGGGTGCCAGACACAACACCATTAGCCACAACCCTACTGCTGCTCATTAGGACCCCGATCGATAGAGGCGACCAAAGAGATCGCCACCGCTGCGAAACCACCAGCCAGCTATATCACTGTTCAGAGTTATTATTGTAAACAGGAGTGTCTAAGACTTAGGGCTGTAAATGAGGAAGGTTGACTTGAGTAAGTGAATGACTGTAGCTACCTTAATGAGAATATATACACTACTCTTTTGTGTTATGGTCTGAAAAAGTGTATTGGCACCCTGCAATAAAAAATGGATGTAATAAGTAGATGTTCTGGTCTCCTGTCTTGTTTATGGGGTTTGGTATGTCACATCGTTAGGAAAAGAGAAAACTAGGCTGAGATTTAATGTGTTCGTACATTGTGGACAATGCGCCAATTAAAGGTCATATCCGATTGAGCCGAAATATGCAGTGTTTACCATGCATGTCAACAGGGTAATATGGATGGAATTCTGGCCCTAGTGAGAGTGCCCAGGACAGTAGAGTCTAATAATCCCTGGGAATATATTTGAGTGTTGATGGATTTCATATGCCATGAACAAAGTGTTGGTAAAATTATCATTGGAGATTATTATTTTTTCATGATGATTTGAATTAGTATTGTTACAATGGCAGTCATTTGTGTATTTCCAATGGTAACATCAAATGTTCCGAGAGACCGGTCCACAAGGTGCCAGTAAGGAGAAAATGAACTACATAGTAGCTTTATAAAATAATGATAATAGGATCTGTTTTGTATTAATTTCTCTATTTATTTTTCTTTAACTGAGAGCTGTGGACCTATTACTCACAGGAAGTAGTAGATAAAATAAGCTGATCCTGTATTCAGCTGAGAGGTGAATCATATTGAGGCAAAATTGTGAAACTAAGAAAAAGGGGAGATGTATTGATTTTTGGTGGAGCCAGGCAAAGAAAAGAGAGGGAATAAAGAAGTGCTCTTTGGCCGATGTGTCCAAATGATGTCCAGTGGGAGCTGCTTAATGGTGGTGGAGGGGTGAGGGGTGGATAAGGGGGTGCGGTGGGGGTGACGAGGCAGGTGCCTACCCTGACTAAGGCATGGAACTGCCCTCAGGCTAGGGCTAATGGTATTGGCTGAGCTTACTATAAGCAGCTCTCTCCTAATGGCCAACTATGAGTGTGCCACAGGACAGACAGGTATTGATTGGTTCAAATGCTGTTGAGTTGACAACAGCGAAAGTGAAAACCTTTCAGGCATATATAAACTCCCAGCAAATTATGTCATGGCAAGGTAATTAAAAACAAGAGCTTAGAGTACATACACTCATTAAAAGTGCATATAATCTTTCATCTCTCACATACACACACATACAAACACGTACGTACGCACACACCATACACATTCTCTCTGTCCTGAATGAATGTGTCTTGTTTAAAATTAACGTCCTCTACTTTTTCACACTGACATCCTAGGTTACCAAGCTATCCTTGAAGAGGTTACATTTACCGTCTGTGAGAACCTTGAGAAAACAAGCACTGTAATACAAATAATTAAAAAGCAAATTGTGTTTTTTTATTTGATGAATGTGTATTCCTTTTATACTCAAACAGTTATGGACTGTTCCACATAATGTAGAGAGTTGGCATACCGTGTCTCTTTGAAAAACAAGCAGTATACAGGTAGGCATATATTGTACATGGAACAATAACATATATGTTTGCTTTGTTGCCACCCCCCCCCCCCCCCCCCATACACACACAAAAAAAATTGCTGTGTACAAGCTTTTCTCTTACCCACAAGGGGCACTTTTCCAGACTGCTTGAAGCGTCTGCTTTGATTGCATAATTCCCCAGAGAAGAACAACACAAAACAAAAATACTGACTGAATTCAGACCTATAATATACCGAACAAATAACAAACCAGCTCTACTCTTAGAATCCATGGTTCCTTAAAGAGAAGGAATTGGAAACTCAATTCTAACTTGAAAGCTTTGCTCATTCTGAAAGCACTGGAGAATAATCACGAGACCCAAACTTTTTCTCCCCTCTGAAAAGCATATAGGCCATAACCCAGACTGTCTGTTGCCTAATAGGATCAACACTGTGATACAAGCCTATAGGACAGAAAGCTCCACTACTACTGTAAGTCACCTTCCTAATGTCACATCAAGACAATTTAGCAAATCAAAATATTGGGAGTAGTTTGGTTTCTGGGAAACAAAATCACACCAATGTGTCTTGAGTGATGTGCTCATGTAGGATAAAGTGTAAAATATACATATATACAAAATATACATTTCCATGTATGGTTTCCTCTGAACTTTCTCTACATTGTTCTGGGAGTTGACATTTGTTTAAAAATGGGTGGACGAGGACACAATCAGACTGTGTTGTGTGAATGTAGCTCACTAAAATGATTAGATAGAACATTTTGGAAATAACTTCCGCATTCTAAGGATAACGCTTTTCTAAAAGCAGCAGTTTGCTCGTTTTCCATGAAATGCTCTTTCTCTGGCTGTTTGTGGCATACAGTGGAGTGCACTAGCTACATCGCTACTTTTTTCTTTACAGGGGCCCCTGGGCTCCCCAAGCAATAGGAGTAAATTAGAGTGCACCTGTTCCAGCTCCAAGATAAGCCATCTCCAGGGGCTTTGCTCTGAGTAAAATGAAGTGAGTGAAGAATACACAGAATATCACAGCATTAACCCACCAAGGTGAAGTTGCAGCCACTCCGGGGAATGGGCTCGTTTTGCACAACACCCAGTGAAATAATATCATCCATAAAGTCCAATGCTAGACTGGAAGAACGGTCTGTTTTCAGAGCACAGCGAATACAGCTGTGTTTAGTGTTCTGAGCAAGGCAGTCTGTTTTTCTTTCTATTGGCAAGCTGAAGTTGAAACCTCTGATATAGTGGTAACAGTTTGGGTAGTTTGAAACATGTTGGGACATAGAATCAACATACAACATCTCTAATGGTCAAATATTCATAAAAAAATGGTTCACATCGCTCATATTTCTGCACTAATACAAAATATATTCAAATTAGTTTCATTAGCTGTGCAAGGTCAACTGAGAGACGTGTCAGTGGATCTCCCCTTTTCTTCTCAGCGGCCTAGCTGCATGAGCTACCTCTAGAACTACTTTCTTACAAGAAATAAAAGCCAGAACCCCAGTGTGCTATCTGAAGACCAATGGCCACAGATGGCTAGTATACAAAAAACACACTGTTGGTCCACACATAAAAGGAATGGATAATTAGAGGCCAGAATGTAATTCATCACTGCATACTGTATGTTTGATAATCCCATTCATTTTGTCTCCATATCCCCCTCCCCTATTAGCATCCCCCTCGCCCTCACCCCAGCACGGTTTCCCCCCATCTTTGTTCCACTATAACACATTATCATTATGTGGCTAATTGCATGGCTTGCCTTGAAGTCGGGTTGGAGACTCGTGATCTGGAGTTGAAACGTGGACAGGGATTCTGTCTTCCCTCACAGCTTGCAATATACTGCTAATTGCTATGTAGCGACGGGCTAAAACATACTTAGGGGACATGCCATAGAGGCCAGCGTAGGTGGAAGAGTCTTGGGAGGAAGGTTTATGGCATGGGCCCAGTGTTAGATGTAGTGGGTCATGGGAATTGGTGTACCCAAATTATCACGTAAGTACTGTTACTGTTATGACCTATCTCTGAAAGGATCTAAGCGGGGTTTGGCCCTGGCATGGGGGCAGCCACACAGTCAGTAAGGGTAATCAAGCCAGGCACAGAGCTTCCCTCTAACAGCACAGGGACATTATCTAATCTCTGGTCCAAAGGCTGGCATTTCAAGTTTAAAAGATGAAAGAGTGGGCAACAAGAGAAGGATATGTCTCAAAAGTACGAGGTCACCAGCATATACTAATGTTTCATTCCAAAAAGTTAATGTGATGATGATATCCCCCTTAATTCAGATTACATCATCAGTTCTACAGTACATTATTAACTTATACCCTCCAATGAGTCACAGCTTCTAATGGGCATTAGGAAATGAAAAGCTACACACGGTGGTGACAACGCCTCAAACACCTCATCCGCTGTTAAGTGATCTCATACCATATATAGGAACTCTGGCACTACAGCTTGTTCTTAAAACTCATATTCCATTTGTCTAAAAGAGATTAAAGAAAAAAATTCTAAAAGAAAAATTAAAAAATGAATTGTACTATTCACAGTCATTTTGGGTCAATTCCTTCCACACTCTTTGGAAAGTATTCAGACCTCTTGACTATTTCCACATTTGGTTGTTACAGGGGCGGCAGGTAGCCTAGTGGTTAGAGTGTTGGGTCAGTAACCGAAAGGTTGCTTGATTGAATCCCTGAGCTGACAAGGTAAAAAATGCTCTTGCTCTCAGCTGACTTGCCTAGTTAAATAAAGGTAAAAGATGGTAGACCTTCTGGAAGTTTCTCCTGCTCTATCAGTATGACCTTTGGGTTTCATGGTCAGCTCCCTGACCAAGAACCTTCTCCACTGATTGCTCAGTTTGGCTGGGTGGCCAGATCTAGGAAGAGTCTTGGTGGTTCCAGACTTCTTCCATTTAGAATGAGGAATCTTCAGTGCTGCAGACATTTTTTGGTATCCTCCCCCAGATGTTTTAAAAATTGTATTTATTTTTGAACCTTTATTTAACTAGGCAAGTCAGTTAAGAACAAATTCTTATTTTCAATGACGGCCTAGGAACAGTGGGTTAAACTGCCTGTTCCGGGGCAGAATGACAGATTGGTACCTTGTCAGCTTGGGGGGTTGAACTTGCAACCTTCTGGTTACTAGTCCAATGCTCTAACCACTAGGTTACCATGCGCCTCATGGCTTGTTTTTTTCTTTCTGACATGCACTGTCAGCTATGGGACCTTATATAAACAGGTGTGGGCCTTTCCAAATCATGTCCAATCAATTGAATTTACCACAGGTGGACTCCAATCAAGTCAAAGAAATATCTCAAGGATTATTAATGGAAACAGGATGCACCTGAGCTCAATTTCAAGTCTCATAGCAAAAGGTCTGAGAAAGGTACTTCTGTTTTTTATTTGTAATACATTTGCAAACATTTCTAAAAACTGTTTTCACTTGTCATTATGGGGTATTGTGTGTAGATTGATGAGGGCAAAAAATATTTGATCAATTTTAGAATAAGGCTGTAATGTAACAAAATGTGAAAAAGTCAAGGGGTCTTAATACTTTTTGAATGCACTGTATGTGCAAACAAAACAATGCTAACATACGTTAAAAAACTACCACACATTAGGATGGTTGTAAGAAACGCACTGGTAAGATAATATTTCCAAAACACAGATTTCCTTGCCTTTAGCAGTGCCTTACTGGGGTACTTTGAGACATATCCATCAGAACACAGCTGTATTCATTCATATTTCATACCTACTCCTTCTCCCAGTGCTTTAACACTGTTCTGTGATCAAAGGATAGAACTCGGTTCTCAACAGGAAGGTTCCCTGGCAGCATAGAAGTATAAAGGAGCCTTAGTCTAGTGTAATAACTGCCGTATGCCGTAGAACATTCCTCTTGTAGCAAATGCCTGTCGTTACAGTAACTAAGAAATGAACATGTGTATTTATAGTACGTATTTTATGTACTTTTGTTCAGCTTTGCAAATCCTTCTGTGAAAACAGCATCCTGTGCCGCTCAAACGGATTGCAAGCGGAGTGCAACCCTACCTCAACAATTAAAAATACACTACACGACCAGAGGTACGTGGACAGCTACTCGTTGAACATCTCATTCCAAAATCATGGGCATTAACATGGAGTTGCTCCCCCCTTTGCTGCCTTAACAGCCTCCACTCTTCCAGGGAGGCTTTAAACTGGATGTTGAAACATTACTACGGGGACTTGTTTCCATTCAGCCACAAGAGCATTAGCGAGGTTGGGCACTGATGTTGGGTGATTAGGAATGGCTCGCAGACAGCGTTCCAATTCATTCCAAAGATGTTCGATGGGGTTCAGGTCAGGGCTCTGTGCAGGCCAGTCAAGTTCTTCTATACCGATCTTGACAAACCATTGCTGTATGGACCTCGCTTTGTTCATGGGGGCATTGTCATGCTGAAACAGGAAAGGTCCTTCCCCAAACTGTTGCCACAAAGTTGGAAGCACAGAATCGTCTAGAATAGCGTTAAGATTTCACTTTGCTAGAACTAAGGGGCCTAGCCCGAACCATGAAAAACATCCCCCAGACCATTATTCCTCCTCCACCAAACTTTACAGTTGGCATTATGCATTGGGGCAGGTAGCGTTCTCCTGGCATCCGTAAAACCCAGAATCGTCTATCGGAATGACAGATGGTGAAGTGTGATTCATCACTCCAGAGAACGCATTTCCACTGCTCCAGAGTCTAATGGCGGAGAGCTTTACACCACTCCAACTGATGCTTGGCATTGCGCAGGATCTTAGGCTTGTGTGCGGCTACTCGACCATGGAAACCCATTTCATGAAGCTCCCGACGAATAGTTTGTGCTGACGTTGCTTTCAGAGGCAGTTTGGAACTCAGTAGTGAGTGTTGCTACCGAGGACAGACAATTTTTATGCGCTTCAGCACTCGCGGTCCAGTTCTGTGAGCTTGTGTGGCCTACCACTTCACAGTGGTGCAGTTGTTGCTCCCAGACATTTTCACTTCACAATAACAGCACTTACAGTTGACCGGGGCAGCTCTAGCAGGGCAGGAATTTGCCGAAATGGCTTATTGGAAAGGTGGTATCCTATGACGTTGCAACGTTTAAAGTCACTAAGCTCTTCTGTAAGGCCATTCTACTGCCAATTTTTAGCTTTGTGCTCGATTTTATAAACCTGTCAGCCATGGGAGTGGCTGAAATAGCTGAATCCACTAATTTTATGTGGTGTCCACATACTTTTGTATATATAGTGTGTATAGTGTGTATAGTGTGTTTTCAACAACATATACAACATGCATGTTGCAATCAGTTGAAGTGACAGTCGTTTGATTGAATTCTTTGTTTGATTTTGAGGAATGTTCAACTTGTATGATTGAAGTGCTGGATGAGGTATAGACCAGATTCATAATCAGACAGCTCAAGAGTGTCACCATGTGGGGAAATGTGGATATGACAAAACGTTAACATAAATATGTGGCACATTATGAAACCATTTTCATTCATTGAGCAAATTATTTTTTTTGAGGGGGGGGGGGCATAGTAACTACATTATTGCAATGGTGCTTCGTTGTTCACAGTCCAAAATATAACAATAACATAATCATTATTCTAATTTTTTCAGCACCGCTGTCGTAGTTGAAATGCCAAATAATATAGACTGTCTCATCAAATAGGCTAATGATTTCAAAAGGTCCTCAGACCACCACATAACATTGTCATCCCAAGTTCCTTGATGGACATCCTGACTATGAGTTGCTAAAATCCCTTTTAAGTACCCTCTGAAGTATCAAGACCTTTCTGGCATTTAAACTCTTTCTGAAGACTGACTTTGCTTCTCTCTATAGCCTGCGGGAACATTGTAGCCCACTACCTACATGAAACTTCCGTCTCACAGTTACCTCATGGGATATTCACCAAGCTGTTAATAATAAGAGACGTTATAATAAGTCAACTACTATGGAATACAACTTTATCATACACTCAATCTTAACTGGTCGAAATGATGAATGTATGAAAAATAGCATATTGAGACAATATGTTATACTGTAGATAATCGTCAAAACTGATTATGAAATTATGGATGTTTGTTGGATGTACTTGATTGACGGATACACTTCTATGAAATGCTTTAGCCTTGGATGGACGGGTTTTCAGACTCTTTTTTTTTTCTCCCTGAAGCTATTATCAAAAAAAAGTATTGTTTTGAAGATTAATAAATGGCACAAAGAATCAAAATGTATTGCCCTTCATAATAGTATTCCCTCCGAGCGAGGACAAGTAACAATGCACCATTCTACCTTCCTGTCCTTTCCCTCTCAATGCGCCAATGGATGTGACCTCCAAAGCTTGAACAATGGCCAACCAACAAGCACTTGGCTTTCCGCCACCATCACTAAAGCCCAATAAGGTTGCTTTCATCTCTGTTGTTATATTTAAAGATGACATCCTAGCCTGCCGGCCTCTACCATTGTCTCCACTATGATTATTTGCCACTGTTGTTTAACTCCGGTTGCAGGTCTTTGATGAAAAGGTCACCACTCAATTGGAAAACAGTCATTAGAATGCGGTGGGTACCATTCACCAGTGTGCATAGGGGAGCAAACTGCCGAGCTGGTTAATCAAAAGTTAATTATATAATTTTCATGCAGATGAGGGCAACATTGAAATGAATCCCAACACTCCAATCATTACCACAAATAAATAAATAAATAAATCCAAAATGCTATAAAATGTTCAGGGACTAAGAGGTTGTAAACAATATGAAGTTTAATTTGAGGTAAACAAAGTGAATATCCACCCGGGGGTCTGGGAAGGAGAAAGTGAGGTTAAATCAAATTTGGAAACATAGATACCAGCTAAAAAAAATGAAATAAAAATGCGTTAAAAGATGTGCAATTAAACTGGAAAAGAAAGTTATATTTTCAAACAGAAGATTGCAAGGGGGATTTAAGAAGGTGGTGGTTACAACTGGAACAATATACAATGAATGTGTGGGTAGACCTAAACATATGTTAACCAAATATATATACCACTAACCTGCCTCATGAACCAATTCTGTGTTACTTGAGTGAAAAAGTATGAAAAAAACAAAAATATATGAGCTGGAGAAACACAACCCAAGAATCACACAGGCAAACGAGGTATAACTTCACTATAACAAGCAAAATCTTAGAAGTGTTTAGTTGCAATAGTTGGAGCATGTTCTTCAGCAACAAAAATGAGTAAAGTACGCTTTTAAAGTAAAATACAGTCTTTCCCCATCAAAGAAAAGTATTGCATTATGCAAATTGAACCATGAATATTAAACTAACAATGTGAGGGATCACAAATGAATAACCATTGTTCTGAAAGTGCAATGGAAATTGGTTTTATTTCTTTCCAATTCTACATGCTTTTACGGTTCACCTTTTCCCAAAAGTACCAGTGGTCTGGGTTCATTGGTGTGCATCACAACCACACACTAACAGTGTAGGGTGTCCCTCGTGTCAGTACAGTTCATGAATCATGGGCCCCTAATACACTACGCGATTAGTACGGTACCCTGTCTGTGGGGCTTTGCCAGAAATGAGTTCTCTTTAAAACATATGCCCCTGCTAATTCCTTTCCTTGCCTGATATGCAATTCCAATTTTTATAATTAACAGCAATTTATTGAACGACATGAAAGTTTTAACACATTTTCTTTTTGTGATGCCTATGGTCCTGGCAAAACTATGAGAAACATGTCAACCCTCATGACATTTCAGAATTATTTTTAACTATGCAAATTCAATTATTCAACAAGTGACATACTCTCACAGAAATTTGAGGTGAAACAAACGTCCTGGTAGTGTGGATTTTCCCTTTTGAAATGATGCATGACTGACAAGCAATGATCTATAATCTAATTACAAAAGGGACATAAACCCCTGTTTCAATCTAATGACACCATAGATGTTTTATAAATTGACTTAATTACCAGCCGTTGTCATGCTACGATCGTTGTATCACAAGTTGATCATGCTTGTCGGTCATAGAAAGCAAATGTATGTTAATAATCAATTAATGGTCTGTCAACTCCACCTAAAAATGTGGATGGATCACGAATTTTATTTTTATTTTTATTTATTTTACCTTTATTTAACCAGGTAGGCAAGTTGAGAACAAGTTCTCATTTACAATTGCGACCTGGCCAAGATAAAGCAAAGCAGTTCGACAGATACAACAACACAGAGTTACACATGGAGTAAAACAAACATACAGTCAATAATAAAGTATAAACAAGTCTATATACAATGTGAGCAAATGAGGTGAGAAGGGAGGTAAAGGCAAAAAAAGGCCTTGGTGGCAAGGTAAATACAATATAGCAAGTAAAACACTGGAATGGTAGTTTTGCAATGGAAGAATGTGCAAAGTAGAAATAAAAATAATGGGGTGCAAAGGAGCAAAATAAATAAATAAATTAAATACAGTTGGGAAAGAGGTAGTTGATAGGGCTAAATTATATGTGGGCTATGTACAGGTGCAGTAATCTGTGAGCTGCTCTGACAGTTGGTGCTTAAAGCTAGTGAGGGAGATAAGAGTTTCCAGTTTCAGAGATTTTTGTAGTTCGTTCCAGTCATTGGCAGCAGAGAACTGGAAAGAGAGGCGGCCAAAGAAAGAATTGGTTTTGGGGGTGACTAGAGAGATATACCTGCTGGAGCGTGTGCTACAGGTGGGAGATGCTATGGTGACCAGCGAGCTGAGATAAGGGGGGACTTTACCTAGTAGGGTCTTGTAGATGACATGGAGCCAGTGGGTTTGGCGACGAGTATGAAGCGAGGGCCAGCCAACGAGAGCGTACAGGTCGCAATGGTGGGTAGTGTATGGGGCTTTGGTGACAAAACGGATTGCACTGTGATAGACTGCATCCAGTTTGTTGAGTAGGGTATTGGAGGCTATTTTGTAAATTACATCGCCAAAGTCGAGGATTGGTAGGATGGTCAGTTTTACAAGGGTATGTTTGGCAGCATGAGTGAAGGATGCTTTGTTGCGAAATAGGAAGCCAATTCTAGATTTAACTTTGGATTGGAGATGTTTGATATGGGTCTGGAAGGAGAGTTTACAGTCTAACCAGACACCTAAGTATTTGTAGTTGTCCACGTATTCTAAGTCAGAGCCGTCCAGAGTAGTGATGTTGGACAGGCGGGTAGGTGCAGGTAGTGATCGGTTGAAGAGCATGCATTTAGTTTTACTTGTATTTAAGAGCAGTTGGAGGCCACGGAAGGAGAGTTGTATGGCATTGAAGCTTGCCTGGAGGGTTGTTAACACAGTGTCCAAAGAAGGGCCGGAAGTATACAGAATGGTGTCGTCTGCGTAGAGGTGGATCAGAGACTCACCAGCAGCAAGAGCGACCTCATTGATGTATACAGAGAAGAGAGTCGGTCCAAGAATTGAACCCTGTGGCACCCCCATAGAGACTGCCAGAGGTCCGGACAACAGACCCTCAGATTTGACACACTGAACTCTATCAGAGAAGTAGTTGGTGAACCAGGCGAGGCAATCATTTGAGAAACCAAGGCTGTTGAGTCTGCCGATGAGGATGTGGTGATTGACAGAGTCGAAAGCCTTGGCCAGATCAATGAATACGGCTGCACAGTAATGTTTCTTATCGATGGCGGTTAAGATATCGTTTAGGACCTTGAGCGTGGCTGAGGTGCACCCATGACCAGCTCTGAAACCAGATTGCATAGCAGAGAAGGTATGGTGAGATTCAAAATGGTCGGTAATCTGTTTGTTGACTTGGCTTTCGAAGACCTTAGAAAGGCATGGTAGGATAGATATAGGTCTGTAGCAGTTTGGGTCAAGAGTGTCCCCCCCTTTGAAGAGGGGGATGACCGCAGCTGCTTTCCAATCTTTGGGAATCTCAGACGACACGAAAGAGAGGTTGAACAGGCTAGTAATAGGGGTGGCAACAATTTCGGCAGATAATTTTAGAAAGAAAGGGTCCAGATTGTCTAGCCCGGCTGATTTGTAGGGGTCCAGATTTTGCAGCTCTTTCAGAACATCAGCTGAATGGATTTGGGAGAAGGAGAAATGGGGAAGGCTTGGGCGAGTTGCTGTTGGGGGTGCAGTGCTGTTGACAGGGGTAGGAGTAGCCAGGTGGAAAGCATGGCCAGCAGTAGAAAAATGCTTATTGAAATTTTCAATTATGGTGGATTTATCAGTGGTGACAGTGTTTCCTATCTTCAGTGCAGTGGGCAGCTGGGAGGAGGTGTTCTTATTCTCCATGGACTTTACAGTGTCCCAGAACTTTTTTGAGTTAGTGTTGCAAGAAGCAAATTTCTGCTTGAAAAAGCTAGCCTTGGCTTTTCTAACTGCCTGTGTATAATGGTTTCTAGCTTCCCTGAACAGCTGCATATCACGGGGGCTGTTCGATGCTAATGCAGAACGCCATAGGACGTTTTTGTGTTGATTAAGGGCAGTCAGGTCTGGGGAGAACCAAGGGCTATATCTGTTCCTGGTTCTAAATTTCTTGAATGGGGCATGTTTATTTAAGATGGTTAGGAAGGCATTTTTAAAAAATATCCAGGCATCCTCTACTGACGGGATGAGGTCAATATCCTTCCAGGATACCCCGGCCAGGTCGATTAGAAAGGCCTGCTCGCTGAAGTGTTTCAGGGAGCGTTTTACAGTGATGAGAGGAGGTCGTTTGACCGCTGACCCATTACGGATGCAGGCAATGAGGCAGTGATCGCTGAGATCTTGGTTGAAGACAGCAGAGGTGTATTTAGAGGGGAAGTTGGTTAGGATGATATCTATGAGGGTGCCCGTGTTTAAGGCTTTGGGGAGGTACCTGGTAGGTTCATTGATAATTTGTGTGAGATTGAGGGCATCAAGTTTAGATTGTAGGATGGCTGGGGTGTTAAGCATGTTCCAGTTTAGGTCGCCTAGCAGCACGAGCTCTGAAGATAGATGGGGGGCAATCAGTTCACATATGGTGTCCAGAGCACAGCTGGGGGCAGAGGGTGGTCTATAGCAGGCGGCAACGGTGAGAGACTTGTTTTTAGAAAGGTGGATTTTTAAAAGTAGAAGTTCAAATTGTTTGGGTACAGACCTGGATAGTAGGACAGAACTCTGCAGGCTATCTTTGCAGTAAATTGCAACACCGCCCCCTTTGGCAGTTCTATCTTGTCTGAAAATGTTGTAGTTTGGAATTAAAATGTCTGAATTTTTGGTGGTCTTCCTAAGCCAGGATTCAGACACAGCTAGAACATCCGGGTTGGCAGAGTGTGCTAAAGCAGTGAAAAGAACAAACTTAGGGAGGAGGCTTCTAATGTTAACATGCATGAAACCAAGGCTATTACGGTTACAGAAGTCGTCAAAAGAGAGCGCCTGGGGAATAGGAGTGGAGCTAGGCACTGCAGGGCCTGGATTCACCTCTACATCGCCAGAGGAACATAGGAGGAGTAGAATAAGGGTGTGACTGAAAGCAATAAGAATTGGTCGTCTAGAACGTCTGGAACAGAGAGTAAATGGAGGTTTCTGGGGGCGATAAAATAGCATCAAGGTATAATGTACAGACAAAGGTAAGGTAGGATGTGAATACAGTGGAGGTAAACCTAGGTATTGAGTGATGAAGAGAGAGATATTGTCTCTAGAAACATCATTGAAACCAGGAGATGTCATTGCATATGTGGGTGGTGGAACTAATAGGTTGGATAAGGTATAGTGAGCAGGACTAGAGGCTCTACAGTGAAATAAGCCAATAAACACTAACCAGAACAGCAATGGACAAGACATATTGACATTAAGGAGAGGCATGCTTAGTCGAGTGATCAAAAGGGTCCAGTGAGTGGAGAGGTTGGTTTAGGGTCACGGCGATTTAGACAGCTAGCCAAGCCAACCGGTAGCAAGCTAGCATAGGATGGAGCCTCTTGCGTTCGGTCAGTAGATTAGTGGGGTTCCGTGTGGTAGAGGGGATTAATCCAAATCACACAACAACAAAAATAAGAACAATAGATATAGTTATAGAGGCCCGAGAAGAAAACATAATAATTCAAATAAATAAATTGTCCGATTGTCTATTCAGATAGCAGCCGGAAAGACAGCTAACGGTTAGCGGGCCGCAGATGGGCGTTCCGGTAACGTCGCGACAGAGGAGCCAGCCGGATCTCCTTCAGGTAGATAACGTCGGCAGTCCGGTTGTGAAGGCCCGGTGGGGCTCCGCGTAGGCAGTGAAACGGGTCCGGATAGGTGACTGCAGCCCAGGAGTGAATGATGGAACTCAGGCGTGATTGACGGAGCTGGCTAGCACCGGAACAATCGATGTTTGCTCCGGAATCGACGAAAGCCGACTGTCACACGGATAGCAGCTAGCTAGCTGTGAGATCCGGGTATGAACGTCCAGAGAGCAGTTGAAATCCAGGGACATGGAGAGAAAAAAAATGGTCCGGTATGTTCCGTTTCCCGAGCCGCGCTGCGCCGTACAAAACTGGCGATAGATTTTCGATAGATTTTCGAACTAAAGGACAGCCGATGACCACAAACCGTGGTTAGCTTCTGATTAGCTTCTGGGCTAGCTCCTGGCTAGCTTCTGGCTAGTTTCTGGCCAGCCTCCTGGAGTTTCTGGCTAGCTTCCTGAAGGATTGCAGATCTGAGGTAAATAATACTTTTTTATAAATATAAATTGGTGAGGCTGGTTGCAGGAGAGTGTTTAGAAGATGAGTTGATGGAAAATAAAAATAAAATGTATGTGAAAAAAAGTTGTAAATATATATATATATATACAGGACACGACGAGGACAAAAGACGTCTGAACTGCTATGCGATCTTGGAGAGAGCTTGAATTGATCAATTGAAATTTGGGATAGGACACTTAAGCTCCTGTATTGTAAGGACGTTCAATAGACATACAAAGATACTTCTCCTTTTGAATCACTTCTTTATTACAATTTTACAGAAGGTTAAGGTGTTATACTTTCAGTAAATGACATCAATCTAAATGTGATGTTTGTTGGAAATGGACAGAACTGTAGTTGAATGCTCCATCATTGATGTTGATAGTGATGCTGTATGTCTGCTTGATGTTGTCTTCTCGCTTCTTTTGTGAATAATGGTCTCTAGTTGTTTATTTATGGGGCATCCATTTCTTCAATATCTAGGGAAATCAAAGCGTTAACTTCAGATGTCTACTTTATGTTGTATATTATACTGATGTGTCAGACATGAGCAACATTGTCTCCCTACATTTATAGGTATCACTTCGCTAAATTCAGGGAAGATTTCCATTTGTCAGCCATTACTCTTATCTAAACATTTATTTCAGATACTTTGGTATATTGTTTACAACATATTTTACCAGGAGAAAATGTAGCATCTTCAGATGAAACATAAATAATTGGCCATTAGGAATACAATGAATACAATATCTAACCTAATAAATTAATATGACTACTTACTACATCATATGGTCTCAGTCTCTCCGAGACATGTGCACTTGTCTCCTCAGGAAGAACCACTACACCTCCTGTGTCCATCATCTGGATAGCAATATGTAGGAGGAATTTGTAAGGCTATTACCCATATACCATTTATGCAACACCCTTACAGAGTTTAATTAATATACATTGCCAATATACTCTTGAAAAGGCCTCTTGAACTAATATTCCACACAAACTATCCCGATAAATGCCACATTTAAATGTTCACAGGTTTTCAAGACACAGTAGATTTCCTTAAAGGACAATTACATGTACAGTATGCACATGTAGACATAGCTGTAACAGTAGTTACAGGTAGAGGTAAATAGTACTTGCCTTGATGGTGGCCTCCAGCTCCCCAACACTTCTCTTCCCTCCAGGTAGCCAGCCATACGACCAGTGCTGAGAGAGCGTGACCTGCGCTACCAACGCCAACACCACCACCTGCACGACCGTTCTGTTGCTAAGATCCATGGGAGCTGGAAAGAAAGCTAGTCAAATATCAGCTAAATGTGATCGTCAAAAATAATGTATTTTTACATCAAGCAGAAGTTTGCGATCATCTTGCAATGATTACCTATTGAATATGCACATTGTACAGTATATATGAACTACCCACAAATGCACATTAGTTAACAATTTGAAATATACTTATATGAATCACATACTTTCTCCGTTCTGTGTATTCCTTCCTACACTGTGGTGGGAATATCATGAGTCCCTTTTATAGGGGTCGTTAGACATGGAACAGTCTGTGTCATCAGGATTAGAATCCCTTCTCCACAGGTGTGACACACTAAGTGCCTAATGGACACTAAACGTCACTAATGGCACCTGCTTAGTGCATAAGCTTCAAACTGCATTTGATGGAAACAAACATATTTATAATGTGTTAAGAGGTGAAGTCAGTGAACACTACTGTTCAACAGTTTGAGGTCACTTAGAATTGTCCTTGTTTTTGAAAGAAAAGCAACATTTTTGTCCATTAAAATAACATCAAATTGATCAGAAATACAGTGTAGACATTGTTAATGATAGTGTACATGACTATTGTAGCTGGAAACGGCAATTTTTTAAATGGAATATCTACATAGGCATTAAAAGGCCCATTATCAGCAACTGTCACACCTGTGTTCCAATGGCACATTGTGTTAGCTAATCCAAGTTTATAATTTTAAAAGGCTAATTGATCATTAGAAAACCCTTTTGCAATTATGTTAGCACAGCTGAAAACTGTTGTGCTAGTGAAAGAAGCAATACAACTTGCCTTCTTTAGACTAGTTGAATATCTGGAGCATCAGCATTTGTGGGATCGATTACAGGCTCAAAATGGCCAGAAACACCAGTCTCAACGTCAGCAGTGAAGAGGCGACTCCGGGATGCTGGCCATCTAGGCAGAGTTGCAAAGAAAAAGCCATATCTCAGAATTGGCCAATAAAAATAAAAGATTAAGATGGGCAAAAGAACACAGACACTGGACAGAGGAACTCTGCCTAGAAGGCCAGCATCCCGTAGTCGCCTCTTCACTGTTGACGTTGAGATAGGTGTTTTGTGGGTACTATTTAATGAAGCTGCCAGTTGAGGACTTGTGAGACACTGTGAGACACTAGACACTCTAATGTACTTGTCCTCTTGCTCAGTTGTGCTCCGGGGCCTCCCACTCTATTCTGGTTAGAGCCAGTTTGCGCTGTTCTGTGAAGAGAGTAGAACACAGCGTTGTACAGGATCTTCAGTTTCTTGGCAATTTCTTGCATGGAATAGCCTTAATCTCTCAGAACAAGAATAGACTGATGAGTTTCAGATGAAAAGTCTTTGTTTCTGGCAATTTTGAGCCTGTAATCGAACCCACAAATACTGATGATCCAGATACTCAACTAGTCTAATGAAGGCCAGTTTTAATGCTTCTTTAATCAGAACAACAGTTTTCAGCTGTGCTAACATATTTGCAAAAGGTTTTCTAATGATCAACTAGCCTTTTAAAATTATAAACTTGGATTATCTAACACAACATACCATTGGAACACAGGAATGATGGTTGCTGATAATGGGCCTCTTTACGCCTATGTAGATATTCTATTAAAAATCTGCCGTTTCCAGCTACAATAGTCATTTACAACATTAACAATGTCTACACTGTATTTCTGATCCAATTTTATGTTATTTTAATGGACAAAAATGTTGCTTTTCTTTCAAAAACAAGGACATTTCTAAGTGACCTTAAACTTGAATGGTAGTGTACATATTCTAAAATATTTCATGTTTGTAAATGAAACAATATCTGCTGGTCAACAAAAAAGTGACATTGATACCCATGTTTTGTATCTTTTACAAATATTCAGAAATTAATGGCAAATTTGTTTATTTTCAATGCATTTATTGCGGACAGATTTTACAAATGAAATTTTAACTTCATACAGACTTATGACGAGATATACAGGAACAAGATGCTTGAGCGCTACATTATGGCTCAATTTCATACTCTGTACACAAGACTGATTCTAAATGTTCTGTAAGAAGACATAATCCTTGTTACACTTGTATCTTTACCTAACAGGCTATGAATCCATAAATGTACCTTTGGCATGAAAAGGATAGCCCTGTGGAGTGCCTTAACACTTAATAACTGGGTAACCAGGTAATTTGAATTTAAATTCTATTTATTTATGATCATTGCTAAAATATAGATTTCACAGTAAATTACAGCACAATGAAATTCAATAAAATATCTTCCTGAAACTTCCATGAATCAATTACTATTATCAATAACCCAGTTATTTAGTGGTATGAGAGCACTGTGGCTATAAATACTTACCAAGCGGAAAATTGCTGCCTGGCTCTAAATGACACTTTTCTAATTGAGAACTCTATACATTCAATACACATTTTGGGGGGTATATGAGCATTATAATCATTTGCTTTAATCCCAATCATGTTCTATACACTATAAGGATATCATGAAAATCAACTCATTTTATTGAAATCTTCTTCCTTTTTAGGTTAGTCTTGAGAAACATTAAACCATCTGCTGCCTTAGCTATGTATATTGAAGTTGAAGTCACTTGGGGACAATTTGAACTTGATCAGAAATTTGTTCTAATCTTTGTATGGTACTGTTTCATTCAAACATGCAAATGCTGAAATGGAAGGTCCAACATAGTTAAAAAAAAAAAGTTGTACAAAAGTTCTTACAACCGTGTACATATGAACAGCCATTTGTTAGTGAGGTCAGATCAAAATTGCTGTTTGAAACAGATGGCAAGTTGCCCAAATGGAGTGTTTTCCATTGGATACTCAGTAGACTGTTACGATGAAACAGACGACATACACACCAAAAACTGAATGTTAATTTGTTAAGTCACTTGTCACAAACTCTCATGACAGGTTGTGTATTTTTACAACGGCAGGAGTTCTACAGTATGTGCCATGTCTACAGTACAGACCACAGGCAACGAAAGGCAATCTCATGGTCATTTTTTCAACATAGACTATCAGTAAAACTCAAAATGTACATAAAATTCTACATTATATAAATAGAAAAAGATTATATGCATAACTTAATTAATACACACAGTATGTACATAATAACATACTTTTCAGTATTGTCTTGAGTCCGAGAACCTATTCAATTAAACCCTTCACACCGGTTTTGGTCTTACGTTTTCAATTCAAAACAATTGACATACAAATGCTGAGGAGACAAAGCTAGTTGAAACGTCCGTGACTAAATAGAGATAATAATCCATTTTCATTTGGGCTCTTTTTAACAAACAGACAGATAAGCAAACATATACAGGTAACTGCCAAAATAAAGGAAGCACCAACATAAAGTGTCTTAATAGGGTGTTGGGCACCACGAGCCAGAACAGCTTCAATGCACCTTGGCATAGATTCTACAAGTGTCTGGAACGACACCATTCTTCCACAAGAAATTCCATAATTTGGTGTTTTGTTGATGGTGGTGGAAAACGCTGTCTCAGGTGCCGCTCTAGAATCTCACATAAGTTCAATTGGGTTGAGATCTGGTGACTGAGACGGCCATAGCATATGGCTTACATTGTTTTTATGCTCATCAAACCATTCAGTGACCACTCATGCCCTGTGGATGGGGGCATTGTCATCCTATCGTGGGCATAGCCATGGTAGCCAAAATAATGTATGAATATACATGACCCTAAACAAATGGGATGTGAATTGCTTAATTAACTCAGTAACCACACCTGTGTGGATGCACCTGCTTTCAATATACTTTGTATCCCTCATTTCCTTATTTTGGCAGTTACCTGTATAACAAAATATGGTACAATATGTTTAAGTATTGTGGGTAAGTGCAAAGTGTAAAAAGAGCTTGAAAGAGCTTAGAAAAGAAGGTTCTGACAAAATTGCATATGTTACGTGGAAATACACATGGGTATATAGCAGATATTGTCATTTAAAATTGGCATAGTCTGAGAAAATGTCAACAAAATCTTGAACCACTCTGTAGCAGAAGTCATATTGTTCCTGAAACGACAAAAATAACGAACAACATGACCATAAATCACTTACATTACAGTTGGAAAACCAATATTTGAATAAAGCATCATTGTCAATCTTTTGAAGATAATTTTAATGTATTTCACCTCTCTCTCATGCATTGAATCTCTATGACTAAATGGTATCCTACCATGAAAAACAATGCGTTTATACTACAATATATAATACCTACCACAGTCTGAACCATGTGTGGTCTCTTCATGCGTAAGCTCTTGACAGTCTGAAACACGTCCAGTAGGCCCTCTGCTTTCACCCGCTCCAGAATGTTACTCAGGGCGATGAATGTACCGGTCCGACCCGCACCAGCACTGAGAAATAAACCCAGGACAGAACCATCAGCATCTACAGCTACGCTTGCTCTAAAACCCAGTAACTACCATTAGAGGACCGTTAATATGTGCTTAGAACTGAACGTGAGTCAAGGGAGTATACTACATTCAGTACACTGTCAGGGGTCTACCAGCTCGCCATCATGCCGATTGCACCTCATTGAGCGCCAAAGAAATGCGCCGATTTTACAACATATGTCTTTACAGTGCTGGATTACCTTAGTGCTCAACAACACAGGTAAGTTGTCTAGTTGGTGGTTGATAGGAGAGATCTCTAACAGTAGAGTTGATGGATCTATAGATTCCTAGTCTCCCATTCCCCTAGTCATAGGGCTATACTGTGAACCCTACAGCTTACCCCAGTCTTTCCCATTTATATTGAAAATAATTTGCTGGAGAAAAGGTGACCTTTGATTAATAGTACTAATAACACTAACGCGTCTGGTAGCTCTCTCAACCTCTTTGGATTGAGTCAGTTCTTACAATGCCGGCGAGAGAGGTAAAGGAGAGAGGGGGGTTGTAATGGGCAAGCCCCCATTCCCAGCGGAGGAGAAAAAGCTTTAAAAAGCCCCTCTTTAGACAGGCCCTGATGAATGAATATGAGTGAGAGTGAAGACACCATTTCCTGTCGTTAGCTCATTCTATCAGATTAATCAAAGCAGGAGTCGTAGGAGATTTCACTTTGAGAGGTTTTAATTGACTGTGAATCAGTGGATTGGATCAATCCCAGTGGGCCGTGCTGCATTAGAAGTACTTCACCTGGAGCTATGTACGTTCTGATCATAGCTTTCACAGCAAAGTCTTTATAAAGAGTTGGGCTATAAAACAGAGTCTACAAAGGCTAAATGTACTGTATAATGTATTGAAACCGATATTACAGAGTGCCAAAAATGTAAAAAAAGTAATCTATATTCTTTGAAACGTAATTTTGTGTTTGGTATGATCCTAATATTTTATGTCAGAAAAAAAGGTCAGTTGAAAGAGTAATGGGAGTGTTTTGCGGCTCCCAGATTTGGTTTGTGTTAACAGTACCCGTTCCTTACCTGCAGTGTACTATAATAGGGTGGTTTCCAGACTGTTGTTGCTGTCTCTGCACTGAAGCAATGATGTCGATCATTCCCTTTCCCTCTGCCGGTATTCCGATCTCAGGCCAGCCGTGGAAATGAAAGTGCCTGACGTGCCGTGACTGCTTTTCCTGGTGATTGGAAACATGTGTTTCATCATTACATACATTAGTATACCTGATAATGAAAAATAAACATAACATGAACTTGACATGCTCAAGATAAGACACAAATTGAGATAGCAGAAAGCCATTGATTAGAGGACCAAACCCAGTCACCCACAAGGACAAAAATGACTTACATCACAAATAATATATTTAAAATGCACATCAGGTAGCTTGTTTATGTGAAAGAAACTCACTGGTCCATATGTGAGCACCATGTCCTTCAGAGTGAAAGTGTCACATAGTGCATCCCCCTTCAGCTCCAAAGTGTAGTCTCCAAATGTCACAGTGCCCTCTGCTGGCCAGTACTGGAAACACTTGTCCTGGGGAAAGTGACAGATTGATGAAAGGCAGGTGTGTCAAACATATGGCCCACGGGTGGGAAAAACGACTTCAATCTACATTTAAATGACAAATAACACATCAAAACTGTGTAGAAATGATAATGGTTTAAAATAAAAGGTAATGATAATGGACCTACATTTATACAGTCTCTCCGTTCCTCTATACCAGGGCTGGTGTTAATTCGAACTGAAGGCAACACAGCCATTTTTTATCCCAATATCAAATCATTTCTGGTTAAGTGCCTTAGTGTGATTGTTTTCAATTAAAATGGTCAAAAGAACCAAAAATAGCATCTTAACAAAGAGCAATTTCTCAAGCAAGAATTTTGTTGGGACTGTCTGGGACTGGTCTGAGTGGGGAGGGGAAAACTGGAAACTAGCTGTTTTTTGATTTGATTTTGATTTGGATCTATTTTAGTCCCCATTTGGACTAATCTTCCAAGAGTCCTTAAACATTAAAATACAATTTATAATACAAATACGTTTTCACATATAACAGACTTTTACAAACATACATAATATACTAACATAATGACCCAATAAATACTCAATCTAAAAAATATTGCTATAGTCCCACAACTGTTATTGGCAGAGAGGTTTGGAACTCTCTTTCTTATTGGTCTATTAACTAATTTACCGCCTGGTGATGTCACCAGGAAGGCCAAAACTCCATCTCACCAAAACAGACAGAAATTTCAGGTGGTCTTTTCAAACAGTTCTTACACTAAAAGGGTAGTATCATCATGTTCATAATTTCAAAGTATTATTCCAACCTCAGTGTGGAAATATGCATTGAGTGTGCAAAACATTAAGAATACCTGCTCTTTCCATGACATAGACTGAATAGATTAATCCAAATGAAAGCTATAATCCCTTATTGATGTCACAGTAATTTGGTGGCAACTCTACTGCCGGTATAATGCTATTATCACTTGTTGATGTCACTTGTTAAATACACTTCAATCAGTGTAGTTAAAAAAATATTATTTACAATGACAGCCTACCATGGCCAAATCCTAAACTGGACAAAGCTGGGCCAATAGCGGCCGGTTGTGATACAGCCTGGAATCGAACCAGGGTCTGTAGTGACGCCTCTTGCATAGATATAGATACAGTGCCTTAGACCTCTGCGCCACTCGGGAGCCAAGAAGTGTGTCAAGAACTGCAAAACTGCTGGGTTTTTCGCACTCAACAGTTTGCCATGTGTATCAAGAATGGTTCACCACCCAAAGGACATCCGGCCAACTTGGCACAACTGTGGGAAGTATTGCAGTCAACACGGATCAGCATCCCTGTGGAACGCTTTCGACACCTTGTAGAGTTCATGCCCTAAAGAATTGAAGCTGTTCTGAGGGCAAAAGGGGTGGTGCAACTCTATATTAGGAATGTGTTTCTAATGTTTGGTATACTCAGTCTATATGCAAATGAGGCACATATAATTCTTTATTTTATCACAAAGTACAAAACATAATACCTGATATACTAAGAAAATGTATATATGTGATCCAAATATGTTTTTTGTCTGAAATGCCTTCTCGAACACATTAACTTTAATGTGTCTTAACAACAAACTTGTAAATACAAATAAAATAGTTAAATGAAGAGCCTTGTTGGTTTAGACACAAAAAAAGTCAGCAACCTTCCCGCTAGCCATGATTGGCTGAGATAATAAGTGGGCTGGACATGCCGAGAGATGAGTTTGGATTGGTCTGCCATATAGCATGCTTCTGTCTATTTGAGCTGGTCAGTATGTCTAGGTAACCCTGGCTAACGCGGTCTTTAAAAATATGTATTGCGTAGTAAAACTGCATAAGTGTTCCTCTCCACTTTTCTGGAAGACTGAGTTTTGAAATCAGTGTAATTCGAGTATGATAGCTAAGGAGATGGAGAATGTGTCCCTGAACAAAGGGTGGGGGGGGGGGGGGTCAAAATCAAAAGTAACAGTCAGTATCTGGTGTGGCCACCAGCTGCATTAAGTACTGCAGTGCATCTCCTCCTCACGGACTGCACCAGATTTGCCAGTTCTTGCTGTGAGATGTTACCCCACTCTTCCACCAAGGCACCTGCAAGTTCCTGGACACTTCTGAGGGGAATGGCCCTAGCCTTCACCCTCCGATCCAACAGGTCCCAGACATGCTCAATGTGATTGAGATCCTGGCTCTTCACTGGCCATGGCAGAACACTGACATTCCTGTCTTGCAGGAAATCACGCACAGAACGAGCAGTATGGCTGGTGGCATTGTCATGCTGGAGGGTCAGGTCAGGATGAGCCTGCAGGAAGGGTACCTGTAACGCACAGCGTTGAGATGGCCTGCAATGACAACAAGCTCAGTCCGATGATGCTGTGACACACTGCCGCAGACCATGAGGGACCTTCCACTTCCAAATCGATCCCGCTCCAGAGTACAGGCCTTGGTGTAACGCTCATTCCTTCAACGATAAACGCGAATCCGACCATCACCCCTGGTGAGACAAAACCATGACCCGTCAGTGAAGAGCACTTTTTGCCAGTCCAGTCTGGTCCGGCGACGGTGGGTTTGTGCCCATAGGCGACATTGTTGCCGGTGATGTCTGGTGAGGACCTGCCTTACAACTATCCTACAAGCCCTCAGTTCAGCCTCTCTCACCCTATTGTGGACAGTCTGAGCACAGATGGAGGGATTGTGCATTCCTGGTGTTGGCCGTTGTTGTTGCCATCCTGTACCTGTCCCGCAGGTGTGATGTTCGGATGTACCGATCCTGTGCAGGTGTTGTTACACGTGGTCTGCCACTGCGAGGACGATCAACTGTCCATCCTGTCTCCCTGTAGGGCTGTCTTAGGCATGTCACAGTACGGATATTGCAAATTTTCCCTGGCCACATCTGCAGTCCTCATGCCTCCTTGCAGCATGTCTAAGGCACGTTCACGCAGATGAGCAGGGACCCTGGGCATCTTTCTTTTTGTGTTTTTCAGAGTCAGTAGAAAGGCCTCTTTAGTGTCCTAAGTTTTCATAACTGTGACCTTAATTGCCTACCGTCTGTAAGCTGTTAGTGTCTTAACGACTGTTCCACAGGTGCATGTTCATTAATTGTTTTTTGGTTCATTGAACAAGCATGGGAAACAGTGTTTAAACCTTTTACAATGAAGATCTGTGAAGTTATTTGTATTTTTATAAATTATCTTTGAAAGACAGGGTACTGAAAAATGTACTTCTTTTTTTGCTGAGTTTATATTGGTCATGGCACCCATATAGTGCAGCGGTCTAAGGCACTGCATCTCAGTGCAAGAGGCATTACTACAGTCCCTGGTTCGAATACAGGCTGTATCACATCCGACTGTGATTGGGGGTGCCATAAGGCAGTGCACAATTGGCCCAGCGTCATCCGGGTTTGGCCGGGGTAGGCTGGGATTGTAAATAAGAATTTGTTCTTACCTGACTTGCCTAGTTAAAGGTTACATTTTAAAAACAACTAGCGACAACCGCAGCACAATCAATAGGAGGTGAACAGCGGCTGGTGCTGAAAATATAGCTAACTTGTTACGCAAGTGTTGCACACCAACAGACGGAGAAAACCATTTCAACAATTATCTTCATTTTAATTTGACTTTACAAATAACAAGAGGGTTTAATTGGAATCTATTTATTTGGAGCCTAGACCTATATAATATAACAACTGGCTAAGGTAGGCTATGAGGCTTACCAGTCTAATGGAAGTAGGATTTTTTTTATTAGGCCTACTTACAATTGCAACTGATCAAAAATGTAGCATTCTACATAAAACAATAATTTAAAGAAAAAAAGTCTGTTCAAACTAAAAAAATGTAACTAATAATGAAAAGAGCGCATTTGTAAATCCCAAACTCTAAAAGTAATTGGAAAGGTAGATACAAATTATTTGTGCCATTGTGGTTACAATAAAGAATGAAAACAAGATATAAACACTAATTACAGTAGTGATGGACAACTGGAGGCATTTTGAAAACAGGTTTTCAAACACTTGTAGTACTGTAGCAGGTGTAGCCCATCATGCAAATGTTTCCTATTAGCAAGACAGCATACTTTTTTTAGCCCGTCTACTGTAGTGAAAATCCCTCAAGTACTCCAAAGTGTTACATTTCTAACTCAAAACAGCAGTACAGTATTTCTTCATCAACATCTTTATGCTTTCGTGGTAGCGTGGTAGTTTAATAAAATAACGAGAAAAAAGACATTCAAATGTGGATGTTTATTTAAACTACATTTTAGTCGCACTTCCACCCAGCTCCACGACCACAGGTAAAACCTTGCTGAGATGGTCAATGTATTTGTTGCATTGTTGTATCGACAAATGTAAAAGCCTATACTGTACAGTACAGTATTTCTTCATCAGAATCTTTGTGCTTTTGTTAATAAAATAATGATAAAATACTCTTTCAAAATGCTGATGTTTATTTAGTTATGGATCCATAACGAATTACTATGGGAATAAATATCACTGAATTACAGAAATATTGGAACAATGTTGTCTAATAAAGGTAAACAAATGGTTTGCCTACTGGAAAATAGTCTTTCAAACACAGTCACGTTGTACAGTGCCATTATGGATATTTGCAGGGCTATATTTTGGCCTTTATAAATATCTGAGAATATCTAACGGATAATTCCCCTTTGATATTTTTTATATACATTTTTTTCTTGTTATTGAAAAAAAAGTTTTTATTGAATATTCAAAACATACAATATACTTGCAGTGAAGCTGCACAACAACTACACCACACCAGTCATCCAACAGACTCCCATTCAGAGCGACACACAGAAGCCTCCAGGGTCAATGCCCTGCTCAAGGGCACTTCGACAGATCTCCCACAAGGCCAAAAAAAACAGGGACGCGAGCCCTCCAAGACCCCCCCCCCCCCCCCCCCCCCCCACAGTCCCCCATAGCTGTCCCTCAACCACCCGAGAAGCCTCCCACAGTCACCCCAAGAAAACATTTGTAAAAATGAAAAAAATAAAAAAAATAAATGAAAATGTTAGTTAATTCCATTCCCCACCCCCAAGAACCCCCCCAATGCACCAACAAGCAAGAAAATGAACTCATGAGAAAAAAATAAAAAGACTACAGTAAAAACAGAAAACAACAATGCAAAAAAAGGACATCAAGGACAACTAAAATCATAACAGCAAGGCCAACTGTATATGTTTGAGTGCATGTATGGCACTATTTACATATGTGTGTGTCCGTGTATGTGTGTATTTGAATGAGAGTGTATATGCATGTGTACAAACACCTGCACAGCATCAGCCTCAGGCAAACTGGCATTAGCTGTAAAAACACTGCCCCTCAGTGTCATTCAAACTTACTTTTTATTATGTTTTATTTTGACTTTATTTGTTATACTTTATTTTGACCATCATTCTATATCTTTGACCACCATGTCTCCAATTCCACATCCTAACCCCTCTTAGATATTAATTAAGAGTCCTCCAATCCTCTAAATGTAATTATTGGCGGAGAGTCACGTCATTGAAAAAAATGTTTGTAGATATACTGTAGGCCTACCATAGGCGAAATAAGTCTCACTAGTGTTGAGTAATGTGCTGTTAAAAGTGGTGTAGGTCTTATTTATTTAAAGAACATATTGAAGTTAGAAGCAGTAGGATTTGAAGCAAAAGCCTACAACTATTTTAGCACCATTTCGCGCTGCTCTGAGACAAGCATGGGGACTGGTCTTGATAAATCAATGAGATTTTAATTTTCACTTAATCTCTGTTTGGGTATTGGTTAGACTAGAATTAGAAAATGTGGGTGCAGAAATGATATGCTCTTAGTGTAACCTTTATTTAACTAGGCAAGTCAAATAAGAACAAATTCTTATTTACAAGGACAGCCTACTCCTTCCTCCCAGTCGGGGCATTGAACCCTGGTTTCCAGCGTGCTCTGCCTGCACGACACAGGGATTCTTTAGCTAAATATCTCAGTACTGCCGATCGTCACGTTGTACAGCCCCATATTTTCCTTTCCATCCTAACAGAACCCTAGAGAGTTTTTTGTTTATCTTGGAATATAAACACCATAATAATAATCAAATTAATTAAACAAGTACCAGTCAAAAGTTTGGACACACCTACTCATTCCACTATTTTTCTTTATTTTTACTATTTTCTACATTGTAGAATAATAGTGACGACATTCCAACTATGAAATAATACATATGGAATCAGTTAAGAACAAATTATTATTTACAAGGACAGCCTACTCCTTCCTCCCCGACAGGGAATTGAACCCCAGTCTCCCGCGTGCCCGTATTCTCTAGTACAGACATGGCCTGCTCTCCCTTATTTAAGGAATTAGGCACTTTCCTATGTTTACTACAGTATGGATTGTAGGCAACGGTTACTTGTCAGACTGCACAGTAGCCTAATAAACAAATACAGGTGGCTTATATCTTCAAAATGCTTTATTATCCAAATGTAAAAGCATATACTGCACAGTACTGTATTTCTTCATCAGCATCTTTATGCTTTCGTTAAATAATAAATAATGATAGAAATATTATTTCAAAATGCAGATGTGGATTTAGTTATGGATCCATAATGAATTACTATGGGAATAAATATCACTGATTTACAGAAATATTGGAACAAAGTTGTCTAATGAAGGCAAACAATTTAGAATCCTTCAATCCTCTTATGCTGTAGCTTACTCCTGACCGTCACGTTGTACAGCGCCATATTTTCTTTGAAAAAAAAATTATCGGAAAGAAACACCATAATATTAATCAAATTAATTAAGACAAATTTCTTAAAATCAATCCCATATACTATGTTATTACGAAAAGGATTAAAAATCTCCGGTAATGCCAATATGGAAGACTATAAAATGCTCCTCAAAAATGCCCTCTAGTGGTCAAACTAGCACTAACTTGCATTTTCCCGAAAAAATGGCTGGCAATTAAATAATGTGCCACAGAATGCTGCAGCAGCTGGCAAAGGTGTGCTGCAGTATGACGCAACTTTTAAAGGAGGAACCACTGTAAGACCGAATCAAGGTGGTCGGTGACATATGAGTGCATTAGAAAAGCATTTTTACATTCATCAAAATAGCTGAACTCAATTAATTATTTGTCTGTGCTAGTACAATGTTTTATGTGCTATATTTCTGTCAATATCTGATGGATTTAAAAACATTCAAAAGTTTGGAGTATCTTCATCCATTGTCCAACTGTTGCATTTATTAGAATTGTATTTTCAACCTATGAACAATTTTGATGACTGCTACTAAAGTAAAACACAGCTTTTAATGATTATGTTGCAGTTAACTCTTGCCACAGTGGGGTCTGTACCTGTTCCCTCTCCTTGAGTTCAGTGAGCATGACGATAGAGTGACACCTGTACTCCCACACCATCCTCCAAAAATCCTCCACCGTGTGAGACTGGGGACCCTGGGTAGCGATGAAGTAGTCCTTCTGTCTGTATCCCTGGAAAATAACATACTGTTTAGCGCATCATATACTTACATAAAGGGCTCTGGAGAAAGTTAGGACTTAGGTGTTAAAATGTGCTCAGTAAATACTTACATCAATAAATGATGCATTGATGTAGTCCGTGAACTCTTGGCCCCTTTTCATTGATAATATAACCCGGTTGAAGTCATCTGTGTTCAAGCAAATAACTTAACAACTTACTTTATTTCCAACAATAGTTTAATTACTTGTGTCATGTGTGTCATTTAACTACAGCAAATTCATTTCAAAAGTAAAACTACTTCAGAGAGGTAACTTGGTCTAAAATGTATAATATTTGATACAACACTAAGAGTTTGATGGTGGTAGGGTTGTGACGTATTACTGAAAATGTAAGAGTGTTAGGGTATTCCTTACATGGAATAATCTGAAGCACACGGTTCTTCTTCATGTTTGCAGGAAGGTTTCCAGTCCTCATGTTCTCCTTCATTATGCGTACATTGGTCAGTTTCTGAGGAGAGGATATGGGGTGAAATTAGGACTACTTGAGAGAGATGGCTTCCGTCATTTAAATGTGACTAGAACTGGGAGACAACTTAAAAAAGGTGAGAAAATTGTGTGACTGGGACTTACCCTGAACTCTTCCTCTAGGCCCAGCTTGTCAAGGGGTGTTCTGGTGTTGTGGAGTTTCTGCAGGTGGCCTTCCAGAGAGGACACATCCAGCTCTGTGTCCCCATACATATAATACTCCAGCAGAGCGTGGTAGATGAACGAGTACTGCATCTGAACGGGAGACAGAGAGAGAGATAGGGTAAATGAGGCATCTTTGCTGGTTTGTGCTGCATTAACACATTGAACTGTCAGGGAACACTTACATCGGTCTGGACGAGCTGAGAGCGCTGCTCCCGTATTCTGGTCACAAACCCAAAGACATCCAGCCTCTTCTCTACATGCATCATGTCAATCATGCCGTCTATGACGATGAACGTCCCAGTCCTACCTACCCCAGCACTAGGGAAAGACAACGGACAGGAGAGAAGAGTGACCCTTACATTGTCATAGACCTCCGAGGAAAGTTTGATCATTCAATTCAAAGCAAATGCACTGTACTTCTGTGGCTGAGTTTTCCACAGGAATGTTGATTGTGGTATGGCATAAAAATGCTACATTGAAACATGTCCACAAGCGATATTCTAAATTGCTACGTCTACCAGCAATATTCTAAATTGCTACATGTCTACAAGCCAACAAGATCCATAGTGATTTAAGGACCAGTGACACAGACAGCAGTCAGGGATGCCAGCTTAGGGTGTTGGAGACCAATCAATGAGGCCCATTCAGAAAGCAAAGCCCCAATACCAACACCTGTTTCAACAGTTGTTCCTGCACGTCTCTGACTTCAGTGGTGTGGTGGTTTCATATTACACGACATGTGCTTTGAAATTCCAGCCATACCAATACAAAATAAAGGGAAGCGGGTTGGCATACTTTTTTAGACACCGCGATAGGTCAATTTGACACTATGATTGTGTTAAGTTATACATGTCATAAGGAACTAAATGAACTACTATAGCCTTCATTGAGTACAGCATGTAGACGAGATTTCCCAGTTAGAATCCCTTGTCTCCTCCCCTGGTTCAGTACCTGCAGTGCACTACGATGGGTCCTGCATAGGACGGGTTGACTGTCTTCACCTTCTTGAGGAACTTGAGCATGCCGATAGGGGAGAAGGGCACCCCAAAGTCTGGCCAGCTGGTGAAGTGGAGCTGGGTGACTAAGCGGGGGGCCCTTGGGCCATCATTCCCCTGCTGTTTACAACAACAGGAAAACACATCAATCGTTTAGAAAAATATACTGTAAATGTCACAGGGTTTCTCACATCGTGTATTTCAAAGTGAGGGATCCTGTGCAGGGTTGTCATGTAGGCACATACAATGATACTTACATATTGTACACAGAACTTGCGGATGGTATAGTCCACCAGTACAGTAAAGTCCTCCACTGCCACCCTCACACTCCCATACATCCAACAGCCCTGGTCTGGCCAGTACTGGTAACACTTGTCCTGAAGAGAGGAAAAATGGACATTCAGCAAAGCAAAAAAATACAAACTATAGTTCACCAATATGAATGGCAGAGACTTTTATGGGAATCCATATCACTGACTAGTAACTCTATTTATAGGTGATTGTCTGTCAGTCAATAAGTTCATCACTCTGATCTTCTAGACTGTTAATGAGAGTCTCAGACTAATTATAATCAAGCCTTGGACAACTTTATCAACAATGATTTAGTTATCGATCCCCCATCTCTGTTTGGTGGAGCTAAACCCCCTGTTTTGTTCTTTATTGATCAGCCCCTTGAGGTTCAATAAAATGTGATGCCAAGTCATTTGGGGTGACACATTGTATGGATTGGGAAAGTTAGGAAAGGGTCAAATCAATTATACTCATGACCTTGAGGTGTGAGAAGACAAGAAAGAGCCTAGCAAAGGACCCCTTAAGAACATCTAACATGAGAGCCCATGAGCAAATCTGAAGATTCTTTACTGGTTGTATTAGCAGATAATGGAGCAGCCAAAGTGAGAGAAGAGAAACTCACCTCTTTTCTCTCTTTCAGGTTAGTGAGCATCACTATAGTAGCAGTCTTCTGTTCCCAAATCATCCGCCAGAAGTCAGCCACTGTGTTGTGCATTGGGCCTATGGAAAAGAGAGTGACACTTACTACATAGATGTAAGTGGACATACTAGTTATACAATAGGCCTATGGTGCTAGAAAAACGTATTTCATGTAAGCATACAATTGATTTCCATTCCGTAATCCTCTAGTAGTACAGTATTTTGCACAAAATGGTTGTACAAAGTTATATTCACCTTGAGCTGCAATTAATTTGTTCTTCTCTTTATAACCCTGGTTAAAAAGAAAATGTGTTTTGCTGAGTTTATTAGACCATAGTGAGAAAGGAAGTTATACTGGACGCATTTAAGTTATCTGTAATGGGACAGAACGAAATACATAGTAAATATCAACAACTCACATCTATGTATGAGGCATTTATGTAGTCCGTACAAGAATGCCCATCTATTTGCGTTAACAATACTCTGGAATGGTCATCTGTTGAAAATGTAAGAAAGAGACAAAATTGTACTAGGAAAATGCCTATTTAAAATCTTCATTATGCTATCAAACTGCTTTATCTCAAAAAAGTTCAAGCTACTCTTAAAGGCCAATTCCACAATTTTCCACGTGATTTTCATTATCTCTAGCACGATAACAGTGTCTACATATTTGAAAATGGCGCATTTCGAAGCTTTGTAGAAAAAAGTATGAAGTTATGACATCAGCAAGAAAATACCCTCCCGCTGGCTAGAAATGCATTGCAGGTTTTGAAAAATCCCTGTTCTTACTTTTAATCCTACCACGTGATGTCACAGACAAGCATTTTTTAGGAACTTTCTTATCATCTTTTTAAACCAGAAATACCATAGAAACGCGCCGTGTTCATGTATGTTTTTGAGACAATGAATAGGAAGTTGAAAAGTAGCGCAATTGCCCTTTAAGTGGGTGTAATGGTTACAAAACGTATTCCCATAACAATTCCATCACTCACATGGTAGGATGTTTGGATATCTGTTCTTGTCCCTGTTGATCTCCCTGCTAGCCTCCTCAAAGGAGCCATGGTGGTAGCCACAGGTCAGTGACTATACAGACACAAACACAAACACAGGGGTTCAAACTAAGCCAGTCATGAAGCCTTCAGACATGCAGCACTATACAGTGCCTTGCGAAAGTATTCGGCCCCCTTGAACTTTGCGACCTTTAGCCACATTTCAGGCTTCAAACATAAAGATATAAAACTGTATTTTTTTGTGAAGAATCAACAACAAGTGGGACACAATCATGAAGTGGAACAACATTTATTGGATATTTCAAACTTTTTTAACAAATCAAAAACTGAAAAATTGGGCGTGCAAAATGATTCAGCCCCTTTACTTTCAGTGCAGCAAACTCTCCAGAAGTTCAGTGAGGATCTCTGAATGATCCAATGTTGACCTAATGTTGACCTGTGTGTAATCAAGTCTCCGTATAAATGCACCTGCACTGTGATAGTCTCAGAGGTCCGTTAAAAGCGCAGAGAGCATCATGAAGAACAAGGAACACACCAGGCAGGTCCGAGATACTGTTGTGAAGAAGTTTAAAGCCGGATTTGGATACAAAAAGATTTCCCAAGCTTTAAACATCCCAAGGAGCACTGTGCAAGCGATAATATTGAAATGGAAGGAGTATCAGACCACTGCAAATCTACCAAAACCTGGCCATCCCTCTAAACTTTCAGCTCATACAAGGAGAAGACTGATCAGAGATGCAGCCAAGAGGCCCATGATCACTCTGGATGAACTGCAGAGATCTACAGCTGAGGTGGGAGACTCTGTCCATAGGACAACAATCAGTCGTATATTGCACAAATCTGGCCTTTATGGAAGAGTGGCAAGAAGAAAGCCATTTCTTAAAGATATCCATAAAAAGTGTTGTTTAAAGTTTGCCACAAGCCACCTGGGAGACACACCAAACATGTGGAAGAAGGTGCTCTGGTCAGATGAAACCAAAATTGAACTTTTTGGCAACAATGCAAAACGTTATGTTTGGCGTAAAAGCAACACAGCTGAACACACCATCCCCACTGTCAAACATGGTGGTGGCAGCATCATGGTTTGGGCCTGCTTTTCTTCAGCAGGGACAGGGAAGATGGTTAAAATTGATGGGAAGATGGATGGAGCCAAATACAGGACCATTCTGGAAGAAAACCTGATGGAGTCTGCAAAAGACCTGAGACTGGGACGGAGATTTGTCTTCCAACAAGACAATGATCCAAAACATAAAGCAAAATCTACAATGGAATGGTTCAAAAATAAACATATCCAGGTGTTAGAATGGCCAAGTCAAAGTCCAGACCTGAATCCAATCGAGAATCTGTGGAAAGAACTGAAAACTGCTGTTCACAAATGCTCTCCATCCAACCTCACTGAGCTCGAGCTGTTTTGCAAGGAGGAATGGGAAAAAAATTCAGTCTCTCGATGTGCAAAACTGATAGAGACATACCCCAAGCGACTTACAGCTGTAATCGCAGCAAAAGGTGGCGCTACAAAGTATTAACTTAAGGGGGCTGAATAATTTTGCATGCCCAATTGTTCAGTTTTTGATTTGTTAAAAAAGTTTGAAATATCCAATAAATGTCGTTCCACTTCATGATTGTGTCCCACTTGTTGTTGATTCTTCACAAAAAAATACAGTTTTATATCTTTATGTTTGAAGCCTGAAATGTGGCAAAAGGTCGCAAAGTTCAAGGGGGCCGAATACTTTTGCAAGGCACTGTATGTAACAGCATAAAGAAGTATGAACTCCTCCTGACATTATTAGGTGTCACACTATGAAGGTATCACATTACTACTGTAAGCACTATGTGTTGTTTGAAAAGCAACCCACATTGAACTCCTCTCTAAAAAGCTTGCAGTCGTCTGCCGAGCGTATTCGGAACTCGTCCTCCAGCGAGTCCAGGGGGATGGGGAAGTACCTCTTGGATGGAGAGGGCGATCGTGGGAGGAGGACCACTGTCTGCTCTCCTGTGTGAAACAAAAACATTGGAACGTCAATGTTTTTACATTCAGTACAAGAATTATGAAAGAAATAAATAAAGTTCTGCCTCTCTTTTTAGAGACAGAACCAGATCACCTCATTACACACAGGTGACTACTGCAAGTCGCCCTGTATAAGAGCATCTGCTAAATGACTAAAATGTAAAACATTACGAGGTGACCATAAGGAGGGTGACCTCATACAAGAGATGTATATCAACAACTGTCTGGGCCTTCAATTCTTCACTCACACTTCACTTACTCAACATTGTACATTACATGTGAAAGTTACATTAATTACAAGGTATTTTCCTTCAACTGTGGCAATGTAGACTGTGAATCTTATTATTATTTAGACTTGTCTGGTTCATGTCTTGACAGCTCTCAATACCAGCATACGCCAACAGTAGGATATCTCTACAGAATAGACTTGACTTTCTGTTTGGATTGTGATGACTTATCTAGAGCACAGATTCAATCCGTATGGAATTTCAAAAAGGACTACTGTACACACACAACCTAAGACTTGCATCACATTCCACAACACATACTCAATGGTTCAAATGCAATATTGTATACGTAAGATGTACGTGGCAATGTGCATCATAATGAAGTCGAGACATACCTTGATCTTCCAAGAAGCCATTTGGAGTCTTCTGAGAGATAAGAGCCTTCCTGTGGTTTCTAAACCTAACCAGAGGGTGAGAGAGAGAACAGAAAAAGGAAACGAAACAAAAACGTTATCTGACCATAACCCCAGAAAAAGAATATTTCAGCTCAACAAGTCAGTAGAAATAGAAACCCACCATCTGAACTGAAAGCTGTTCTTTCTCATGAGAAGCAGATTGTTAACTCCTCTCTCAGTGGTGAGGATACAGAGTGAGGGAATGGGTGAGAGCATGGTCTGATATGACCCAGCTAGCCATTTGTTGTCTATTTAACTGGTAGAGCAGCTGTTGGAGCACACACACACACACACACACACACACACACACACACACACACACACACACACACACACACACACACACACACACACACACACACACACACACTAACACACACACACACACCCACACACACTAACACACACACAGAGAGTGGGGGTAGGCTGGGCTGATAAGAGCACGGTGGGGGTGGGGTGAAGCCATCCAGTGTTGTTTGTTACCTTAGGAAGTATACAATCAGGAGAATGATGATGATGAGAAGAAGAGAGATCAGCGTAGGGGGAAGGACATGGGCACCCTGGGAGGTGGGGTTTTCTGGGAAACAAAGATACACACATTATTTTGTATACTACATATACAACAAGTGTTGCCAATATTCACATGTAACCATTTTAATAGATAATTGAGCTATTGGTCTACCAGTTGTTTAAAGTTATGATCAAGTTAATTAATGCTGATCGTTCTGTTTAATTCACTATTCGTGCGGGAGTTAGTTACCTGAAGTCTGGTTCACTTGAGAGGAGTTATTCAAGGTTATTGTAGTTGCAATCAGAAACAACACCATTGTGACTGTGGAGATAAACAGAACATGAGTGAATACATAACACTGTAAGAAAATGCAGAAGCTGTGATGCTTCATTAATTCCGCTAGAGGGCGTCCACAATACAAGCAAATCCTGGCCTGGTGATGACAGTGCTGTCTGCGAAAATAAGGGGATGATGTCAGGCCCTCTGACCGTATGATTGTGTAACTCCTTGTATCCTATCCATTTCTTGTCCTGTCCTGTCCATATGCACTTAGCAGTATGGTGCATCACCTCAGATCTCACAACCCTAAAATACACATATCATGGTAACAGGAAGCACTATCTCATAGACGGCAGAAATCAGATCCCTTGTAGTCCTAGACAGACTGGAGAAGAGCTAAACAAGCTCAAGGGATGTGAATCTCACACTGCAGTCTCACACACAGAGAAATAGCAATGAGAAGTGCTTGGATAGGGGGAGTGAGAAACAGTGGAACATTTCCAGAACGATCCATCTGAAGGAAGAGGAATGAGGAAACTCCTGGTCCCATTGAGTAGCACTATGTAGCGTGAAGCAATTCTCTATTTCATCACTATTACCTGCATTGCATCTCTATCACAAACTATGCATTTCTACCTCTCTGTAGGCTTTTTCTTGCTGGCAGTCTGTCTATAATTCCCTCACTCCTGGGCAAATGTATATATAATAATGCAATGTATTATATACGAGAACAGTTATTGCCCAGTGTTTTATCCATGCGCAGACTTGAGAGCATCACTTTATATTACATGTCTCCTTAGCCTTAGAAAAAGCTGTTTGGCATAGACATCATCATTCATACTTCAAATCTAGTAGCTTCACTAGAAGTGGATCATCCTGAAAGGCCTTATTCATGACTTTTTGGAAACACATATGTCTCTCTCAATCTCACCCCCCCCTCCCCACACACACACACATATGTTCAAAGCCAAGGGGCATATACTGCATATGTGCCACTCTGTGCTGAAGGTGCCCAATCTCTCCCCAGTGTTAACAAGCTGACAGTGTCAACACCTGCTCCCTGCAGAACTCCACTGGGCAAAAACACATTCACTCACAGCGTTGGCATTCCACCATACTGGGCTACACACAACATTAACCATGAAGGCATCAATGATTCTGCCATTCCTATACAGCCTAACACTACAGCCTAGGCACTAGCACACGGTTTAGGCACATTTAGGCTTCCTTCCCGCACTGCAGTCTTTGTGTGCCAGAGTGCATGTTTGATTGAATTCTGCCCTGTAATGAAACAGGTTTGGGCTATGGCAGGATAACTGGGAAAGAAGGAGGGCAAAGCTACATCATTTAAATCCTTCAACTCAGCAGTCCTTCTCAGTGCTATCAAAAGTATGTTAAGAGTTGGACCCAGAACTACAATGTAATTATTATTGCTGATTATAAAAGCTCCCAAACTCAACGAGACTGCCTCAATGGTATTTAGCATGCTGCAGTAGCAATTCTCAAGCATTGCATGATATGTTATTACCATAATCAAAAATGCATTTACCTAAACAAGGATTTCTCCATGCAGGTAATGTAATGTTACATAATGTAATTCATTAAATATTATTAGATGTATATATCCACAACAATGCATCAAAAACAAAAGGGGAAAGTTGCAAAACTCAATATCATAAAGTAACTCAATAAATGAGTGGTATTTATAAGAAAGACGCAGGATGTGAAAAATGGATGAAAGGCGCATGCAAAAAAGGACCAACTCGGTCTCACCTCAACTCTTACACGCAAACCTGAGCATGGCGGACCCTGAGAAAAATAGCATGCTCATACAAATGTATCCTTCCCTACAGAAGACTTGTAACCTTTTAATTGATGTTGTATTATTAATTGAAGCAGAGATGTGCAGTTAAAAGTATGCATTCCATTCCAACTGGATACGTATTGTACAGGAGCTTTCAGATTAGAGAGCTTTTTCCTTCATGTCCATTAGAGCCCATGAACAAGAAGGGTGATTCCACGCCAGGAAGACCCACATTGTTTTGGGTGATCTCAGATTGTTCTGGCAATTGTGGTAGCAGAATCAGAAACAGATGTTTTATTTACATAATAATGCTTACGTGAGATATTTGTCATTAGGATGTCTTATTTTGGATAATACTGTTGGCAGTTTGCAGTTATCCCTTCTCTGCTAGGGCTTAGTCACTTGGGGCCCAGAGAGGGGAGAGGTCAGGATTGTTTTCATATGTCAATGTATCTGTTAAACCATGTGATGCTATGAAGAATATCAGAAGGGGAGGCGGACAGAATGGAGGCTTGTCTTCTTATGGGAATGTGTCTGTAACCATTGCATGTCCCCTCTGAGGTTGTATGTCCCCTCTGGCCTAAGAGGCTCACTGTCTTTTATGATCTTGTCCAGGAGTGGGTGTATTTGAGATGGGAGTATCTAGAATTGACAATTGATATATGCCATTGGATGAGGTAATGGTTTGGTACTATGTTGTACCAATAACTTATTTTAGGAGACCAAACTGAACGATAATTTATAGCTAATGCTATCTGGCTATGGGATACTCCTCTTTCAAGTAAGAGGTTATTTGTTATTTGTGAACTGTTCCTGAGATCTGTGTTTCGTCATGTGAGTTGAGATGGGTGTGTCTTGGTTATAAATGATACTAAGAACTGTTTTGTGAGCACTCTCAGAGAATTAATTTATAGACACTGACTTGATCTGAGAGTCACAGGGCTATGGTGAAGCTCATATATAATTAAAGATGGACTTTATAATATACTCTGACTTGTGTGTGGTTTGCTCTCTCAATGTTTAGTAATACAGGAAATTACAATGACACAATTCTCATATAGAAACTGCATTGGGAGGAATGATGCTTGACATGCTTTTTACATTTGTATCACAAACCAATTCAGAGAAAATCATGATGAAAGTGGCCATTTTAGGCCCTTTTTAAACCTATACACATGCCTCCTGATCTGTTAACCGTACATGATACAGACAACATCATTGCGTCATTATACTCTGTATACTGTGCTCTACAATATGGAGTATGTCTGGATTCTGAAATACAATTTTGTTACATTAATTTATTCAAAATAAAACATTTTATAGACATAGTTTTAAACAATATACTCTACAAGGACATTACATTTCCAGAGTGGTTACACTGCTAATTTTGCAGTTATGATAAGAGTTATAGAGCACCACCAAGACAGCGAATGGGAAAATAGATTCAAAGGGTACTTACTCCCTCTGCTTGTGATTGGTTAATGACCTATAATGTTAATTTCTATGTAGAAAAGGTATAAAACACATATACATATATATATAATATATGGTCGCCAACGAGATCCTCCCAGTCAGGGCCGTTATGCACTCCAGGAGCATGGCGAGGATATCCGCGTGCCCCCGACCAGGCTGAGGCCAAGAGGAGTCAGTGAGGCACTTGCTCTGGGAGTGCAGAGCCGCCAGGGAGTTGTGGAAGAAAGCAGGCCCCCTGATCTCCCCGTGTCTGCCAGCAGGGGAGGACCTAACGTCCCAGCTCATGCTGTATGGGGTGGGCCGAAGGCCTATTCCATAAAAGGCCTTCACAAAGCTCTGGCCCACCCTCACGTGTCTGAAGGAAGCACTGTGGTCCTCCCGCAACCTGCTCGTAGCGAAATGAGTAGAGACCACCCCCCAGGCAGTGTCCATGGTAGCCACGGAAGCCCTGGGGAGCTACAGAAGAAAGGGGGCCTCGACCCCAAGCAAAGGGTCCTCCACAACACCCACAGCGCTGCTGACAGCGCTGCGGCACCTAGGGCGTTACGCCTAGGGGAGAGATCTCCTCTGGGCCCTGAAGGACAGGATGGTAATTGATTCGGAAGAGCATGAGGAGGCGAGTTTGATAACCACCACCCCACCCCCGCTCCTGTAGAGGACAGCTTTTTAACAGTGTGACTTTTTTTAAACATGTTTTCATGTCTTAAAAATGCTTTACTTTTGTTAAATAGTTTGTACACATTTCAAATGGCTTTCATAGATTTGAGGTTTTTACAAAGAAAAGTACTTTTATTCATGGTTGTTTCTATTGTCTTTAACATGTACTTTTTTAAGAAACTTAAATGTAATATTCAAATGCTGTGTTTTATGCTTTTATTCAGTTTTTAGGTGTATAAAATGATGCGCAAAAATATATATGAGCCGTTTTTAAAGGAAATGTAATAATACAACTTTTCCAAAATACATTTATTTGACATATTATTCGATATTATTTGGATCCTGGATGCTGATTGGACGAGCAGCATTCCAAGCCAAGCAGTATTTGCAACACAGTCCTGCTAACAGTTCCATCTGAATTATCACTGCACCTCCATAACAATATAATCTAGTTCATGTTGCTGTTGGAATAACCTCTCAACTTGCACATTAAAGCTGCAATATGTCACTTTTTGGATGATGACCAAATTCACATAGATGTGCGCTATTTCTATACTTCCCGTTCTTAAGTTTTGTTTTTGCCTCTTTTACTTTGGGTTTTGTACACCAGCTTCAAACAGCTGAAAATACTATATTTTTGGTTATGGAAAATATATTTCACATCAGTTTAGATGGTACAAAGATTATCTACACTATACTTGCTTGTTTTGTCACAAACTGAAATTTTAGCAATTTTAGCAGCCAGGAAATGGTGGAGCGATTTCTGCATAGTGCATCTTTAATTCCCTTTGCTTCTAGGCTACCATTTGGTTTGTATAAACGGGGGTTAAAATAAGCCTTGCTGTCTGCCTGTTCGACCTCAGAAACAATGTTTCACTTTTTAAATGCAATCTCTCCTGTACTTAACTTTTTCTGAGCCTGGCGAAATCACGCATCAATGTCATTATTATGGATATGTCCAAGTAAATACGGCTAGTTTACTGTCATTCTAGGTGCAATGTTTGACATGACTGTGCTAGCTGAAGTTGGCTAGCTTGAAAATGACAAGAACGTTAGTCAGCCTGAATAGTCAGCCTGCATACCCTCCCAAGCAGACACGCAACGGCTCTCACGGAACTGGACTATCTGCAAACTTGAAACCACATATTCCGAGGCTGCATTTATTGTAGCTGGGGACTTTAATAAAGGACATCTGAGAAAAACACTTATTCTGAGGAAATCTGAGGAACATAACTTATTCTGATATTTCTACTACAGTACATTGTATTGTATTTACACTGTTTAAGCACCGCATAATTATTTATATAAGGGATTATTGACATAGCTCACTCTAATATATCTACTGCTGTACATAGTTTATCTTGTGTACATTTCCCCAGTATATATATGAATAGATTGCATTTTTTGATACTGCTACAGTGTTATTTGGGTTGTTCTTTGGATTTGTCCTGCCTTTCTTGCTTTATTGCCTTCCTTTTTTGTACTTCTGTTTACATTTGAGCTGTTTACCATTTGACTGCATTGTTAGGAGCTAGTAACATAAGCAGTTCGCTGCACCGCTATGACACCTGCTAAACTGTGTACGCGACCAATACACTTATTTGATTTGATTCGATTTGCATTGCAACATAACCAAAAAAAACTGACAACCAGATTTTTGTCCCGACTACTTCGGGTAGAAGAATGAAATTGTATGAATTAACTCATCCAAATAACGGTTCTACTGAAAATATGCAAATCATTGTTATTTTAATATGTTGGTAAACAGTTTTATAAAAGCAACAAGGCATGCAAGTCAGTGATATATAATTAATACAGTAGGGTAAATGGATTGACTGGCCTGATGCAAACAACACCATTTACCTGTGACTCTATTCATTACTTAGCACTACCTCTTGTGCCTTATTCTTTAATATATATATTTTTTAGATTTGGCTTATTTTCAACATTTTCTACATAGAAATGTACATTAGGTCATTAACCAATCACATTCAGCAAATCACCAGCAGAGGGTGTAAAGACCCTTTGAATACATTTTTCCCATTCACTGTGTTGGTGGTGCTCATAAAATGTATCATAACTGCAAAATTAGCAGTGCATCCACTCTGGAAATGTGATGTACTTGTAGTGTGTATTGTTTTGATGTTGAATAAATTAACGTGAAAAATTGTATTTCAGAATCCAGACATACTCCATATTTTAGCGCACACTATATGGAGTATAATGACACAATGATGTTGTCTGTATCATGTACGGTTCAAAGATCATAGGGTCTTACAGGAGGCGTGTGTATAGGTTTAAAATGGCCACTTTCATCATGATTTTCTCAAAAATGGTTTGCGATACAAATATAAAAGCATATCAAACATGCTTCCTCTCATGTTTCTAAGTGATCATTTCCAGAACAATCTGAGATACCCAAAAATATTTTCGGGCCTTCCTGACATGGAATCGCCCAGAACTTTTGTTCCTATTTTAGTCACATTTCATCTCATTCGTTCTGGACGGACAATGACTGGCTTATTTCACTTGATTCACCACTAAGCTGTGCAAAAATTGTTTATGTAAATTTGTACTGTGGCCAAATGTACAGTATGTGCTTCAAATGATGTGAAAGTAACTGTTTAAATGTGATGAATCCACTCTAATCTATTTTGACCTTCAGAAATACTGACGGTTATAGGTGGGTAAATATTAATCCCAGCCATAACCCTGAGTGGAAAATCCTACTTTTCATCATTACTTTACTCCAGGAAGCCCTGAAAAGCTATTGCACATCTGCACACACACACACACACACACACACACACACACACACACACACACACACACACACACACACACACACACACACACACACACACACACACACACACACACACACAGGATTGCATGGATAACTGAACGGCGCATTCATCTGACAAACAGGATGCATTGAATTCTGAATTGCACATTACTGTGACCACAATATCCACCCTGACATGAAGTGGCTATAGGTATAATATGGTTTACGGCCTGACATGAATCCAAATGAACCCAGCTGAAGAGCACATAGTGATGAGTGAACCTTAGATTAAAAACATCATGATTTTGAAATTATTAAAACATATTTTTACAGGTTCCAATGTCAGAGGACAATGGATACTGTACTCACAGGCATATAAATATGTTCTGTGTATGTTCTTTACCAATGGACATGGTGATACAAGCATACAGGGATTGCAACATTTGATCCAAGCATAAAAAAGGCACCCAAAATATAGCAATCCATTTACTGCCCTTGAAATCTTTCCTTATCTCCAATTTCAAAGAGATTCCATCAGACAGGCTAGACTAGTGTACCCTTTGTCTTAGGAAACAAAGAGAAAACATTCATCTTTATGTGACATTCCAACCCACATCCATTGAAGTTCAGGTTTCTTCATGAATCAATAAAACCTAAAAGCAGCATCTTTGCTTCAGGGATTAAAGATAGATGACACACAAAATGTTAGTTTTTTTTTTACAAGGAGAGAGAGAACAAAGACAGTGGAGAGCAACCACAGAAGCATGGCTGTCTGCTAGAGCAGACACTGGACCTGGAGAACAAATACATGTCAGTGGAGCGAGTAAAAAGAAGAGGGGAGGATGAGAGGAGAGATGAGAGGCTTCAGAAGCTATGTATTAGCAGCTATAATGAGAAACTTCCCTATTAGACAAACAGCAACAGTACTAAAGCGAAGGGAGGCTTCACTGGCAAGTAGCAGGCCATGCTACTGATAAAAATCTGGATCACCAGATCATAACTGGATGAAATCCATTGTCGTAAGAACGGTTCTATTTCTGTTGTTGTGGTATGAAGGAAGGTTGAATATTTGTCTGTTCAGAAGCATGATACTGTATTGAGCCTCTCGGTTATGGGCTTTGTTTTCAGCCAAAATGCGCTAAGCATCCTTACATACAAGTCATCACAGCATAATATGCATTAATATTGAAGCTGTGACAATCTTATTTTGGTAATCTCCTATACATCACTAATCATTATGTCGGGAGCATGGTCAGGGTCAACAAAGTCAATTCAGGAATTGAATTGAAATCCTAATTGAAAACAAGGGTCCCTTTACATTAAAATAATGAATTTAGATTGATGTCCTAAATGGCCTGAGTTGAAATGAAATCGACTCAGGGGTTACTCACAGTTTAAAAGCAGAGCTGACCGGATTCAGTAGGAGTTAATCCAATAGTCCATAGCAGCCAGAAGGTCTGGTTCTCTTCCTGACTGGCCCCTTGGGATTCAGTACCCACAACCCAGTCCACATTCACATTGTCTCGGGAGGTACAGGGTCTGGTGGGAGAGTAGTCGATGTGATCAGGACACACTATCCCTGTAAGCTAAGGTCCAGTAGCTGGGTTTCAGGGGACTTCAGGGTTTTAGGTCATGCCACAGAGTAAAGTAGGCTCGAGTTCAGTGACCTACATAAATGCATACCACCTGAAGAAAGACAAGACAAGAAAAAACGGTTAGATCCCAGTTAATACCATGGTTGCTGCTATAGAAAGCTCTATAAGAAAGCTCTATAACTTCCTCACCATGGTGACACCCCCAGAAATAGTACATTCAAAGTAGCTTTCAAAAGACCAGGAAATTAAATTAATAAAGTCATGACCTGGACTCCACTCTGTTTACTTGTTAGTCATAGGGATTTTTCTCCAGTTCATTGTTTGGGCCTGACAGAGGAAAAGTCTAAGGGATTAACAAACTAATGAAGCTACTTCCTGTGTACAGAAGGAGTGGGAGTCTGTCTACTTGAGTGAACTGTACCGTAGAGAGAGAGAGATTGTACTATTCTAGACTTTGTGGGTAAGAGAGAAGGGAGGGTGGTATAAAGCGAGAGAAAGCGAGAAGTGGTGTAGTGTTCACACGTGTGTTTGTATGTTTCTGTGTGTGTTTCTGTGTGTGTGTTATTCTGTTTCTTTGTCTGGACTGTGACAAACCACTTTAATCTAGCCCCCACAGCATGGCAAAGCAATACATGTCAATTTCAAGAGCTATTAATTGTTAAGCATACCAATCTAATCCCACCCACGGACAGAAATTCAGAGGAAAAGTGTGAGGAATATACAATCCGTTATGTTAACTCTCAAAAATAGAGACAATAAATACTCACAAAAAATATACACAATAGCCAAGACTAACACCTTTACAATACTGTGATTGGCATGGCATAGACAAAACATATCCAATTCTATACATATTTGGAATTGGCAGTGTTTCATTCCAATGTGGTCTAAAGAGCTAAGTATTGCTACACATTGTAGCATTTTGGAATCTGAGTGCCAAAAGCAAAGCCTTGACTGTGACGTTACTCTATGGCTCTAGCCATGTATGAAGGAGAGAACATGGCTCTGAGTGCCCACATACTCCCTCTCTCCCAACACAGGGTTCCTCTACCCACAGGTGGAGACACAAAACCAGATTGTTTAGTGACCGGCCACTGAGTCAGAGCAAAGGTGAACCAGTGATCCCAGTTGGAGAAGCCCACTCATACAGAGCCATGATGGGTGAATGGGGCCTCTAGGAACAAGGGTGGGACTGGGGTTGCAAAGCTCCCGGTTGTTTACCAAAGCTACCGGAATATTCAGTAACTTTGATAATTCACATGGACTTGATGGCAATCTTTTGTAATTTATATTTGAATCCTTTAAAAAATATATTTATTCATATTTTGGTCACATTATTTACATCTGTGTCCATCTTGTCCATGAATAGGTAGATCATAGAGAACATCATGAATTGTAACTACTGCCACCAGTGCAGCCACAAAACATTTGCAACAAAGATATATTAACATAGTAAAATAAAAATAGCTTTTAGAAATACAGTGTACAGGTATTTCTGATATATGGAAATGTGGCTTTTCTTGTTGAAAATAATCTTAAATTAAATCAAATATATTCAGGGCTTTAATTTTTTATTGCATTCTCCTTTCCAGACATTAGTACTCGGGGGATTGGCCTCCGTCATCCTTATTTCCTTCCGAGTCACTTTCAAGTGTATCTTTTGTCCCTTTCAAGTGTACGTATATTCTTTTGAGTCACATTCATCTTGTGTTGTGACATCTGTTATTGGCTCAAACAGTTTCAGATTGGAACGAAATGCCACCATTTGCTGGACCCTTTCGTTGGTCAGCCTATTGGACACCAAGAAAAGATGCGTACAATACATAGAACACCAATAAATACACAAATACAGTGACAATAAAACCAGCACATCATTAATTCATTATAAAAACTAAAATTCCCTTGGTGTGAGCAATCCCAAAGAGTGACCAATTGCGCTCTGATGCAGCAGATACTACATCTGGTCTATACTACATCTGCAGTATAATTGAGGCAATAGAGGACAAGGCTTCAAAGCTGCAGAGTACATTCCACCAGCTTGACGCAGAGATGTGTTCAGCGGAATTCCAAAACCCATCATCTTTCCACAAGCCATCTTACGTCCTGAATATGGCCAAACTCCCCAGAACCTTTCCCTCATCCAGCTGAAGGTGGTGTGCCATGGCTGAAGTCATGTCATATGCTGACATTATCTGCTCCGCAGATAGGATTGGAGGCTTTTTGTATTCAGCAAAAAAGCAGCTGCATGGATGAGCTTGGTGCAGAAGTCTTGCCTTTTGTTAATCATTTCCAAAACTGCCTCTTCTTCTGCTTCATCCAGCAAAGACATTGTCAGTGCAGCACCAATCTGCTCACGCAGATCTGTGAAGAGCCATTAAACATCTGATAAGACTGCCCCATCTCCCTCCAGCTGGTTAATGGCAGACGCAATTGGGGTGAGTATGGTCAGGTTGTTGTCAATGTGCTCCCAAAACACATATTCAAGGAATGTCTTCTTGATGGTAGAATTCATTTCTATGGACTCTGAGATGGCCATATCTTGCAGGAACACTTTCCCTACTAAAAGGCTTGTGCACATTATTACAGAGGAGCCCCATCTGGTTTTGCAGGGCAGTTTGAGAAAGGTGTTTTTCTGGTTTTCACACTGTTTTTCTCTAAACATTGCTGAGGCCATCCATTTCCCTTTGACATATTCCACTACCTTGTAGGCTTTATTGTACAGGGTCTGCATGGTTTCCAGGCCCATGATGTCTCCCAGGAGAAGATTGAGACCATGTGTTGCACAGCAAATTGGAGTGACGTGAGGGAAGGCTTCTTCGACTTGTCTCCAAGCTGCTTTCATATTTACCACATTGTCTGTAACTACGGCAAAACATACTTATCAGCTCATCTGCAATGAATTTGCTTATGTGTTTGTTGATTTTTGTGCCAATGCTTTTGTAAAACACTGGCTGGGGAGTGCAGAAAATGTCATCGATAATACCTTCCCCACATACATTGGAGCATCTATCACAGCAACACATTCGGCCTTGTCAATAGTGACCTTTTCTTGCACTGACATGTTCTGACTGCAACAAGTTGGTTGACAAAGCATGCCTGGTTGGAGGGGAGTATGCAGGACTTAGAATGTTCAATAATCTTTTCCAGTGAACGTTGACTGTAAGCATGAGAAGGGAGCATGTGGCATAGACGGCTCAAGCCAGGCATTCATCTGCTTTCTGCTTGTTTTTTTATTTTTATATTTAACCTTTATTTAACTAGGCAAGTCAGTTAAGAACAAATTCTTATTTACAATGTCGCCCTACATCGGCCAAACACGGACAACACTGCAGCAATTGTGCGCCAACCCATGGGACTCCAAATCACGCCCGGTTGTGATACAGCCTGGATTCGAACAACGGTGTCTGTAGTGACGTCTCAATCACTGAGATACAGTGCCTAAGACCGCTGTGCCACTCGGGAGCCCTATCCAAACCATGGGTAGTTGCTGCTGACTCAGAAGTTGATGCTGTGCTGAGAGTTGAAGGTTAAGTAGAGGGTTGTAGTGACTTCTCTTTAAAGCTTCCTGGGCCCTTTTTACAGTTGTTCAAATGAAACTGCAACTTTGTATCATTTTTGTATCAGTAATTGCACATTAACTGATACCCTCCATCTTCATTAACTTATTTTAAATGCCTCCAACATAAAAGGGCTTCCGTGTTCTTAACCACTGGTGTTCAGAATGGTGTTTATTGACTACAGCTCATCATTCAACACCATATTGCCCACAAAGCTTATCACTAAGCTAAGGACCCTGGGACCCTCTGCAACTGGATCCTGGACTTCCTGACGGGCCACCTCCAGATAGTGAGGGTAGACAACAACTCATCTGCCACGCTGATCCTCAACACAGGGGCACCTCAGGGGTGCGTGCTTAGTCCCCTCCTGTACTCCCGGTTGAACCCAAGACTGCATGGCCAAGCACGACTACAACACCATCACTAAGTTTGCCGACGACACAACAGTGGTAGGCCTGATCACCGACAATGATGAGACCGCTTATAGTGAGGTCAGAGACCTGGCAGTGTGGTACCAGGACAACAACCTCTCCCTCAAAGTGATCAAGACAAAGGAGATCATCGCGGACTACAGTAAACGGAGGGCCGAGCATGCCCCCATTCTCATCGACGGGGCTGTAGTGGAGCAGGTTGAGAGCTTCAAGTTCCTTGATGTCCACATCACCAACAAATTATCATGGTCCAAACACACCAAGACAGTCATGAAGAGGGCATGACAATGCCTATTCCCCCTCAGGAGACTGAAAAGATTTGGCATGGGTCCTCAGATCCTCAAAACGTTCTACAGTTGCACCATCGAGGGCACCACTGGTTTGGCAACTGCTCTCGGCATCTGACCGCAAGGCGCTAAAGAGGGTAGTGCATACAGCCCAGTACATCTTTGGGGCCAAGCTTCCTGCCATCCAGGACCTCTATAGTAGGCGGTGTCAGAGGAAGGCCTTAAAAATTGACAAAGACTCCAGCCACCCTAGTCATAGACGGTTCTTTCTGCTACTGCACAACAAGTGGTACCGGAGCGCCAAGTCTAGGTCCAAAAGGCTTCGTAACAGTTTCTACCCCCAAGCTATAAGACTGCTGAACAGCTAATCAATTGTACAAGGATCTCTGTACTTTTCTCCGTTCATCTCTGCCTTGATCCTGACTAGTGTCCCAGTCCCTGCCACTGAAAACCACCCCCATAGCATGCCACCACCATGCTTCAACGTAGGGATAGTGCCAGGTTTCCTCCAGATGTGACGCTTGGTTTCATCAGACCAGAGAATCTTGTTTCTCATGGTCTGAGAGTCTTTAGGTGCATGTTGGCAAACTCTAAGTGGGCTTTCATAAGCCTTTTACTGAGGAGTGGCTTCCGTCTGGCCACTCTACCATAAAGGACTGATTGATGGAGTGCTGCAGAGATGGTTGTCCTTCTGGAAGGTTATCCTGTCTCCACAGAAGAACTCTAGAGCACTGTCAGACTGACCATCAGGTTCTTGGTCATCTCCCAAGCTCTAGGAAGAGTCTTGGTGGTTCCAAATTTATATTTAAGAATGATGGAGGCCACAATGTTCTTGGGGACCTTCAATGTTGCAGACATTTTTTTAGTACCCTTCCCCAGATCTGTGCCTTGGCAGAATCCTGTCTAACAGTTCTACGGACAATTCCTTCGACCTCATGGCTTGCTTTTTTTTTCTGACATGCACTGTCAAATGTGGAACCTTATATAGACAGGTGTGTGCCTTTCCAACTCATGTCCAATCAATTGAATTTACCACAGGTAGACTCCAATCAAGTTGTAAAAACATCTCAAGGATGATCAATGGAAACAGGATGCACCTGAGCTCAATTTCGAGTCTCATAGCAAAGGGTCTGAATACTTATGTAAATAAGGTATTTCAGTTTTTATTTTGAAAAATGTGCAAACATTTTTGAAAATGTGTTTTTGCTTTGTCATTATGGGGTATTGTGTGTAGATTGCTGAAGATTTGAATGTATTTAATCCATTTTAGAATAATGCTGTAACGTAACAAAATGTGGAAAAAGTCAAGGGGTCTGAATACTTTCCGATTTCACTATATTTAGCTACACAACATAAGACAGCTGTTTACATTCTTCAGTGTATAAAAACATACTTTAGATTCTTAAAATGGTTTTAAGTGGATTGACCCTGGCTGAATGTTTCTGAATGAATCTTTGTACACTGACTAATCGCAGAACAAAAATATATAAACTAATACATCTACTAATCATTTTTTGTGCTGAAGTATACATTTTCTAATTGAAGCAGTGTGGATTAAGTCCATATCTTAATCTGACCAGTTTACTGCTGAGACTACAACATACATGTCTGAAATAAAGCAACATTACTAAAAATCACAATGAGGTCCTAGTTTATGTTCTAAGGATTTAAATATACACATTACCACATTGTGTCTATTGTGCATGTCTGTTTCTATACCATGACAAAGGATGTTTCCAACAATTAATGAAATACTCTGGATAGCCAAAGCATACATAATCTCCCTGGACCCCCCACAGAAAAAGATGGGTGTGATTTTACTTTCTGTGAGTTGAGGTTTTGTAATGGCAACATAATTACATAAAAAGGATTGCCCCATGACAAATAAGTGAGTTTTCCAAACAAGTACAACAGCACTGAAAGTCACAAATATAGGAATTACTGACACACTCCATACAAGACTGTGAAAAACTAAATTGTAGATGAACAATAACAAGCAAGGAAAAACACAATAAAAGCTGAGCAGACAGAGGTCATTTTACTTAATCAAAGGAGTTCCAGTCTGCTGGGGAAGAATTCATCCAAGTATTCAGCTAACATTAGCTTCGTGTACAGATATTATTTGTATCTAATTTTGTTACAATGTTATTTGCATTGCTAGTTAAAGCCTACTGTTAGCAAGCTAGCTAATGTTAGTTGCTTGGTATCCAACACCAGCTAATGTTAAAAATCGTATTTCATTTTGTCAGAAATTAATTTGCATTGCTATTTAAAGCCTACTGTTAGCTAGCTGGTTGGTTAACTTTACCTGCAGATTAATACTGTGTGATTTATAACAATCCGAATGACACCCTCATTAAAATCACAATTGAACAGGAAAAGAGGTATGCTTAGATAACCTATGCAGAAAAATATAAATATGTATTTTTTTTACATAGAATTAGGCATAATGATTGTGGCTCTAGATTGCAGGAAAATGCTGTTTCAGGTGTTTGAAAATTAAAAAATCTCCAAACACCCTCCCTCCATCTTCACGTACTTCGTGCCACCTCTAAAATAATTGAGTGCGGCAAGTGCCACTGATTGTTGGTTAACCTCTTTGCTCCGAGAGATCTCTACAGATATATGTGTAACGTTATACATGTCTCCCGTAGCTAAGAGGCTAGCTGCTGGCGAGCTTTCTTGACTTGAACATACATTTTTGCCAACACATGGCTGATTATGATTAACCAGCTAAACAGCTGCTCTAAGTGAAAATGTGTTTGGGGTTAACAGTCTAGCTAATAGGCTATGTTAGAGTTACACTTCCTCTTCCAATTATAATGTGGTGAGTTCAAAATAATGAAAAACTATCTACCAAATCAATTCATTTTAAAATGTTCATTACTCCTTGAAATTATCAATCACCTGATGACAAGACATGTGAAAAAATATGTTTTGCTAATGTATGATGGGGGTCCCTAGGTCGCCGGTTTGCAAGGGAGGGAGTCCCTGGGCAGGAAAACGTTGAAGACCCCTGAGATAGCGAATGTTAGCTATATTAGCATAGACATGACATCAGTCAAAACACCTGAAAACAAGACATGGTATCATGAACAAGATTAAAACTAGCCGAAACAAACCATCTACGATTCCTCACATGGCAGCTTATTGTCATTGTTGCTAGCTATCTGGCCCGATCTTGCCATTCAAAAATCACAACACACGGCCTTCTGCCCCATTGAAGCGTGCACATCGTTTTGCCATGTCCTTAGTCTGTTTTGCCCTGTAGTCACGGCAACTTTGGAAGCGTTTGTTAAGGCCTCTAGAAGTGCAAGTGATATTAAAGACCAAATATTCATGTGTATACACAGTGCCTTCAGAAAGTATTCACACCTCTTGACTTTTTCAACATTTTGTTGTTACAGCCTGAATTTAAAATGGATTAAATTTAGATTTTTTTTTTGTCACTGGCCTACACACAATAACACATAATGTCAAAGTGGAATTCTGTTCTTCTAAATATTTACAAATTGATTAAAAATGAAAAGCTGAAATGTCTTGAGTCAATGAGTTTTCAACTCCTTTGTTATTAGTTTTTGACCAACAGTTACTGCAGTTTTGCTTGGTAGGGCAGTATTGTCCTGCTGAAAGGTGAATTAATATCCCAAGTGTCTGGTGGAAAGCAGACTGAACCAGGTCTTCCTCTAGGATTGTGCCTGTCCTTAGCTCAATTCCGTTTGTTTTTTTTTTATCCTGAAAAACTCCCCATGTCCTTAACGTTTACAAGCATATGCATACCATGATGTAGCCACCACTATGCTTGATATGGAGAGTGGTACTCAGTAATGTGTTGCATTGGACACAGCATATAGGACAAAAAGTGAATTGCTTTGCCACATTTTTTGCAGTATTACTTTAGGGCCTTGCTTCTAACAGGATGCATGTTTTGCAATATTTGTATACTGTACAGGCTTCCTTCTTTTCACTCTGTCAATTAGGTTAATATTACACTGCTCAAAAAAATAAAGGGAACACTAAAATAACACATCCTAGATCTGAATGAATGAAATATTCTTATTAAATACTTTTTTCTTTACCTAGTTGAATGTAATGACAACAAAATCACACAAAAATTATCAATGGAAATTAAATTTGTCAACCCATGGAGGTCTGGATTTGGAGTCACACTCAAAATGAACGTGGAAAACCACACTACAGGCTGATCCAACTTTGACGTAACGTCCTTAAAACAAGTCAAAATGAGGCTCAGTAGTGTGTGTGGCCTCCACGTGCCTTTATGACCTCCCTACAATGCCTGGGCATGCTCCTGATGAGGTGGCGGATGGTCTCCTGAGGGATCTCCTCCCAGACCTGGACTAAAGCATCCGCCAACTCCTGGACAGTCTGTGGTGCAACGTGGCGTTGGTGGATGGAGCGACACATGATGTCCCAGATGTGCTCAATTGGATTCAGGTCTGGGGAACGGGCGGGCCAGTCCATAGCATCAATGCCTTTCTCTTGCAGGAACTGCTGACACACTCCAGCCACATGAGGTCTAGCATTGTCTTGCATTAGGAGGAACCCAGGGCCAACCGCACCAGCATATGGTCTCACAACGCGTCTGAGGATCTCATCTCGGTACCTAATGGCAGTCAGGCTACCTCTGGTGAGCACATGGAGGGCTGTGCGGCCCCCCAAAGAAATGCCACCCCACACCATGACTGACCCACTGCCAAACCGGTCATATTGGAGGATGTTGCAGGCAGCAGAACGTTCTTCACGGCATCTCCAGACTCTGTCACGTCTGTCACATGTGCTCAGTGTGAACCTGCTTTCATCTGTGAAGAGCACAGGGCGCCAGTGGCGAATTTGCCAATCTTGGTGTTCTCTGGCAAATGCCAAACATCCTGCACGGTGTTGGGCTGTAGTAAGCACAACCCCCACCTGTGGACGTCGGTCCCTCATACCACCCTCATGGAGTCTGTTTCTGACCGTTTGAGCAGACCCATGCACATTTGTGGCCTGCTGGAGGTCATTTTGCAGGGCTCTGGCAGTGCTCCTCCTGCTCCTCCTTGCACAAAGGCGGAGGTAGCGGTCCTGCTACTGGGTTGTTGCCCTCCTACGGCCTCCTCCACGTCTCCTGATGTACTGGCCTGTCTCCTGGTAGCGCCTCCATGCTCTGGAAACTACGCTGACAGACACAGCAAACCTTCTTGCCACAGCTCGCATTGATGTGCCATCCTGGATGAGCTGCACTACCTGAGCCACTTGTGTGGGTTGTAGACTCCGTCTCATGCTACCACTAGAGTGAAAGTGACCAAAACATCAGCCAGGAAGCATAGGAACTGAGAAGTGGTCTGTGGTCACCACCTGCAGAACCACTCCTTTATTGGGGGTGTCTTGCTAATTGCCTATAATTTCCACCTGTTGTCTATTCCATTTGCACAACAACATGTGCAATTTATTGTCAATCAGTGTTGCTTCCTAAGTGGACATTTTGATTTCACAGTGTTTTTGACTTGGAGTTACATTGTGTTGTTTAAGTGTTTCCTTTATTTGTTTGAGTAGTGTATATTATACAGTGCCTTGCGAAAGTATTCGGCCCCCTTGAACTTTGCGACCTTTTGCCACATTTCAGGCTTCAAACATAAAGATATAAAACTGTATTTTTTTGTGAAGAATCAACAACAAGTGGGACACAATCATGAAGTGGAACGACATTTATTGGATATTTCAAACTTTTTTAACAAATCAAAAACTGAAAAATTGGGCGTGCAAAATTATTCAGCCCCTTTACTTTCAGTGCAGCAAACTCTCTCCAGAAGTTCAGTGAGGATCTTTGAATGATCCAATGTTGACCTAAATGACTAATGATGATAAATACAATCCACCTGTGTGTAATCAAGTCTCCGTATAAATGCACCTGCACTGTGATAGTCTCAGAGGTCCGTTAAAAGCGCAGAGAGCATCATGAAGAACAAGGAACACACCAGGCAGGTCCGAGATACTGTTGTGAAGAAGTTTAAAGTCGGATTTGGATACAAAAATATTTCCCAAGCTTTAAACATCCCAAGAAGGAGTATCAAGGAGTATCAGGAGTATCAGACCACTGCAAATCTACCAAGACCTGGCCGTCCCTCTAAACTTTCAGCTCATACAAGGAGAAGACTGATCAGAGATGCAGCCAAGAGGCCCATGATCACTCTGGATGAACTGCAGAGATCTACAGCTGAGGTGGGAGACTCTGTCCATAGGACAACAATCAGTCGTATATTGCACAAATCTGGCCTTTATGGAAGAGTGGCAAGAAGAAAGCCATTTCTTAAAGATATCCATAAAAAGTGTTGTTTAAAGTTTGCCACAAGCCACCTGGGAGACACACCAAACATGTGGAAGAAGGTGCTCTGGTCAGATGAAACCAAAATTGAACTTTTTGGCAACAATGCAAAACGTTATGTTTGGCGTAAAAGCAACACAGCTGAACACACCATCCCCACTGTCAAACATGGTGGTGGCAGCATCATGGTTTGGGCCTGCTTTTCTTCAGCAGGGACAGGGAAGATGGTTAAAATTGATGGGAAGATGGATGGAGCCAAATACAGGACCATTCTGGAAGAATGCAAAAGACCTGAGACTGGGACGGAGATTTGTCTTCCAACAAGACAATGATCCAAAACATAAAGCAAAATCTACAATGGAATGGTTCAAAAATAAACATATCCAGGTGTTAGAATGGCCAAGTCAAAGTCCAGACCTGAATCCAATCGAGAATCTGTGGAAAGAACTGAAAACTGCTGTTCACAAATGCTCTCCATCCAACCTCACTGAGCTCGAGCTGTTTTGCAAGGAGGAATGGGAAAAAAATTCAGTCTCTCGATGTGCAAAACTGATAGAGACATACCCCAAGCGACTTACAGCTGTAATCGCAGCAAAAGGTGGCGCTACAAAGTATTAACTTAAGGGGGCTGAATAATTTTGCACGCCCAATTTTTCAGTTTTTGATTTGTTAAAAAAGTTTGAAATATCCAATAAATGTCGTTCCACTTCATGATTGTGTCCCACTTGTTGTTGATTCTTCACAAAAAAATACAGTTTTATATCTTTATGTTTGAAGCCTGAAATGTGGCAAAAGGTCGCAAAGTTCAAGGGGGCCGAATACTTTCGCAAGGCACTGTAATTACAATGTTGTGCAATGTAACAGCAATATTTAGACTTAGGGTTGCCACCCATTCGTTAAAATACGGGACGGTTCTGTATTTCACTGAAAGAATAAACATTTCGTTTTCGAAATGATAGTTTCCGGATTTGACCATATTAATGACCAAAGGCTCGTATTTCTGTGTGTTTCTTATATTATAATTAAGTCTATGATTTGATATTTGATAGAGCAGACTGACTGAGCGGTGGTAGGCAGCAGCAGGCTCGTAAGCATTCATTGAAACAGCACTTTACTGTGTTTGCCAGCAGCTCTTAGCAATGCTTGAAGCACAGCTCTGTTTATGACTTCAAGCCTATCAACTCCCGAGATTAGGCTGTCAATACTAAAGTGCCTATAAGAACATCCAATAGTCAAAGGTTTATGAAATAGAAATGGTATAGAGAGAAATAGTCAACGCATCATAATTCCTTTATAAATTCCTATAATAATGACAACCTAAAACTGGGAATATTGAAGACTCATGTTAAAAGAAACCACCAGCTTTCATATGTTCTCATGTTCTGAGCAAGGAACTTAAAAGTTAGCTTTTTTCCTTGGCACATATTGAACTTTTACTTTCTTCTCCAACACTGTGTTTTTGCATTATTTAAACCAAATTGAACATGTTTCATTATTTAGTTTAGACTACATTTATTTTATTTATGTATTATATTAAGTTAAAATAAAAGTGTTCATTCAGTATTGTTGTAATTGTCATTATTACAAATATATATTCAAACAGTCGTCCAATTAATCAGTATCGGCTTTTTTTGGCCGTCCAATAATCAATATCAGTATCAGTCGATCTCTACCCTGTATATTTCCTCGCCATTGTTATTTTACTGCTGCTCTTTAATTAGTTGTAACTTTTCTTTCAATTTTTTTTGTAGCCATTTTTCTGAAAACTGCAATGTTGGTTAAGGGCTTGTAAGTAAGCATTTCACTGTAAGGTCTACTACACCTGTTGTATTCAGCGCATGTGACAAATACAATTTGATTTGATTTGCTATTTTACTCATGGTCCAAACCTCAATGACAAGATAAGAACTGTGATATTGATTGATGCGTGTATATAATTGCATCCTGTTAAATGATAGTGAAGATTGACAGCAAAAATGGCATAGCAGTTACCAAGCAGAATTTGTGACATGCAAATAAACAAGTTACACAGTAATTTACTATAAAATACAGGTTCAGATTCTCCTCATCCCAGTACATGTATGAGGAGAATCTGAACCTGTATTTTCCAGTAAATGACTGGTGTCTAACATTCCTAATCATAACATAAGCTACTAACATCTGTAGTTGTGGTCTGCCGTTTCGAGAAAGATACTGAACACGGATGTGTGGAGAAGTTTGTGGAGTTTTTGCAAAGTGGATGTGTGCATTTGAAATGCTAACAGGATACATATTTATCATCACAGATATTGCACATCATGTCATGAATGAATGTGATTGAGTTAGAGTGTGGATGGAAGAGCAAACCTCAACCACTGACTCCAGAGATCCCACCCTCGAGTTTCAGCGGACCAAAAATGACACTTCTAGGCCACAGCCAAGGCGGGACCAGGAACCGGAAAACATGATCATTAGCATAACAACTGAACAAATCATCCTACAATGTGGGTTCCAACTTTAACAGAAATGCATGGTAACTAGTGTCATAATCATAAAACACACTTTACAGTTTCAGTCTCTAATGTTCCAAGTTAGCTTCTCACAGTTGGGTTTCATGACTGCTAAACAGCTCTTTGTGTTATGATGCAGACGGGCTCATTAAAGTGAATAAACATTTTCTTCTCTCACCCCGTCATTTACTCACTGAAACCACTGGCATCCCCTATTAATGAACATCCTCTCCACTGAGTCAGATCAGCACACATCAAGTTGTTGAACGATATCTGATGTAAAACACACATGAAATCACAACTTGACGGTGGTCATCCTGTTGATGACCTTGCCCCTCACTGTGATGCTGCTACTAACTGTTTATTACAGTAATGCTATGGCAAGGTCCATTTATTATACCAGAGGATATAGGGTTGGTATCACCAACACATCCCAGTCCCACAAGCCATATAAGGAACATAGGCAAATCCATTCCCACACAATGCATCATTATGACAACAAGGAAACTTTGTTGTGTGATCCTTTGGCAAGTCAACCTCCTCCCACGGCTTATACTACAGGGACAGTGCAAGGCCAGGCGTACCTCATCATCTTGGTTTGCTCCAGGGTGACTAATGCATTGTAAAATGCACATTGAGGTTGATACTTCAACGTGTCATGTTTTCACTCCCCCATAAACAGATGTAGCCTATGCACATGCATACAAGTGTATACAAGGTTTCTCTCCCTCTTCTTTTCTCTCACGCCAACAGGCCTCCTATTGACAGGAGCATCTTATTTCAATGACGCAAGGCAGACTAAATCAAATGCATAACATTCTAGAGCCTCTTAACTTTATCCTCCCAATTGCAATTACCAGCCGCTCAAAACCAGATTTAAAGTAGCAATAAGCTCAGATACACCCCCTATGTCAGCTTTAGTAGAACACATACCAGGGTGGTTTGCAAGCGTCACTCAATATGATTGGTCTGCAATATTTGCCAAATCGCTTACTACCAGGGGTTGAAAAATAAACAGTGTGGATTGTATCAGCACCTTTGGGTATACAGGGCAGTTAAAAATAAAAAAGTTCAATTTTCTTTGAGAATTAATCAATTTTGATATAAGCGAGTGTCATGACGTTGGCCTGGGGTTAGGTTTATGACAGTCATAAATACCTCTCCCCCCTTTTTCCTCGCTCTACCCTACTGAGGTTACATTTGAAAACCCCTTTGTTAACATAGAGATTCTGGGAACATCAGAAGGTGGGGGTGGGGAAATGAACTATATTCTGGTAATCAGACCAATTGAACATATGCGGTGGAACTTAATGAATATGATGTCAGTTCGGTTGTTCTCTGAGACAGTCTCATCAATGACAGTATGACATAAACTCTACAGTGGAATGTCTGCACATTGTAGTTATCGGAGTCACATGGAATTATTGTTCAATTTAAATGTTTGAATATAACATTATTGGTGAGGATATGAAATGTAATTTTAGCTTCCAAATGAGAGATTTGGGTTTTCATAAGGTTTGGGTTTTCACTGCTCAATCAGTGAAGAGACATGGGTTATAAAACTTTTCAGACACACCCTTCTCGCTCCACTATATAAAGTTTTGACGAAAATGTAACCTCCTGTTCCAAGTACGTGAGGTCTGCAGCCTCTGCGTTAAAAGGACTAACATGTCAACTACAGAACTAAGCCAACCTCAGTGTGAGCTTTTGTTGTGAATGGTATGAACTTTGAACTCTTATTCACTACAGAAGTGATTCCTCCTAGCCGTTGAGTTAGCCACAGCAGCTGCAAACGCGGGCTAGGAAAGAACAGACAGAGTATTCTGTCTACCACACAATGATGTTACTACAACGTATCCAATTGACCACCAGAGACATTCTTCAAAGGACAAAGGACTCGGTTTGGCAACACGGCCTTCCATCTACCACCAACCTACCGAGGCGCAGCTCAGAGTAAATATTTATTGCATTTTCCTTTTCCAAATGGGCAATAATTTAGAATGCATAAGATACTGTATTTACAATAGCACAGCTTCTCCCTTTGTCCCTCAGTCTTTCCGCTCTTTCACTCAAACCCAGCCCCTTTTCTTTTGTGTAACCAGCTGTCATATCTGTTCCATCCGCTAGGGATGTTTTTCATTCTTTGTATATGTAATTCTGTGTGATTAGTTAGCTATTTAGTAAATACATTTTGTATTGCTGATTCATCTTGTTAGCCAGGGTTCGTGGAGATACCAAGAATTTACAACTTTCAGATGTGACTGAATTAAGGTGATGATTAATATTGACTGCTATATATTACTAGGTCTTTAAGAGTTTATTCGGAAGATAACAGCTCTATAAATATTATTTAGTGGTGCCCCGACTCTCTAGTTAATTACATTTGACACGATTAGCTCAATCAGGTAATATTATTTACAGAGAAAGGATTTTATAGAATAGCATGTCATATCACTTAATCCGGCATAGCCAAAGACATGACACGAGCCATCTTAACACTTCCTGCCAATACTATGCAACTCAATCTTTGCAAAGATTTGAATGACTGAAACACAAAACCCTTCTGCATACTCTAAAATATGAATAATGACAGATGGATGAGGTAGCCTCTGTTTATTTTCTGCCATTTGCAAACACAGTGATGTCAACATGGTTCTCAGTGTCCTCCCTAGTGTTATTGTCTGTAAATCTGATAACACTGACAACATATCATGGAATGTTAAACAGTATACCACTTTGTGACATCGGCTGATGTAAAAAGGGCTTTATAAATACATTAGATTGATTGATTGAGTTTACAGCCAATTCACATTTCAGATTAGCATGGAAAATGGCTTGTTTGACCTCTCTCTGGACTCATTCTACTTAGAGATGGCCAATTTATCGATATCCACTTCCTCTCATCTAATCTCTCCCTGTCATCCTCCCCTACCATACCTTTGTCATCCATCCAACCCTAATGCTCTATTGTCCAGCCTCATGCCTGATGGGACTGTAAAGGTAGCAGGAAGAGATTTTATAGCAGTAATATAATTGCACATCTTTGGCAACCATTGAATTATTTCTCAGACAGACTGCAATCTGAATTTTTTCAGGAATGTCAGAGCATGGAAGTGGATCTTGAAATTCATATAACAACTCTGTGCAACCATGGGCGTGTTCTGTATGTGTTTCGGTGTATGAACAAACTGTAGTAAACAACGAGTATCTCACGATAAGAGCAACAAGGGATTCATTCAACTACATATGTATTTAACAAATTCTGTGTTGTCAAATTGGTGCCGATAAAGAAAATGAGATGAAGACAGGAAGCCCCCTTTTAAAACATTTGACATACTCATGCATAGTTGTAACTGATGGCTCAGCCTTAATGTGGTCACTGGTTAGTTGAGTCAAAAAGAGGAAGTGTATACAGTGCCTTCAGACATTATTAATATTGATTTACGGCACATTTTGTTGTGTTACAAAAAAATAAATAACGTTCACCGTGTAAAAAAATGTAATAGTCCCCCCTCAATAACACAAGTTACTGTCAAGTTGAACACAAAAATATACAGTGCCTTGCGAAAGTATTCGGCCCCCTTGAACTTTGCGACCTTTTGCCACATTTCAGGCTTCAAACATAAAGATATAAAACTATTTTTTTTGTGAAGAATCAACAACAAGTGGGACACAATCATGAAGTGGAACGACATTTATTGGATATTTCAAACTTTTTTGACAAATCAAAAACTGAAAAATTGGGCGTGCAAAATTATTCAGCCCCCTTAAGTTAATACTTTGTAGCGCCACCTTTTGCTGCGATTACAGCTGTAAGTCGCTTGGGGTATGTCTCTATCAGTTTTGCACATCGAGAGACTGAATTTTTTTCCCATTCCTCCTTGCAAAACAGCTCGAGCTCAGTGAGGTTGGATGGAGAGCATTTGTGAACAGCAGTTTTCAGTTCTTTCCACAGATTCTCGATTGGATTCAGGTCTGGACTTTGACTTGGCCATTCTAACACCTGGATATGTTTATTTTTGAACCATTCCATTGTAGATTTTGCTTTATGTTTTGGATCATTGTCTTGTTGGAAGACAAATCTCCGTCCCAGTCTCAGGTCTTTTGCAGACTCCATGAGGTTTTCTTCCAGAATGGTCCTGTATTTGGCTCCATCCATCTTCCCATCAATTTTAACCATCTTCCCTGTCCCTGCTGAAGAAAAGCAGGCCCAAACCATGATGCTGCCACCACCATGTTTGACAGTGGGGATGGTGTGTTCAGGTTGATGAGCTGTGTTGCTTTTACGCCAAACATAACGTTTTGCATTGTTGCCAAAAAGTTCAATTTTGGTTTCATCTGACCAGAGCACCTTCTTCCACATGTTTGGTGTGTCTCCCAGGTGGCTTGTGGCAAACTTTAAACGACACTTTTTATGGATATCTTTAAGAAATGGCTTTCTTCTTGCCACTCTTCCATAAAGGCCAGATTTGTGCAATATACGACTGATTGTTGTCCTATGGACAGAGTCTCCCACCTCAGCTGTAGATCTCTGCAGTTCATCCAGAGTGATCATGGGCCTCTTGGCTGCATCTCTGATCAGTCTTCTCCTTGTATGAGCTGAAAGTTTAGAGGGACGGCCAGGTCTTGGTAGATTTGCAGTGGTCTGATACTCCTTCAATTTCAATATTATCGCTTGCACAGTGCTCATTGGGATGTTTAAAGCTTGGGAAATCTTTTTGTATCCAAATACGGCTTTAAACTTCTTCACAACAGTATCTCGGACCTGCCTGGTGTGTTCCTTGTTCTTCATGATGCTCTCTGCGCTTTTAACGGACCTCTGAGACTATCACAGTGCAGGTGCATTTATACGGAGACTTGATTACACACAGGTGGATTGTATTTATCATCATTAGTCATTTAGGTCAACATTGGATCATTCAGAGATCCTCACTGAACTTCTGGAGAGAGTTTGCTGCACTGAAAGTAAAGGGGCTGAATAATTTTGCACGCCCAATTTTTCAGTTTTTGATTTGTTCAAAAAGTTTGAAATATCCAATAAATGTCGTTCCACTTCATGATTGTGTCCCACTTGTTGTTGATTCTTCACAAAAAAATACAGTTTTATATCTTTATGTTTGAAGCCTGAAATGTGGCAAAAGGTCGCAAAGTTCAAGGGGGCCGAATACTTTCGCAAGGCACTGTATATATTTGGGCTACACTGCACATTATTACATTCTACACTTTCTGCCTGTGGACATCTGTTCTACAATGTGCCAGCAGAGAATTATAACCTTTGTTGGCATAATTTATCTCTTTCAGGCAGAGAGTATACACCTTTTCATCCACTGTATTGAAAAGGTGAGAAAGAGGGAAAGTGTGTGGTGTTTCAACTCTATAGTGACATCCAGCTTAAGCCAAAGCCCAAAGTCAACAGCTCCAGCTCCGCTTGATCTCTGAATCTACTTGTTTAACAAAGCACGCTCCATTTTCACCTAATTCTTTCATTCTGAAAATTAACCACATACTGTAGAGGGAAAACATTAGTTCACAGATAGTTCATTAGCTAGTTAACTTTTCACACAGATTGCCAGGGTCCAGTAAGCAACTAACGCGTTATAACTTGTGGAACAGCAAGCAGTCCTATACCAGTTAAAACTATAGCGAATTAAAGTATTAGGTTACTAGCATTAGCTCATCCGATGTTGTAACGTTGGTTAATGTTGCTCAACATTTCTCTGGCTAGCTAACGGATTTATTTAATCGCTATTCGTGATTTTGTGACGCCTGTGCTGGTTGAAAAAGTATTTTGATGTGGGGCTCTGTCCTCAGATAATCGTATGGTATGCTTTCGCTGTAAAGAATTTTTGAAATCTGACAACGTGGTTGGATTAACAAGAAGTTAAGCTTTGAAATGATTTATTTGTATTTTCATGAATGTTTAATATTACGATTTTTGTATTTGGAATTTCACGCTCTGCAATTTCACCGGATGTTGTCGTAGGTGTCCCGCTAGCGGTTCAATGCACCCAAACAGGTTTATACTGGCAAACTGCCTTTCCACTCTCCACTTTCCAGAACGGGTGCTGATGCTGTAACTAGCAAATTGATTGTTTTTTCTCTCTTCAGTCGCATGCAGCATTCGATTTATATGTGAATGATTGGCTGAGCCTCGGATACAGCCAGTATTGGTCCAAACGCGCATCACTCGGTCGCATACAGCCAGTAGTTATCCAAAGCACCCCACCCCCAGAAATATACAATTTACATACAGTTGAAGTCGGAAGTTTATATACACCGTAGCCAAATACATTTAAACTCAGTTTTTCACAATTGCTGACATTTAATCCTAGTAAAAATTCCCTGTCTTAGGTCAGTTAGGATCATCACTTTATTTTAAGAATGTGAAATGTCAGAATAATAGCAGAGTGATTTATTTCAGCTTTTATTTCTTTCATCACATTTCCAGTGGTTCAGAAGTTTACATACACTCAATTAGTATTTGGTAGCATTGCCTTTAAAGTGTTTCACTTGGGTCAAATATTTTGGGTAGCCTTCCACAAGCTTCCCACAATAAGTTTGGTGAATTTTGGCCCATTCCTCCTGACAGAGCTGGTGTAACTGAATCAGGTTTGTAGGCCTCCTTGCTCCCACACACTTTATCAGTTCTGCCGACACATTTTCTATAGGATTGAGGTCAGGGCTTTGTGATGGCCACTCCAATACCTTGACTTTGTTGTCCTTAAGCCATTTTGCCACAACTTTGGAAGTATGCTTGGGGTCATTGTCCATTTGGAAGACCCATTTGCAACCAAGCTTTAACTTCCTGACTGATGTCTTGAGATGTTGCTTCAATATAACCACATAATTTTCCGTCCTCATGACGCCATCTATATTGTGAAGTGCACCAGTCCCTCCTACAGCAAAAAAAAAAACACAACATGATGCTGCCATCCCCGTGCTTCACTGTTGGTTGAGATGGTGTTCTGCGGCTTGCAAGCCTCCCCCTTTATCCTCTAAACATAACGATCGTCATTATGGCCAAACAGTTCTATTTTTGTTTCATCAGACCAGAAGACATTTCTCCAAAAAGTATGATCTTTTGTCCCCATGTGCAGTTACAAACCGTAGGCTGACTTTTTTATGACAGTTTTGGAGCAGTGGCTTCTTCCTTGCTGAGCGTCCTTTCAGGTTATATTGATATAGGACTCGTTTTACTGGGAATATAGATACTTTTGTACCTATTTCCTCCAGCATCTTCACAGGGTCCTTTGCTGTTGATCTGGGATTAATTTGCACTTTTCACCCCAAAGTACGTTAATCTCTAGGAAACAGAATGTGCCTCCTTCCTGAGTGGTATGATGGCTGCATGGTCCCATGGTGTTTATCCTTGCGTACTATTGTTTGTATGATGAACGTGGTACCTTCAGACATTTGGAAATTGCGCCCAAGGATGAACCAGACTTGTGGAGGTCTACAATGTTTTTTCTGAGGTCTTGGCTGATTTCTTTGGATTTTACCATGATGTCAAGCAAAGAGGCACCGAGTTTGAAGGTAGGCCTTGAAATACATCCACAGGTACACCTCCAATTGACTCAAATGATGTCAATTAGCCTATCAGAAGCTTCTAAAGCCATGACATAATTTTCTGGAATTTTCCAAGCTGTTTAAAGGCACAGTCAATTTAGTGTATGTAAACTTCAGACCCACTAGAATTGTGATACAGTGAATTATAAGTGAAATAATCTGTCTGTAAACAATTACTTGTGTCATGCACAAAGTAGATGTCCTAACCGACTTGCCAAAACTATAGTTTGTTAACAAGGAATTTGTGGAGTTGTTGAAAAATAATGCTTAATGCTTCTAACCTGAGTGTATGTAAACTTCCCGACTTCAACTGTAAGTATTCACAGCCGTGAGTAAATACATGTTAGAATCACCTTTGGCAGCTATTACAGCTGTGAGTGTTTCGGGGTAAGTCTAAGAAATTTGCACACCTGGATTGTACAATATTTTCAGATTATTATTTGTTTTATTCTTCAAACTCTGTTACGTTTGTTGTTGATCTTTACTAGGCAGACATTTTTAAGTCTTGCCATGGATTTTCAAGACGATTTAAGTCTAAACTGTAACTCGGCCACTCAGGAACATTCAATGTTGTCTTGGTAAGCAACCCCAGGATATTTTTGTCAAAAGATCAATTAGCAAAAACAAACTATCCGATTTGGGATGCCTGTCTAAACGCAGCCTAACTGGATTGCAATTGAGCAAAAGACAAACCTGCAAGACACTGCTATTGAAGTGATTACCAACCCCCGGACTGTGAATTCTTGACATGGGGAAAAAAAGTAATCATGAAATGAATAATCTACATTTGAGCAACACATTGTATCTAATCCCATCCCACATATCTCCAGGTTGAGAAAGAATGTCACAGCCAATAAATTAGTCATAGACTTCTGGATAAAGCGTCTGTATATCAGTCTAAAATGATCTAGCTTTATTGGGTCATTTGATCAGGGATAGTGCTGAAGGACATTACACTGATACTGTGATTGAACAACATCTATAATTCATGCATGAGAACATTGATTCATTTGAATGCTAGGCCTACGTCAAATAATGGACCAATTACTGCCAAATGGGGCCGCATAGTCTATTTACTGTTAGCATAGTCTATTTACAGGCTAATAGAGTTTTCCTTACATTACACAGAGCAATTACTCATTGCATATGGTATATCCTTTCAATTATGTGCCTTTGTTGAGAGGATCGGATTTTAGAAAGGTATGCAAACAAATCCACTCACTCACTCATTCAATCAAACAATCCCCCCGAAAGCTGTCTGATAGGCTAAATACAGGCTCCTGTTATGCACAAGATGGAAAAGTCAACATTACCTCACTGATGAGCACATAAACATATGCAGAGTTGAGCACAAGTTATTGCTGAAGTATTTACACAATTCCATGTCCTTATGTACTCGGGGCTCTCGAGTGTCGCAGTGGTCAAAGGCACTGCATCTCAGTGCTAGAGGTGTCACTACAGACACCCTGGTTCGAATCCTGGCTGTATTACATTCGGCGTGATTGAGAGTCCCATAGGGCGGCAAACAATTGTCCCAGCCAGCGTTGTCCGGGTTTGGCCGGTGTAGGCCATCATTCTAAATAAGAATTTGTTCTTAACTGACAATAAAAATGAAGAGAAATCATTTGTATAATACTTATTTGACAAATAACATATCTACTGCACCCCTAACAATTACAGTATCAAGCACAATTTTTGACGCACAGCTAGACATTAGGCAACCTGCGGTATTGGGTAGCCTACTAATACAGTGCCTTGCGAAAGTATTCGGCCCACTTGAACTTTGCGACCTTTTGCCACATTTCAGGCTTCAAACATAAAGATATAAAACTGTATTTTTTTGTGAAGAATCAACAACAAGTGGGACACAATCATGAAGTGGAACGACATTTATTGGATATTTCAAACTTTTTTAACAAATCAAAAACTGAAAAATTGGGTGTGCAAAATTATTCAGCCCCCTTAAGTTAATACTTTGTAGCGCCACCTTTTGCTGCGATTACAGCTGTAAGTCGCTTGTGGTATGTCTCTATCAGTTTTGCACATCGAGAGACTGACATTTTTTCCCATTCCTCCTTGCAAAACAGCTCGAGCTCAGTGAGGTTGGATGGAGAGCATTTGTGAACAGCAGTTTTCAGTTCTTTCCACAGATTCTCGATTGGATTCAGGTCTGGACTTTGACTTGGCCATTCTAACACCTGGATATGTTTATTTTTGAACCATTCCATTGTAGATTTTGCTTTATGTTTTGGATCATTGTCTTGTTGGAAAACAAATCTCCGTCCCAGTCTCAGGTCTTTTGCAGACTCCATCAGGTTTTCTTCCAGAATGGTCCTGTATTTGGCTCCATCCATCTTCCCATCAATTTTAACCATCTTCCCTGTCCCTGCTGAAGAAAAGCAGGCCCAAACCATGATGCTGCCACCACCATGTTTGACAGTGGGGATGGTGTGTTCAGGGTGATGAGCTGTGTTGCTTTTACGCCAAACATAACGTTTTGCATTGTTGCCAAAAAGTTCAATTTTGGTTTCATCTGACCAGAGCACCTTCTTCCACATGTTTGGTGTGTCTCCCAGGTGGCTTGTGGCAAACTTTAAACGACACTTTTTATGGATATCTTTAAGAAATGGCTTTCTTCTTGCCACTCTTCCATAAAGGCCAGATTTGTGCAATATACAACTGATTGTTGTCCTATGGACAGAGTCTCCCACCTCAGCTGTAGATCTCTGCAGTTCATCCAGAGTGATCATGGGCCTCTTGGCTGCATCTCTGATCAGTCTTCTCCTTGTATGAGCTGAAAGTTTAGAGGGACGGCCAGGTCTTGGTAGATTTGCAGTGGTCTGATACTCCTTCCATTTCAATATTATCGCTTGCACAGTGCTCCTTGGGATGTTTAAAGCTTGAGAAATCTTTTTGTATCCAAATCCGGCTTTAAACTTCTTCACAACAGTATCTCGGACCTGCCTGGTGTGTTCCTTGTTCTTCATGATGCTCTCTGCGCTTTTAACGGACCTCTGAGACTATCACAGTGCAGGTGCATTTATACGGAGACTTGATTACACACAGGTGGATTGTATTTATCATCATTAGTCATTTAGGTCAACATTGGATCATTCAGAGATCCTCACTGAACTTCAGGAGAGAGTTTGCTGCACTGAAAGTAAAGGGGCTGAATAATTTTGCACGCCCAATTTTTCAGTTTTTGATTTGTTAAAAAAGTTTGAAATATCCAATAAATGTCGTTCCACTTCATGATTGTGTCCCACTTGTTGTTGATTCTTCACAAAAAAATACAGTTTTATATCTTTATGTTTGAAGCCTGAAATGTGGCAAAAGGTCGCAAAGTTCAAGGGGGCCGAATACTTTCGCAAGGCACTGTAAATATACATGAATGTGTTCTCTGCTCCTCACCCCTTCACAACTCTGTCTAGACCAGGTGTACTAAACCTTCACTGAAGGTGTGAGCAGGGCTGGCTCTAGCCTTTTGGGGGCCCTAAGCAATATTTGTTTGAGAGGCCCTCCCACCAAGCGGGCAAATATTTTTGTGGTCCCCCTCTTGACGGCGGAGAGAAAAATGTACAATTTAAAGTTAATTTCCTGCAATTGTACATATTTTGCCATCGGGTGGAGAGACATTTTTGCAGTTTTAAAGCAAATTTCCTGCAATTCTACACATTTTGCCACGACTTATGCCATATTAATGATGTCTGAGTGAGATAACTCACAAAATCAAAATGGGGACCCCACGGATGTCAGGGCTCCTGGGCATGTGCCCTGTGTGCCCGGTCCGTATTGGGGCATGTTTACTAGATGTGTAGATAATTGACTTGACTAACTAACCAATCTAATAATGGGTAGCTGACATGGCTAATTGAGCGACTGTCAGTAGCTGACAAAACAAGAGTACAACTTCTGATGCACAACCAAATTCTGAACTTGAACTTTGTGTACTCTCCTATTCTAACTCTAAACTGTAAATTGAGACCCCAACTGAGTTTCGGGGCCCAAAGAGACCGCTTCTGCCTGGAGCCGGCCCTGTTTGTGAAAGTCTACTGCTGGTGAATACTGAAGGCTCAGAAATGTGCCATCTAAAATTTGTTAGATTCACAGTTATCAAACGTTATCAATGAATGCATTTGTGAATTTTATTGGTGGGAGCAAGAGGCGCGGGCTTGCTCCACTAACCCACATTTACTGTAGCGTAGGCTGCTACTGTATGGCTGTGTGTAGGCGTTGCCTACATGGGGTAACCTCTGTCTCATGCCAATGTAAGGAACAGCGGTATGCAAAATATCGATTGATTCATGTTGCATTCGAAGACAGCACACAATATACCTAGGCTACATGGACAATCTGATAATAAATGTTTTGACATCTGCCATATAACGTTAGCCTTAATGCGGTAGGCCTATTTACAGAGCTCGTTGACGCGGATTTAATTGTCAAACATGATTGGGTGGGCTATGGTTAGCCTACATTAGAGTAATATCTCAATAATACGATTTCAATTGGTTTTATGCTAACGAGGCTCAGGCTGGCATATGAATAACAGAGGCATCATCAAAGAAGAGGCATTCTTACCGTAGATGTCAGAAATGTGATCTCGCGGCGTCTTGAGGAATGATATGGTTTCGTGTTTGAGGAAAAAAAAGCTCCGTTAATGTTTTAATTCACTGGTATTTATGAGAAGTGCATATGGAAATGTAGCCTATCTTCCATGACGTAAACCTCTTAGGAGAGGATTTCTCTTGCTATTCGGCGGATAGAGAAGCCTTATGACAGTCCCTGCATTAGAAATACGAGCGAACTAGTCCCTCCCCGGGGTGCATACATTAATCTGTAAGTGAGCACCGCAGCAGAGCATTCGCATCATCCACATTCCTGATGTTGATAGGATCTTGGACGTTCTATGATAATAATTTCTCTATGATTAAGTATTTTTGCTGTAACCACCTTGCCTTACGCATTGAAGTGATATCGCACGAGTACCGGCATAAGTGTAATAAAAATATTATAAGCAGGCACAAGGCACACTAGCCGAAAGTGAAGAAAATTAAAATGATATTATTATTTTGGTAGCCTAAATGTGTCGTTTTTGTTTTATGTAAAGGCCTATCTAAAATGTTGTATATTAATAAGTAATTAAGGCTACACACTTAATTATTAGCCTAAATCAAGTTTATTCAAGGATAATTAATGTTGTCATCCAGTTCTCATACAAAACCTATACTACAGTATCAACAGAGCCATCTGCTGGTAGGATTAGGCCTACTTAAATCGAGAGCAACTATAAAACACACGTACACACACACACACACACTTTCTATTCATATGCTGTCCATATGGTGTACACACCATCATCCAAAAGCCTCCTTCTCAAAACCGATTGGATGAGGAAGCCAGTCCCTCCCTTCTGATCTTCTCCTACAATGGAGTTTGAGCAGTGAGGAGAGAGGATGCGAGGAGAATGCAATTGTGATTCTGCCACAGTAGGCCTACAGTGTGCGTGGGTCAAATCACATTTTATTGGTCACATAGGCTTACACATACACTATATATGGGGCTCCCGAGTGGCGCATCGGTCTAAGGCACATCGGTCTAAGACACTGCATCTCAGAACCAGACCCTGGTTCGATTCCAGGCTGTATCCCAACCGGCTGTGATTTGGAGTCCCAATTGGCCCAGGGTTGTCCAGGTTAAATAAAATAAGAAAAATATATACAAGAGTATGTGGTCACCCCTTCAAATGAGTGGATTTAGCTATTTCAGCCACACCCATTGCTGACAGGTGTATAAAATCGAGCAAATAACCATGCAATCTCCATAGACAAACATTGGCAGTAGAATGGCCTTACTGAAGAGCTCAATGACTTTCAAAATGGCACTGTCATAGAATGCCACCTTTCCAGCAAGTCAGTTTGTCAAATTTCTGCCCTGCTAGAGCTGCCGGGGGCAACTGTAAGTGCTGTTATTGTGAAGTGGAAATGTCTAGGAGCAACAACAGCTCAGCTGCAAAGTGGTAGGCCACACAAGCTCACAGAAGGGGAACGTCGAGTGCTGAAGCATGTAGAGAGTAAAATTGTCTGTCCTCAGTTGCAACACTCCCAAGTTCCAAACAGCAAAGTCAGCACAAGAGCTGTTAGTCAGGAGCTTCATGAAATGGGTTTCCGCAGCCGCACACAAGCCTAAGATCCTCATGCGCAATGCCAAGCGTCGGCTGGAGTGGTGTAAAGCATGCATCGGACTCTGGAGCAGTGGAAACACGTTCTCTGGACTGATGAGTCACGCTCCCCCATCTGGCAGTCCAACAGACAAATCTGGGTTTGGCGGATGACAGGAGAACGCTACCTGCCCGAATACATAATGCCAACTGTAAAGTTTGGTGGAGGAGTAATACTGGTCTGGGACTGTTTTTCATGGTTTGGGCTACTGTGGGCCCTTAAGTTCCAGTGAAGGGAAATCTTAACGCTTCAGCATACAATGACATTCTAGATTCTGTGCTTCCAACTTTGTGGAAACATTTTGGGTAAGTCCTTCTCCAGTTTCAGCATGACAATGCCCCCGTAAACAAAGCGAGGTCCATATAGAAATGGTTTGTCAAGATTGGTGTGGAAGAACTTGAATGGCCTTCACAAAGCCCTGACCTCAACCCCATCGAACCCCTTTGGGGTGAATTGGAATGCCTACTGCGAGCCAAGCCTAATGGCCCAACATTAGTGCCCGACCTCACTGATGCTTGAGGCTGAATGGAAGCAAGCAGCAGTTGGTCCCCCGCAGCAATGTTCCAACATCTAGTGGAAATCCTTCCCAGTAAAGTGGAGGCTGTTATAGCAGCAAAAGGGGAACCAACTCAATATTCATTCCCATGATTTTGGAATGAGATGTTAGACGAGCAGGTGTCCACATACTTTTGGTCATGTAGTGTATTTTGCCTATGCTATCACAGGTTCAGTGAAATTATAATTTTTCTAGCTCCAAAAGTGCATTAATACCTAACAATACACATTTTTAAAAATAAATATTAGAATGAGCAACGTCCGAGTCCCGAATATATATACTGTATATAAATAAAGAAAAACCCTTGAATGAGTATGTGTGTCCAAACCTTTGACTGGTACTGTATATATATATACAGTGCCTTGCGAAAGTATTCGGCCCCCTTGAACTTTGTGACCTTTTGCCACATTTCAGGCTTCAAACATAAAGATATAAAACTGTATTTTTTTGTGAAGAATCAACAACAAGTGGGACACAATCATGAAGTGGAACGACATTTATTGGATATTTCAAACTTTTTTAACAAATCAAAAACTGAAAAATTGGGCGTGCAAAATTATTCAGCCCCTTTACTTTCAGTGCAGCAAACTCTCTCCAGAAGTTCAGTGAGGATCTCTGAATGATCCAATGTTGACCTAAATGACTAATGATGATAAATACAATCCACCTGTGTGTAATCAAGTCTCCGTATAAATGCACCTGCACTGTGATAGTCTCAGAGGTCCGTTAAAAGCGCAGAGAGCATCATGAAGAACAAGGAACACACCAGGCAGGTCCGAGATACTGTTGTGAAGAAGTTTAAAGCCGTATTTGGATACAAAAAGATTTCCCAAGCTTTAAACATCCCAAGGAGCACTGTGCAAGCGATAATATTGAAATGGAAGGAGTATCAGACCACTGCAAATCTACCAAGACCTGGCCGTCCCTCTAAACTTTCAGCTCATACAAGGAGAAGACTGATCAGAGATGCAGCCAAGAGGCCCATGATCACTCTGGATGAACTGCAGAGATATACAGCTGAGGTGGGAGACTATGTCCATAGGACAACAATCAGTTGTATATTGCACAAATCTGGCCTTTATGGAAGAGTGGCGAGAAGAAAGCCATTTCTTAAAGATATCCATAAAAAGTGTTGTTTAAAGTTTGCCACAAGCCACCTGGGAGACACACCAAACATGTGGAAGAAGGTGCTCTGGTTAGATGAAACCAAAATTGAACTTTTTGGCAACAATGCAAAACGTTATGTTTGGCGTAAAAGCAACACAGCCCATCACCATCCCCACTGTCAAACATGGTGGTGGCAGCATCATGGTTTGGGCCTGCTTTTCTTCAGCAGGGACAGGGAAGATGGTTAAAATTGATGGGAAGATGGATGGAGCCAAATACAGGACCATTCTGCAAAAGACCTGAGACAGGGACGGAGATTTGTCTTCCAACAAGACAATGATCCAAAACATAAAGCAAAATCTACAATGGAATGGTTCAATAATAAACATATCCAGGTGTTAGAATGGCCAAGTCAAAGTCCAGACCTGAATCCAATCGAGAATCTGTGGAAAGAACTGAAAACTGCTGTTCACAAATGCTCTCCATCCAACCTCACTGAGCTCTAGCTGTTTTGCAAGGAGGAATGGGAAAAAATGTCAGTCTCTCGATGTGCAAAACTGATAGAGACATACCCCAAGCGACTTACAGCTGTAATCGCAGCAAAAGGTGGCGCTACAAAGTATTAACTTAAGGGGGCTGAATAATTTTGCACGGCCAATTTTTCAGTTTTTGATTTGTTAAATTTTTTTTAAATATCCAATAAATGTCGTTCCACTTCATGATTGTGTCCCACTTGTTGTTGATTCTTCACAAAAAAATACAGTTTTATATCTTTATGTTTGAAGCCTGAAATGTGGCAAAAGGTCGCAAAGTTCAAGGGGGCCGAATACTTTCACAAGGCACTGTATTTGTATTCTTTTTCTCATTTTATTCCGGACTTGGACCTTGCTCGTACTGATATTTATTTATGTCTGTGTATTGTTAGGTAATACTGCACTATTGGAGCTACCTGTGATAGCATCAGCAAAATACAGTATGTGTAAGCCTAAGTGACCAATACAATTATATTTGATTTGACTCACACACACACAATAGGCCTACTGTGGGAGAATCTCAATTGCATACATCCCCTCTCCTCTTCTCCTTCTCAAGACCCATTGGGGGAGAAGGTCAGAGGGGAGGGACTAGTTTACTCATTAAATTGGTTTTGAGAAGGTGGTGAGGAGAGAGGATGTGAGGAGTATACAATTGAGATTCTCCCAATCTCTCTGTGTCTCAGGACCAAAGGATAGGTTGGTAGAACAGGATGTAAGAGTATTTCCAATAGGTGCCGAATTTATTGAACTAAGGTTTAGGGAGCTATCATTGGCAACTGCATTATGTGCTCAAGACCAAGGAGAAAGCAAGAAAAAAAGGAGCAAAATAAATTGGCCTAACTTGACATAGGCCCTACATTGCGGGTGTCATAATACCCATAACACCTTGTGGTCAAACAGGGAAATGGTTCCAATCATTTTTCCACCATTCCTTTATCCCATAGGATATTTTAGAAACACTTAAAATAAGGGCTGTGTTTCGTGTAGACTTACCCTGGCGTGACGTTCTGATAACCATGTAAATCCCTCTCGGATAAGGTTACTTTTATCAATATATTCAGCTCCATTTACTCTTAGAATCGAAAATGCTAATTGATATCAAGGATATCCAAGAGAGATTTACAAGGTTATCAAAACATCACTCCAGGGTAAGCCTACACGAAACACAACCTTTATTTTAATTGTTTCTAAAATCCCTTATTGGAGAAATGTTTTTGGAACCATTTCCCTGTTTGACCTTTCAGTTTTATGGATATTATGACTTATACTGTGGTACTCTGTAGGCCTACTATCCCCATTCTGTAAACATGTTGCATCAGGTAGGCTAAGTAGCAGAGCTGCCAACTCTCCCGCATTGGCCGTGAAACATTCCCTCGTTATGTCGAGATCAAATTATTTCTCATGATCACAACATAACAAAAGTTGTTTTGTCAAGATCACAAGATAATTTTCTCGTGATCAAGACATAACAAAAGTTATTTTGTCGAGATCACGAGATAAACTATAAATAGGAGTGGGCGTATTGATGATAGATTGACAGTATGGCTGAGGCAGCAGAGGCCACGGTCGATCAGTGCATACGTTTTTATTGCTTGCCACACTTAGCGATGGTACATTTCATGCTAACATCATGCTTTCATTTGTGTTTGGAGCTCATTATCCGTTTATATTGTACGTTAGAATGTTAGCAAGCTAAATGTCCCTTACCTTGAGCTAAGAGCTCATGGGGGAACTAAGCCCTCATGGGGCATTTAAGCAGTGAACATGCCTGACATGCAGCACTGTCTCCCAGGCTGTCTCCCAGGCACCCCCAAGACCACAGTCAATCACATGCAAGCAAACATAGCTAACTTGGCTAGTCTTATAAGCGAACTAGCTAGCTAGGTAATCTTGTTAAACAACTAGACAAAATAACTTTGTTTTGTCGTGATCATGAGATAATTCAATTGTGATCGCGACATAACAAGGGAATAATTGTTTATTCATATGACCTCTCTGGACTTCCGTAGTTTTATGTACAACGTTGTCAACAAAATTAGGTTGCTGTTACTCCCGTCCCTATTGCAGAATGCAGCCTTTTGACAGCATGTACTAAAGTCGATTTAATTCACACATGCATTTAGGGGCTCCCGAGTGGCGCAGTGGTCTAAGACACTAGTGCAAGAGGTGTAGTACCTGGTTTGAATCCAGGCTGCATTACATCCGGCTGTAATTGGGAGTCCCATTGAGCGGCGCACAGTTGTCCGGGTTTGGCCGAGGTAAATAAGAATTTGCTCTTAACTGACTTGTCTAGTTCAAGGAAGGTTAAATGCATTTTAAAAACGTGTACATTTGTCCCCTCGTTTGGTGATTGGTATTTAGGCTGAGACAACAAAAAAGGCAGCAGACAGAGACCTACTGTATGTATTAGCAGGGAAGTTTGGTAGGGTGACCTGATTTGTAACAATGAACATAATTTTTTCTAACCCAAAAGTATACGTTTCTAGAGGGGTGACAATAAATAGAACAATTATTTGGTTAGGGTGAGATGCAGATTGTCATCTTGTCATCAGGAGATTTTAATATTTATTTACTTTATTTAGTCTGATCAGAGGAACAATTTTATTCTTAACAATGGGCTAAAATATATGGTAATTAGCGTGCTTGTCAGCAAGAACATTCCTGTTATTCCCCACACTTATTTTATTATTCCACTTCTTCACAATTTTGCCATCAGAAATGTATTTTTGTAGCCATTCATGGACAGTTTTGAATAAGTCATACAAATAAGCATTGGATATTAAATGCTCCTAGAATGAAATATAATTTGACATTTTAGTATTGTGCGCATGCTAGGCAGAGATGGTAAGGGGACTCACAAATCATAAACACATATTTTGTCTATGTACAGTAAGATCATGGCAAGGATCTTCAACAGGTAGGCATGAACCACCTGAATATTGATATTCATTATATTTTTCTTGAGGTTAGGTGATTAAGGAAATTCATTGTTATAACAAGAACATTTTCAAACACCTAGTACTTGGGAAACATAGACCAGGCGTGGCCAACCCTCCTGAGGAGCAAGCAGGATTTTCTTACAAAATGCTTGTGTCTTTACTTTGCAAGCAGTCTATGGCCAAGGAGACTGCAATCTATGATTTGGTTACCCATTGCCAACAACCATTAATACTAGCAGGGCTATTTCCTGTGCAGAGCCTTGAGGTAGTGGTAACACTCCCCGGCACGTATCGTATGGCATCATTTCCACCTGAGTACCGGGATCAGTCCCTGCTTCCAACCTCCACACTGTTACTCCCATTTGCCTGTCTTATTTCATTACTGTTTGAGTAAAGTGTCAAACCACCTAAAACATATTAGCATATTTTACATTTCATTCCCCCAAAATCTAAAAGTAGTCACATTTTGTGTGTTCATTTAATGTTCCAAGAATCCTGAATACACCTAACCTGTGGTTTTATAAAAAAATGTCCCACCCTGGTCATAGGCCTAAGCCATGTCAAAATAAGTTGAATTGCAGGACTCGGATCTACAGTCGCGCTGGTTTTGCTGTTGAGTAAGTTTGAGGGGTGAATGTAGCACATGGGGATGTGTGTGCCTGAACTGTCCCCACTTGCACCAGCGAATAGCTAGCTTTCTGCTTGGCGCTGACTGGTACTCGCTAAGCAAGCCGTGTGACATCCTTTACATTAGCATTTAGCAGTCACTTCTTCTAAACCTGAAATGGACAACTTCTACATGAATCTTCTCTTACCAGACTGGGTTCAAATGACTTCTGTTTCCTTTTTTCTGTCTGTCTGTCTATTATTTTACTGCTCTAGGGATGTTATTATTGTTTGGATAACCTTATTTACTATTGATTGATTGTATTGATGTATTTATTTTTACCCTTTTTTTTCCACTTTTTATGCGATGTGCAATGTAAAGAACACCGGAAGAAGAATGATAATTTAATTACCATAATGAATTATTGTAATGTTTGTTTATTTGTCAATTAATACCATAAGGAATGGGTTGCTAATTGGCAATTTGACACAAATATAAAAATATTAATTCATTAATTCCATTCATTGTTCTGCAGTGAAAACAGGCAAATACAGGTGTATATCCAAATCGGACTTAAATGGGATCGGTGTCCCTAAAACGGGACATTTGTTGCTAAGGTGCGCTAATGTGACTAGAATGACGTTGTAACTAACAGACAACTTTCCAGGACATAGACATGTCTTATATGGGCAGAAAGCTGAAATTATTGTTAATCTAACTGCAGTGTCGAATTTACAGTAGCTATTACAGTGACAAAATACCATGCTATTGCTTGAGGAGAGTGCACAACAACAAAACACTTTTATCACTGAAAGGTAAATAATGTACTTACATTGAGGCCTGATTTGTCATCCTGAGGGTCCCAGAGATAAAATGTAGCATAGTTTTGTTTGATAAAATCAATTGTTATGTTTAAATGTAGGAACTGGGATCTACAGTTCGGATCCCTGCTGTCTGCCATGCAATGCTGACTCTCTCACCCTGAAAATAACACGTTTTGAAATCAGTGGAACACAACAGGCCAAACAAGCTGTGCAAACTAAATGGAAACACACGATGTCTTATAAAAGGGGTTGCAGCCTGCCGTGAAGCTTTCATCCATGTATACAGTTAAAAATCTAGCTACAGATAATATGCATTTCTAATTTTGTCAAAGTTTTCATTGCAGGCTAAAGCTTGCTGTTAGCTAGCGAGCTGGAGTTTGATGGATGGCTGGTTTGCTAACTAACATTGAACCTAATGTTATTTGAACCTAACTTTAACTTGCTATGACAATCGGTTTGTATTGCTAGTAACGTTACTCTATGGATTGGGATTATAGTTCATTAGCTAGCTAATGTCAACGTGACATGTCTAAACAAAAGTCCCCAGCTTGCTGTTAGCTAGCTAACGTTAGCTGAGGTTAGGTAGCTGGCTTGCTAGCTAACATTAACTTATGTATATGAGGTGTGACATTAGTGATGTTTTCTCAGAATGCCATTTTGCATTGCTAACTAGCTACCATTGAACCTATTGGTTAACTTTAGCCTGCTATGACAATCAGTTTGTATTGCTAGTTAATGCTTGCTGTTAGCTAGCCAGCTGACGTTAGATGGCTGGCTGGCTACAGTAGCTAACATTACTTGTATGAACTGTGTGTAGTTGTGTAAAGTGAACTGTGAGTTGTGTGCCGTCCCTAGGAGGGGTGCGTCACTTGAGTGCGTTGAGTCGCTGACGTGGTCTTTCTTGTCTGGAGTATTTCTCCTGTCTTATCCGGTGTCCTGTGTGAACTTAAGTATGCTCTCTCTAATTCTCTCTTTCTCTCTCTCGGAGGACCTGAGCCCTAGGACCTTGCCTCAGGACTACCTGGCATGATGACTCCTTGCTGTCCCCAGTCCACCTGGCCGTGCTGCTGCTCCAGTTTCAACGGTTCTGCCTGAGGCTATGGAGCCATGACCTGTTCACCGGACGTGCTACCTGTCCCAGACCTGCTGTTTTCAAATCTCGGCTATGAAAAGCCAACTGACATTTACTCCTGGGGTGCTAACTAGTTGCACCCTCGACAACTACTGTGATTATTATTATTTTACCATGCTGGTCATTTATGAACATTTGAACATCTTGGCCATGTTCTGTTATAATCATTATACCCTGATGAAGACAGCTTGGCTGTCGAAACGTTGGTAATAACATTTTTGCATCTGAGCTCCTAGAGTGTGCGGCTGGCTCTCTTTTATCTTCAAGTTTTCTACTCCGCTAGCCAGCACCTCGCCTAAATAGGTGTGCGTTTCTTTTTCTTCTAGATCGTTCTGTTATAATCTCCACCCGGCACAACCAGAAGAGGACTGGCCACCCCTCATAGCCTGGTTCCTCTCTAGGTTTCTTCCTAGGTTTTGGCCTTTCTAGGGAGTTTTTCCTAGCCACCGTGTTTCTACACCTGCATTGCTTGCTGTTTGGGGTTTAAGGCTGGGTTTCTGTACAGCACTTTGATATATCAGCTGATGTAAGAAGGGCTATATAACTACAAATCAAATCAAGTGTATTTATATCTCAGAATGCCATTTCACATCTATTTGTATAATAATGCTAAAATATTTGTATCTGGAATTTGTCTTTCAGCTTCAATTAGTAGAACATACCTGACTGTAATCTACCAGCCATCAAAAAGAGAGCTGGCACAAGCAAGCAAAGACAGCAGCGCAGTCATCAACTATGCATGCAAGTATGGAGTTGGGGAAAACACATGTGGACCTGAAATGTGGTAACTGCAGTGGCCAAAACAAGAACAAGTTTGTGCTCTGGTAATGTGCCTGGTGGACCATGCACAAGCTCCACCACAATCTGGACCTTCACTTCCTGATCATAGGCCACACCAAGTTTGTCCCTGACTGGTGCTTCGGCCTCATCAAGAAGCTCTTTAGAAAGACCAGAGTGAACACTTTGTCTGAGATTGCTGGTGTTGTGAAGGACAGCACTGTGACGGGGTCAATATCCCACAGCTAGTTGGACTGGAGGATGGCACGGTGCTGGTGGAAAGCTATGGCTGTCAACAACACCTGACTCCGTACTTCAGGCCGCTGCCACAGATCAAGCAGTACCAGCACTTCAGGTAAAAAAGTATTTTCATTGTATGAGGTTATTCTTATCTAAACTTGGGAGGTGAATTGATGTTGTGCAGGATTGTAATGTCTCCTGATTTTTTTTGTTGTTATTCCCTGTTTTACAGCTTTCATGCTTTGGTGCCTGGTGTTGTCGCCAGGGAGCTTTCGGACTGTCGGCACCAGGTTTCAGCTGCTGCGCAACGCTGACATCCTTCCTCTCATAGATGGTCTGCCTTTAAAAGCATCATCTGAACTGGACACAGCTAGACAAACTATATTTTTGACAAGATCAGGGACAAGATCACATGCCCTGCAGCAAAAACAAGGGCAGAACAGAAACAGGCTCTCCGAATATAGATTTCCTTGTTCATGCGTGGTTTGGACGGACCAGTCATCAGCACTATCTGCAGTGCCTCTATTCACATGACTCTCTTCTAACACACAAGCCAGACGTTGCTGCTACTATTTGTTTTTATCCTGCTGCTCAACCACTTTACCCCTGATTGTAGGCATATAACTACCTCGTCTATCACTGATATCGTTATTGATATTGTTCTTGTACATACTGTATATTTGATTTATATTGACACTATTTCTGATATTGCTACTATGCAAGTAACCATTTGGCTGTACCATTTACACCTTCTGTAGAGACCCTCCACTTAGCAAGACTTATCAAAATATTATCAAAATATTGATATATAAAATGAATATTGATATGTTTGGTCGTAACATGATTTTGTATTATGTATAAGTATCAAGTGTCCACCACATAAATATATGGTGCATGCATCTGTTTATATACTGTACATGTGCAAAAAAACAACTCACTCAGGTTTCAACAGGTTGCATGGCCTTAACTTATGTTTGGAATACTATGTGATAAGTGCATGTGTAACAGTATATAAAGCATGCTAATGTACTGGTGTGAAGGCATTTGGGCAGTGGTGTAAAAATACTTGAAAGTGCTACTTAAGTAGTTTTTTGTGGTATCTGTACATTACTTTACTATTTATATATTTTTGAATCTTTTCACTACATTTGTAAAGAAAATAATGTACTTTTTACTACATACATTTTCCTTGACACCCAAAAGAACTCATTACATTTTGACAGGAAAATTGTCCAATTCTCTCACTTATCAACAGAACATCCCTGGTCATCCCTACTGCCTCTGATCTGGCAGACTCACTAAACACACATGCTCCATTTGTAAATTATGTCTGAGTGTTGGAGCATGCCCCTGGCTATCCATCAATAAAAATAAAACAATAATTCAATTCTGCCGTCTGGTTTTCTTAATATAAGGAATTTGAAATGGGTTATATTTGTAATTTAACTTTTGATACGTAAGTACATTGTGCCTCTAGCTATCTGTCAATAATAAAAACAATTGTGCTGTCTGGTTTAATATAAGGAATTTGAAATGATTTATACTTTTACTCAAGTATGACAATTTCCACCGCTGGATGTGGCTGGGGCTTGTAGCATTTATTTCACATGACCCATCAATCTTGACAAGTGTATCTGGGTCATTTTTATCTGGACACTTTCCATTTACCTGGAATTGTTCCTTATTGTAGGCTACTACCACTTTTAGTCTTAATCTTTACTACACTACTCACTGTTTATGTGAATCCTTAAAGAAATGAGTGGGGCTGCCTTAAGAGGATCTGAACAATGCTGAATGGGTGTAGACAAAGGAGAGCTCTCCAGTAGGTACCAAAACATTCAAATGACCTTCTCAAAGTCAAAGGTGACTTTCAAGTGTATCAACTTTCAAAGTATCATTACTTTCCCATGGGTCCTGAAAAATGCTTTTTAGGATATATCATTTTGTCGCTCTGAGTCTATTTTTATCCAATCCAAACAAAAAACATTTCAAATTTTGCTACATAAGACCGAATCCAGGTGGTGAGTCATATATATATCAATTGACCAATTCAGCACATTTGGGCAAGCTCCTGGCAGACTTGATACAAAATATAGTATAGTAATGTAATGCTTCACAGGATCAGTCAGACTCTAAATTATACCTAAACTCGTATCTGATTGAATGGCCTTTCTCTTGCATTTCTAAGATTAAAATAAAATTGAAAACGCATGTTTTTTTGTTTGTATTATCTTTTACTATATCTAATGTGTTATATTCTCCTACATTAATTCCACAAAAAGTGTTTCCTTCAAACGGTATCAAGAATATGCGTATCCTTGCTTCAGGTCCTGAGGTACAGGCAGTTAGATTTGGGCATGTCATTTTAGGTGGAAGTTCTGGGCCAGTTACAATACATAAATCATGACAGATTTAATGAATATCTACTTTGCTAGATCAGATTTGTTGACTGTGTGCCAATCTGGACAATGGAACGTCTGCGTCTGTGTTCCATTGACTCCGCATCTATTCCCAAACTACTACCTGTGCTCTTCTGGGAGTGCACGCCAAGGAAATTACCTCTGGGGAACAAGGTAATGATACAGATAAGATTTTTTCTTGAATACTGGAATGGTAACTCAAATGACTCAAATGCAATTAGTCCTAAATAATAAAAAAACATTACTGTAATGGGCTACAAAGGATATGGCTGAGACATAATGTTGCCAAACGCAGTCTGCTCATATTAGTTGCAAAAAGCATTTGAAAAATCTATGCAAAATGTAGCCAAATCAACAAATTATTAGCGGGGGTAAAACGCTGCAAAACACTCAACTTTCAGTGTAAAGTGTAGCTTTCACAGAGTAGAGAAAATGGTGCACTACAGTCACATGATGATGGCCGTCATCACAGGCATACACACACTTTAGGCTACATCAGAGGCCTAATACTTAGTCAATTTACATTGGTCATGGGCCTGTAGCTTATGCATGTTTCAATCTGCTTGGTGGCAAATATAAGTAAAATGGATGACGTTGCAGGCCTACACTTCCTTCTCAAATTGTATTGGCCTAATTTAAACCATACCAACCATGATTTTCTCATGTTGAATATTCTCATCCTTACTCATATTAAACATTCTAGAAGAATCTTACTGAAACTGGGGAGATTAAGTTTCACACACTGCATCATTAGTATCATTTTGCAATTGCGTGCAGCTTGAAAAGCAGTCATTCTATGAATATTCACAGAATCAGAGTTCAGTAATTATGCATAATGCTGATATGCTGTTGATATGCTTTTTAACCTGAGTGAGAGGGTGGAGCATGAAATTGCTCCAATCCAAATATATAAATGCATCATCACTTTTTAGAGAATCATTTTCTTGGTCGTACGGAAGCAACAATTTCACCCGAAGTCCACTAGAATCTTAATGGAGAGAGATTCTGTACATCATAACTTAACTGTAGATTCCTGTATGTTAGTTTTTTATGCACAAATCAACCATCTTTATATCCAGGATATAAGTCTGTATGAAAAGGCGGAGAGCACACATCTATGGCACCAAATAACCTTCATAATGCCAACAGAAAATAACAGATTCAATGCTTACTATCAAGCAGCAGAGCAGTTATTCAAACACTGATACAGAGACTGAAACTTCCACCCGACTCCTAATTCGGACTCCCCCTCAGACATACACACAGTTTGCTGCCTTAATCAAATGGACACTTTGAGGTCAGACCACAAGTGGGTTGGTGTTACACCATCACTCTCATGTCTGGTTAGGAATTAAGCCATCCTGTTGAGTTTGTCCTCTTGGAGTTGCCACAACACCTCCCAATTAACACTTGATGCTATTGTGAAATGCCAGGTCAAATAAATGCTTTGTTGTGGTCTGTTTTTAGACTGTTTTTTGCTGTTGTTTAAATTTGTATTTTTTATTTTATTTTATTTCACCTTTATTTAACCAGGTAGGCTAGTTGAGAACAAGTTATCATTCACAACTGCTACCTGGCCAAGATAAAGCAAAGCAGTGCTACACAAACAAGAGAGTTACACATGGAATAAACAAACATACAGTCAATAACACAATAGAGAAAAAGTCTATATACAGTGTGTGCAAATGAGGTAAGATAAAGGAGGTAGGCAATAAATAGGCCATAGTGGCAAAATAATTACAATTTAGCAATTCATCACTGGAGTGATAGATGTGCAAAGAGATACTGGGGTGCAAAGGAGCAAAAAAAAGCCAGTGGGTTTGGCGACAAATATGAAGCGAGGGCCAGCCAACGAGAGCATACAGGTTGCAGTGGTGGGTAGTATATGGTGCTTTGGTGACAAAACGGATGGCACTGTGATAGACTGCATCCAATTTGCTGAGTAGAGTGTTGGAGGCTATTTTGTAAATGACATCGCCTAAGTCAAGGATCGATAGGATAGTCAGTTTTACGAGGGTTTGTTTGACAGCATGAGTGAAGGATGCTTTGTTGCGAAATGGGAAGCCGATTCTAGATTTAATTTTCGATTGGAAATGCTTAATGGGAGTCTGGAAGGAGAGTTTACAGTCTAACCAGGCACCTAGTTATTTGTAGTTGTCCACATATTCTAAGTCAGAACCATCCAGAGTAGTGATGCTGGACAGGCGGGCAGGTTGAAGAGCATGCATTTAGTTTTACTTGCGTTTAAGAGCAGTTGGAGGCCACGGAAGGAGAGTTGTATGGCATTGAAGCTCGCCTGGAGGTTAGTTAACACAGTGTCCAAAGAAGGGCCAGAAGTATACAGAATGGTGTCGTCTGTGTAGAGGTGGTTCAGAGAATCACCAGCAGCAAGAGCGACATCATTGATGTATACAGAGAAAAGAGTCGAGCCGAGAATTGAACCCTGTGGCACCCCCATAGAGACTGCCAGAGGCCCTCCGATTTGACACACTGAACTCTATCTGAGAAGTAGTTGGTGAACCAGGTGAGGCAGTCATTTGAGAAACCAAGGCTGTTGAGTCTGCTGATAAGAATGTGGTGATTGACAGAGTTGAATGACTTGGCCAGGTCGTTGAATATAGCTGCACAGTTTTGTATTAGAGTTAGATTAGTACTAAACCTAATTTGCTGTAGGCCTTTATACAATAAGGGATAACACAAACCATTGAGACTCCAATGTCATAGAACAAATCTCTAGTAGTCTGCAGCCAATCAAGGTGCTCTTCTCAGGGTCATTCTGATACCAGGAGTTAATTCCAGGTTGTCTGGTTTCAATTCAGCATATCTACCTCCCCACCTACCAATCTCAGGCAGAGACAAAAACATAACAATAGGACAGCAATGGAGATGAATGACAGGGAGTGGAAGTATTATACATCCAGAACAGTTTGAAATATGTGCTATATCAGACTTGGAATGATTGATGTTGTACCTGTCTAATGGCTGAGAAATTCAACGTTCATTCAGGGCATCAGAATGATTTTGTCTGTAGTACATAACATGTGCCAGACGAGGGCAGTGTTAACCTAGTAAAACTGTTTTTCAACAGTATACTCAGTATAAGTAAGCACTATTTGAGAACCTTGTGATAAGTAGGTTACTCATTTTGATAATGTATTTTGATCATTTAAGGAATTGCATAGGGATTCCCCTGAGTATTTTGTATAATTCCATGTCAATGCAGCGTTTAGTAGAGGTCAACATTTGTGTGACACTATTATGGCTTTCGTCTGTCTGATGTCCTCAGCTCTAGTTTCTGAGAGCCACAGTGTCAGCTGATTCCATATAATTACAACTCTAATTCCATCTCTTACTTGTGATGAACTAATTATTGTCACTGACGGCCAGAGAATCAACACCCCTGCTCTGAACGCACAACATTAACCCATGATCCCAATATAACGTGGTGTAAGAAACTTTTAATCCTTCACACAGTTATTTACAGTGACAAACCTTGCACTGGTAAAAGTCAAAGGGTTGCAACGATGTCCCCGGCTGACACAATTACTGTATAACTGACGGTTATGGATGAAGACCATGAAAATAATAATAACCATCATAACCGTAAAAAAAAACAGCTGACTGAAGTTGGAACAGCCGGGCATTCTGGACTCTTAACAACACTATGAAAATTTGCTGTCCCTAAACAAGCAAGGGGTTGTAGCAAATGATTAAAATGAAAGGTTTGGAACTTCTAACCCTGGAAATTTGACTTTTGAACTCATGGGTACACCGCAATGGCTGACTGGTATTGTGAGGCAATAATTTCCGTAGTAATGTAGAATGTTCATTCAAATTGTTAACGAATCTGGCGTGGAAAGTATTTTTTGTAATGTCAGTTGAGTTGAATCAACAAAACACAGCACATATGGATGGGTACACTTCCTGCTTTTACTTCCTGCTTTGCTCCTATGGATACATTCGCAATGGCTGCCAGTACACCCATTATGTCATCATTGACTTGAATGGGGACCTCCGCTCAATTCATTATATTTCTATGGCAGCAGATGCAGTCAGGAGCGGAGGAAAGGAGGATATTCAAACATTATTAATGAGACAGCGGTCATTTAGCTGGCTAATTAACATCATCCAAAATCCCATGACTGTCACAGCCCTACCCATCATAAACAGTTAGATGCAAATTTGAAGGACTCAGACTTTTGTGGAGACATTCACACTGTCATCACAGTGACACAGCACTTTGGCTCTGTGGAAATATCACTACAGTAGAGAAAGATATGGTCTAGAAAGGGATTGAGATGCAATGGAGTACATCCACTCCCCTAAGGGCCCAGGAGACCTTTTAAGAGGGACATACATTACCAGTCAAAGGTTTGGACACACCTACTCATTCAGGGGTTTGTCTTTATTTTTACTATTTTCTTCATTGTAGAATAATAGTGAAGACATCAAAACTATGAAATAACACATAGTAAGTCATGTAGTCATGTAGTAACCCCCAAAAAAATAAGTGTTGAAAAAAATCTAATTATATTTAATTTTGTAGATTCTTCAAAGTAGCCACCCTTTGCCTTGATGACAGCTTTGCACACACCTGGCATTCTCTCAACCAGCTTCATAAGGTGGAAAGCAAACAGGTGTGCCTTGTTAAAAGTTCATTTGTGGAATTTCTTAGCTTCTTGATGCCTTAGAGCCAATCAGTTGTGTTGTGACAAGGTAGGGGTGGTATACAGAAGATAGGGATGGTATACAGAAGTTATATTATGGCAAGAATGGCTCAAATAAGCAAAGAGAAACAACAGTCCATCATTACTTTTAGACATGGACAGTCAATCCGGAAAATGTCAAGAACCTTGAAAGTTTCTTCAAGTGCTTTTGCAAAAACCATCAAGCACAATGATGAAACCGCCACAGGAAAGGAAGAGCCAGAGTTACCTCTGCTGCAGAGGATAATTTCATTAGAGTTACCAGCCTTAGAAATTGCAGACCAAATAAATGCTTCAGAGTTCAAGTAACAGACACATCTCAACAGCAACTGTTCAGAGGAGACTGCGTGAATTGCTGCAAAGAAATCACTACAAAAGGACACCAATAATAAGAAGAGACTTGCCTGGGCCAAGAAACAAGAGCAATGGACATTAGACCGGAACAAATCTGGCCTTTGGTCTGATACATCCAAATTTTAGATGTTTGGTTCCAACAGCCGTGTCTTTGTGAGATGCAGAGTAGGTGAACGGATTATCTCTGCATGTGTGGTTCCCACTGTGACGCATGGAAGAGGAGGTGTGATGGTGCTTTGCTGGGTGACACTGTCGGAGATGTATTTATAATTCAAGGCACACTTAACCAGCATAGCTACCACAGCATTCTGCAGCGCTATGCCATCCCATCTGGTTTGCGCTTTATGGGACTATCATTTGTTTTTCAACAGTACAATGACCCAAACACACCCCAAGGCTGTGTAAGGGCTATTTGACCAAGGAGAGTGATGGAGTGCTGCATCAGATGACCTCGCCTCCAAAATCACCCGACCTCAACCCATTTGGGATGGTTTGGGATGAGTTGGACCGCAGAGTGAAGGAAAATCAGCCAAGTGCTCAGCATATGGGAACTCCTTCAAGACTGTTGGAAAAATAATTCCTCATGAAGCTAGTTGAGAGAATGCCAAGAGTGCGCAAAGCTGTCATCAAGGCTAGAGTGGCTACTTTGAAGAATCTCAAATGTAAAATATATTTTGATTTGTTTAACACTTGTTTGGTTATTACATGATTCCATATGTGTTATCTAATAGTTTTGAGGTCTTCAATATTATTCTAGAATGTAGAGAATAGTCAAAATAAAGAAAAACCCTTGAATGAGTAGGTGTCCAAACTTTTGACTGGTACTGTATGTTCCACTTGCATGTCAAATAGACTCCACTCCCAAATATCCCCTGAGTTATATATATGTTTTATTTCTAAAAAGGGGAGTGTTTTCAGTGTAGGAGATTGCAAATTGCTTTACATTTTTATGTGTGATAGAAAAGCCACAATGACACCTGCTGCATGTTTTGGCCTCAGCAAAGAAACAAAACCAGTGGTCCAAAACTGATTGCTTTTTGGTAGAATAAACTGTTGTTTAAAGACCTCATATATTTAGCTGAGCTACAGTATATATAATGCCCACGCTCCCTTGTAATGCTCAATGAAAGTATTCAGGAGTAGGGTACTAAGACAAGTTGTTCTGAAGTGACTATTGTCACCGAATCCCTCTTCTTTAGCTGCCAGATCAGACATGAGTTACTGCGCTTGATGACGAAGTGTTTTCTTCACTTTCACAGTGTGGGTATATTTGAATATGGTGACCAAGGTGGGACACAGACCCAGTTTAGGGGGGCCATAACATTTTGAACCTTAATCGATGCAAGGTGGACATTTCAACATAATTATAATGATTCAACATATTACATACTTCAGCTTAGGTTTGTTACATTTCTATAGGATTATAATGAGGACGGAACTATGTGAGTTTGTATTTTGAATTTAGTGGTCGCACATTGCGATTCGTGTTTGCAAGTACTATTCACAAATGTATCATTTCATTTTGCAAGCTTGTATCATGATGTGTGAAAACATGTAACAACCGTTGCAAACTTGTAACTTCACATTTGAATAGATTCAATAAGATTTGTAAGAGCAATTTATTTTCAGAATTTAGGCCATTTACGTCTGTGAATATTCTGCTGTGAATCAAAAATGCACTTACAAATGTTGAATCTGAGCACGCTCGAGTTCTGTCACTGTTGCCACGTTACCAACAGATTCGTAGAAATAATTTGTAGAACGTTTTGTAAAGTTTGTAGAAATAGATTTGCCAGTTAAAATTTGCTTTATGCTGCTTGGGGGGCAGGACCTTTAACTCCTGACCAATTCATACCCACTGCCAAAACCATTGGCTGGATAGTTCCATCAATCAAATCTCAGGAAGTAGCTGCCCACATGAGCAAGAGGATGAGGTAAATAAAACCAAAATGATCTTGAAGGTAATTGTCTCTTTTTTTGTGAAAAGCCTTGACAGTAGTTTGTTTATCATGTGAAATAGAATAATACATTACAGGCAAACTCCAGACCAGTCATTGCATTGACAGCCACTATTGCATTAGCTAGCTGGCCTCTGACATTCATCCTAGCCACTATCAACTGGCTAGCTTCATCAGGCAGCTTTACTAGATGCGAGGGGAAAACAAATATATTTGCTAGTTAACCATGTGAATGATAAAGTAGATATACAGTGTATTCGGAAAGTATTCAGGCCCCTTGACTTTTCTACATTTGTGACATTACATCCTTATTCTAAAATGTACTAAATCGTTTTTTTCCCCTCATCAATCTACACACAATACACCATAATGAGAAAGCAAAAACAGGTTTTTTATCATTTTTGCAAATGTATAAAACATTTAAAACAGAGATGTTGCATTTATATAGGTATTCAGATCCTTTACTCAGTACTTTGTTGAAGCACCTTTGGCAGAAATTACAGCGTTGAGTCATCTTGGGTATGACACTACAAGCTTAGCACACCTGTATTTGGGGAGTTTTCTCACATTCTTCTCTGAAGATCCTTTCAAGCTCCGTCAGATTAGATGGGGAGCGTCGCTGCACAGTTATTTTCAGATCTCTCCAGAGATGTCCGACCAGGTTTATGTCCGGGCTCTGGATAGGCCACTCAAGGACATTCAGAGACTTGTCCCGAAGCCTGGGCTGTGTGGTTAGGGTCGTTGTCCTGTTGGAAGGTGAACCTTCACCCCAGTCTGAGGTCCTGAGTGCTCTGGAGCAGGTTTTCATCAAGGATCTCTGTACTTTGCTCCGTTCATCTTTCTCTCGATCCTGATGCTGCCACCACCATGCTTCACTGTAGGGATGATGCCAGGTTTCCTCCAGACGTGACACTTGGCATTCAGGCCAAAGCGTTCAATCTTGGTTTCATCAGACCAGAGAATCTGGTTTCCCATGGTCTATGAGTCCTTTAGGTGCCTTTTGGCGAACACCAAGCAGCCTGTCATGTGCCTTTTACTGAGGAGTGGCTTCAGTCTGGTCATAAAGGCCTGATTGTTTGAGTGCTGCAGAGATGGTTGTCCTTTTAGAACATTCTCTTATCTCCACAGAGGAACTCTGGAGCTCTGTCAGAGTGACCATCAGGTTCTTGGTCACCTCCCTGAACAAGGCACTTCTCCCCCGATTGCTCAGTTTGGCCGGGTGCCAGCTGTAGGAAGAGTCTTGGTGGTTCCAAACTTCTTCCATTTAAGAATGATGGAGGCCACTGTTTTCTTGGGGACCTTCAATGCTGCATAACATTTTTGGTACCCTTCCCCAGATGTGTGCATCGGCACAATCCATCTCTCCATCTCATCTCTATTTGGACAATTTCTTAGACCTCATAGTGTCACGCCCTGACCTTAGAGAGCCGTTTTCTTTCTCTATTTGGTTAAGTCAGGGTGTGATTTGGGGTGGGCATTCTGTTGAGGTCTAAGGAATTGTCAGAATAGCGATGAGATAGGATTGTGTGGATGCACACATCTGGGGAAGGGTACCAACATTTTTCTGCAGCATTGAAGGTGCTTCAACACCTGCATTGTTTGCTATTTGTGGTTTTAGGCTGGTTTTCTGTACAGCACTTTGAGATATCAGCTGATGTACGAAGGGCTATATAAATACATTTGATTTGATTTTGATTTGTGTATTTCTATGTTGGCCTGATATGGTTCCCAATCAGAGACAGCTGTTTATCGTTGTCTCTGATTGGGGATCATATTTAGGCAGCCCTTTTTCCCACTTTCTGGTGTGGGATCTTGTCTACATTTAGTTGCCTGAGTGCACAACAGTAGCTTCACGTTTCGTTTGGTTGTTTTTGTTCAGTGTGTTTCGGTTTCTTAAAATTACGTGGAACTCTACTCACGCTGTGCCTTGGTCTCATCATTACGACGAGCGTGACAGAAGATCCCACCAAAAAATGGACCAAGCAGCGTGTATAGGAGGAGTGGACTTGGGAGGAGATCCTGGATGGAAAAGGACCCTGGACGCAGGTCGGGAAGTATCGCCGTCCTAAGGAGGAGATGGAGGCAGCGAAAGCGGAACGGCAACATTACGAGGAGTTATACCAACGAGGCAAGCACGAGAGGCAGCCCCAAAAAAATGAATTTGGGGGGAGGCACACGGGGAGATTGGCAGAGTCAGGGTTTAGACCTGAGCCAACTCCCCGTGCTTAGCGTGGAGAGCGTGTGACTGGTCAGGCACCGTGTTATGCAGTGATGCGCACGGTGTATCCAGTGCGCATTCATAGCCCGGTGCGCTCTGTTCCAGCTCCCCGCATTTGCGAGCTAGAGTGGGCATCCAGCCTGGATGGGTTGTGCCGGCTCAGCTCTCCTGGTCTCCAGTACACCTCTTCGGACCAGGATATCCTGCGCCGACTTTATGCGCTGTATCCCCAGTGCATCTTCACAGCCCAGCGCGTCCTGTGCCAGCGCCCCATACTTATCGAGCTAAAGTGAGCATCCAGCCAGGACGCATTGTGCCAGCTCTACGCTCCAGACCTCCAGTGCGCCTACACAGTCCTGTACGTCCTGTGCCTCCTCCCTGCACTCGCCCTGAGGTGCGTATCATCAGCCCGGTGCCACCTGTACCGGTCCCACGCATCAGGCCTCCAGTGCGCCTCCACAGTCCAGAGCTTCTGGCGACGGTCCCCGGTCCGGGGCCACCAGCGACGGTCACCGGTCTGGGGCCTCCAGCAACGGTCCCCGGTTCGGAGCCTCCAGCGATGAGCTGCAGTCTAGAGCCTTCAGCGACGAGCTGCAGTCCAGTTCTGAGCCTCCGGCGATGATCCACGGTCCGGTTCCTCCAGCAACAATCCACGGTCCGGTTCCACAGAAGGAAGCGGGGACTATGCCCAGAACCGGAGCCGCCACCGAGGGTAGATGCCCACCCGGACCCCCCCCCTATAGGTTCAGGTTTGGGGGGAGGCGGGGGCATTCTATGTTGTGTATTTCTATGTTGGCCTGATATGGTTCCCAATCAGAGACAGCTGTTTATCGTTGTCTCTAATTGGGGATGATATTTAGGCAGCCCTTTTCCCACTTTCTGGTGTGGGATCTTGTCTACATTTAGTTGCCTGAGTGCACAACAGTAGCTTCACGTTTCGTTGTTTTTGTTCAGTGAGTTTCGGTTTATTAAAATTATCTGGAACTCTACTCACACTGCGCCTTGGTCTCATCATTACGAAGAACGTGACACATAGCTTGGTTTTTGCTCTGACATGCACTGTCAACGGTTGGACCTTAAATAGACAGGTGTGTGCCTTTCCAAACCATGTCCAATGAGTTGAATTTACCACAGGTGGACTCCAATTAAGTTGTAGAAACATCAAGGATGATCACTGGAAACTGAATACTGATAAATAAAAGGTTTTACATGAATTTGCACACATTTCTAAAAACTTGTTTTCTCTTTGTCATGATGCGGTATTGTGTGTAAATTGAGGATTTGTTTTTTTTAAATTAATTGTAGAATAGGTTGTAACGTAAGGCGAAGGGGTCTGCATATTTTCCGAATGCACTGTATTGTCATATTTTTGTGCACAGATCCCTACACATTTGATTATACATGCATTTACTAAGACAAATATCTCTTTTTAGGCCGAATCACACACTAATCCATCTTGTATTTCTCTCTCTCACACACACACGCTAGTGCACATAGATCAACAAATCAGAAAGGAAATTCCGTTGGCGATGCGTCTGGGCACCCATGAACATGCAAATGGAAGCGTGTGATCTGTGGTTGGGGGACCATGCAGCCTCCTCATCAGAGGCCTTCATTAGAGCTGAGCGCTGTCCATAATCCCCCTAACAAACAGTTTCACACACAGCCATTGACGACCTTGAGATCGCCAGGCAGGACAGGGGCCAGGTAACACATTCTCTGATAGTAAACAGTCTTGGCACATAGTTAACGAATTCTAAAAAATAAGATATAAATGTGAGAGGCACTTGGTGACTGTCTGCGGGCAAAGATTATTTGGGGGTGTGGGAACATTGTTGTTGTGACACTTAGATAATGGTATTCTGTATATCTCTGGTTCTGTAGTGTAGGTTTCCTGCATGCGGAAGCGTAACTCCTGCTGTATAATCTATTGACAAATGAAGAACTCTTAAACTCGAAAGATCTGTATAACAGTGTGATTTGCTCAATGTAGTGTAGTATAAGATGAGCTGTTAAAAACCAGGTGCATTTATTTTATTTGTCTCCGAGCTGATCATCAGGATTCCGACAGTTTTTATCTGTCTGTGGAAGGCTTGAGGAATGACCATTACTGGCTTAATTTGTTTTCTATAGACACTTCTGACCTTTCCAATTGGCACATCCTCTTATGAAAATGACTGCTTTTGGTTCCTGAAACCAGGAGTGATCTTGCATTAAAGGTCCAATGTATCTGTAACGCTTGTCGTTGGGAGATAGAGAGGAGGACCAAGGTGCAGCGTGGTAAGTATTCATATTCTCTTTTAATGAAAACGAATTAAAACGAATACTCGAACAAAAACAGCAAATCACGAGAACGCCGCCGACCTCGGACTGGAGCCCTAGCCCCGGGTCCCGAATGGACGGGAGATTCCGGCAGCACAGGACGGAAGGGAGACTCCGGCAGCTCCGGAGTGAAGGGCGATTCTGGCAGCGCTGGCGTGACGGATGGCTCTAGCAGCTCCTGGCTGACTGACGGCTCTGGCAGCTCCTGGCTGACTGACGGCTCTGGAAGCTCCTGGCTGACTGGAGACTCTGGCAGCTCAGGACAGATGGGAGACTCTGGCAGCTCAGGACAGACGGGAGACTCTGGCAGCTCAGGACAGACGGGAGACTCTGGCAGCGCTGGGCATGAGGAAGACTCTGGCAGCACTGGACAGGCGGGAGCACCTGTAGGGAGGAGACGGAGAGACAGCCTGGTGTGGGGGGCTGCCACTGGAGGGCTGGTGCGTGGAGGTGGAACCGGATAGACCGGACTGTGAAGGCGCACTGGAGCTCTCGAACACCGAGCCTGCCCAACCTTACCTGGTTGAATGCTCCCCGTAGCCAGGCCAGTGCGGCGAGGTCGAATAGCCCGCACTGGGCTGTGCCGTCAAACCGGGGACACCAGGCATAAGGCTGTACCCTTGGCCCGAGGAGACGCACTGGAGACCAGATGCGGCGCACTGGGCTATGCCTGCTCATAGCACTGTGCGCCTCATGGCATAACATGGTGCCTGCCCGGTCCCTCTCTGTCCACGGTAAGCACGGGGAGTTGGCGCAATAATTTTGCACGGACAATTTTTCAGTTTTTGATTTGTTAAAAAAGTTTGAAATATCCAATAAATGTTGTTCCACTTCATGATTGTGTCCCACTTGTTGTTGATTCTTCACAAAAAAATACAGTTTTATATCTTTATGTTTGAAGCCTGAAATATGGCAAAAGGTCGCAAAGTTCAAGGGGGCCGAATACTTTCGCAAGGCACTGTAACTGCGAAAGTGACATTTCCGTATTTAACATTAATTTCAAAGGACTGCTGTACTGGACTGTATGTGATCACGTGGTTGATTCTATGTAGCTAGATTGGCAGCCATGACACCATGATAGCGTGCTGATGCGATTCTATTGTAACCGTCCATTGATGTCTCTCTGCAGGTTGCGTTATGTCAGATCTGGCAACAGCTTCACCTTTTCGTTATGCGTATACTTAACTCTTCATGTAGGCTGCATGGCAACAGGAAACTGACTGAGGTTGCCAAAAGGTGATGAGGCTTTGGCATCATAATCATTCATGAATCACCAATGGTACGGGGAAAACAACATCTTTCAGTATCTGTCTTCATCAATATAAAGATAGGGTACATTAGGTACAAAGATAAGGTATATTAGACCAGTTCATTTTTACATTTTTAAAAAGCACAGTTAAATAAGAGAGGGTATTCATACATAGAATTTGAAGCACAGTTTCTGACTCCAAAACCATACAACATTACAACCATGGATTCACATCATTGTTTCTCCACTATCATCATAAATCATGTATCAGGGCATAAAGTTATGTATGCAAATCTATCAGCTCATGTTTGCTGCCTATATTTTAAGTCCACTGCTTATTTGACTATATTTTAGGGTTAGTACATGTTGGGGGAAAACAGGGCAGATATTGGGCCTTGAAATACAGTGCCTTCAGAAACTTTTCATACCCTTTGACTTATTCCACATTTTTGTTATGTTACAGCCTGAATCACCAATCTACAAACAATACCCCATAATGACAAAGTGAAAACATGCTATACATTTTAGCATGTGTATTGAAAATGAAATACATCTAATTTACATAAGTATTCACACCTCTGAGTTAATACATGGTAGAATCACCTTTGGCAGCTATTACAGCTGTGAGTCTTTCTGGGTAAATCTCTTAAGAGCTTTGCACACCTGGACTGTATAATTTTTACTTTTTATTTATTTTTTAAATTCTTCAAGCTCTGTCAAGTTGGTTGTTGAGCATTGCTAGACAGCCATTTTCAAGTCTTGCCATAGACTTTCATGCCAATTACATCAAAACTAACTAGGCCACTCAGGAACATTCAATTCAATGTTGTCTTTGTAAGCAACTCCAGTGTATATTTGGTCTTGTGTTTAAGGTTATTGTCCTGCTGAAAGTTGAATTTGTGATTCAGAATATGTTGGATAGAATAATGAACAAGGTTCTTCTAGGATTTTGCCTGTGCTTAGCTGTATTACATTTATTTTTAATTTATTTTAAACTCCCTATTCCTTGCCGATGAAAAGTATACCCATAACATGATGCAGCCACCAATATGCCTGAAAATATGAAGAGTGGTACTCAGTGATGGGTTTTGTTAGATTTGCCCCAAACATAACACTTTGTATTGAGGATAGAAAGTTCTTTCTTTGCCACATTTTCTTGCAGTTTTACTTTAGTGTCTTATTGTAAACAGGATGCATGTTTTGGCATATTTTTTAATCTGTACAGGCTTCCTTATTTTCACTCAGTCATTTAGGTTAGTATTGTGGAGTAACTACAATGTAGTTGATCCATCCTCAGTTCTCTCATACATGTTGATATCCCTGAGTGGTTTTCTTCCTCTCCGGCAACTGAGTTAGAAAGAAAGCTTGTATCTTTGTAGTGACTGGATGTATTTATACTTCACCATGCTCAAAGGGATATTCAATGTACGTTTTACGTTATGTTTTACCCATCTACCAATATGTGCTCTTCTTTGCGAGGTATTGGAAAATCTCCCTGGTCTTTGTGGTTGAATCAGTGTTTAAAATTCACTGAGGGACTGAGGGACGTTACAGATAATTGTATGTATGGGGTACAGATGGGGTAGTCATTCAAAAATCTTCAGGATCGTACCCTTTAAAAAAAAAAAATCTGCTTAAAATGACATACTCAAATCTAACTGCCTGTAGCTCAGGGCCTGAAGCAAGGATTTGTAAATTCTTGATACCATTTGAAAGAAAACAGTTTGAACTTTGTGGAAATGTGAAATTAATGTAGGAGAATATAACACATTAGATCTAGTGAAAGAGATACAAACAATACAAACAATACAAACAACAACAACAAAAAAATGATTTTTCCCCAATCATCTTTGAAGTGCAAGAGAAAGGCCATACCCCCAGAATGCCAAGTGTGTGCAAAGCTGTCATCAAAGCAAAGGGTGGCTACTTTGAAGAATCTAAAATATATTTGGATTTTTTAACACTTTTTTAGTTACTACATGATTCCATGTGTGTTATTTCATAGTTGTGATGTCTTCACTATTATTCTACAATGTAGAAAATAGTAAAAATAAAGAAATACCCTGGAATGATTAGGTGTGTCCAAACTTTTGACTGGTACTGTACGTCTATGATAGGTTCAGAATTGGTCTAGTCTGGTACGTATGTGGACATTAATATCAAGTCCAGGGTGGACTGACCAAATTTCAACTATTTTTCAGCGTCCATGGGTGTCTGGTGTCGGTGCTCAGTGGGTGAGGATGCTGGTTAAAATAAATGGAAAGAGAAGGGGCTCATGGGTAGGTGTCAGTAAGAGCTGGGAGAGGTCACATCAACTGGAGAGAAAGAAAGGCAGCTCGAGAGAGAGAAGGAAGACAGAAAGAGAAAGAAAACCGTTATCAGCGGAACATAACAGTATGCCAGTGGAAGGGAGGAGAGTAGCAAGTGACCAATTCAGTTGCAGTAATTCCATTACTGATTTTGTAACACAATTATGAGTTTTAATCACTCAGTAATTTATAAACAAAACAGATATCAGTAACATCACTAACTGATTAGTAGGTCAACCATTACTTGTTACTTCTGTTGACTTTCAATATCCTCCCTCCTCATGTGGGTGAGAAATTATCAAATATTTTAAAGATATGTGGCTTTTTGGTAACAGAATTACAAGTGGAAGGCAATATTTCTTAAACTTACACAAGGTAAAATGGAATATAAGTGTTGATATTAGTTGGCAGGGGTCTTTCCATCAGCATTATTGTGTTTTGATCTATTTATGATACCTATTAAGACTTTTTTTTGGTAGATGTTTTCTTTTCCATCTGTTTATCCAGAAATCAAAGCCTTTACTTATGCAACATGTTTTGAAGATGGAAAATGTTAGAAAAATGCACCTATGCCTTCATTTCACAGATACAGTACTTAGCTTTCATTTGACACCCAACTTGATATACTCCTATGAACTTCACATGTTGGTGCTCATGGGTCCTTTTACACGGTAATGCCCATAGGTTTATTGGAGGTGTATCTCTGGGGCATCCTACTTGAGTGTTCTGTGTTTCCTTCATGTTCATTTAAGAAACACCAAAATTGATAAATATTCAATACACTCACAAAAGAAGGACACATAATGACTGAAAATTGCCAGAGCCATTAAAAGGCTTCTTAGCAGCCATGCCACGCTGACTGAAGAGAAACATTGGGTGCCTTCTTCTCTGTGTGTACACAGCAAGCCTCAATAACACCACTCAAAACTGTCAAGGAATTGTACCAAAGGCAGGTCCTGTTCAAAATATTCATTTGGAGTAGAATGGATTCGGATTACTTCAGATTCTTATAATATGTCTTGTCTGTTCCAAAGTAATGTTTTATTACTTGAAATAATGTTAGTCACTGTTTGTTTTCAACAATGTAGCACATAAGTAAATGCACAGTATTACTTATTTTTGTATAAAAGAAAACATTGCTCTATAGTCACAATTGTATTCGTAATCCTTGATTTGAAAGAATATATTTATGAAGATAGAGAATGGACGTTTATTTTGTGTTGTTTTAATGTGTTGCAGTGAACAACAGTTTAGTGATTTAGTCCGCACGACAACGCCTCTTCCCCCTCAGGAGGTTGAAAAGATTTGTCATGGGCCCTCAGATCCTCAAAAAGTTCTACAGCTTCACCATTAAGAGTATCTTAACTGGCTGCATCACCGCTTGGTATGGCAACTGCTAGGCATCCGACCGCAAATCGCTAAAGAGTGTACTGCCCAGTACATTACTGAGGCCGAGCTCCTTGCCATTCAGGAACTCTATACGAGGCGGTGTCAAAAATGGTCAAAGACTAAAGCCACCAAAGTCATAGACTGTTCCCTCTGCTACCGCATGGCAAACAGTACTGATGCAAAAAGTCTGGAACCAACAGGACCCTGAACAGCTTCTACCCATAAACCATAAGACTGCTAAAGAGGTAGTCCAGGTAGCAATTGGTTAACTATTTAACTATCTGCATTGACAATTTTTGCACAAACTCATCACATACGCTGCTGCTACTGTTTATCTCTCCTGTTGCCTAGTCACTTTATTCCTACTTATATGTACATGTCTACCTCGTACCCCTGCACATAGTCTCTGTACTGGTACTCTGTGTACACAGTCAAGTTATCGTTACTCATTGTGTATCTATTCCTTGTGTTATTATTTTTATATTATTTCTCTTTTTCTCTGCGTTGTTGGGAAGGGCCTTAAGTATGCATTTCACTGCTAGTCTACACCTGTTGTTTACAAAGCATGTGACAAATATAAATTTATTTGAAATCAGGATAAAATGTAATCAGACCATTGTAATACCTTAAAGGTTGTACTACAACCCGTGCACAGAGTTACCAATGAAACAATACCTACAGCACAATATTTGAGTTCTTTATTCAATCTTTTACCATGAGAACTACAGCTGTATTGACTCCTCATATGCCTTTACTGTCTGCCTACATTGTTACAGCAGCCTGTTCATTGTTCTGTTTAATTATTATTCTTATTTTTAACCAGAAAGGTGAGATTTGTATCTTTCTGGCACTATGCAACATTACTAGGTTATTGTTCATGGCCCTCTCAGGAAAATGTATTAAATCCGGGTATAGCCACACACCCATCTGGAAGATCAAGCCATTATTCCTGAACAGGTTAAAACACCTCGCTCTCTCTCTGTTCAGGTGTGGCTGGCAAGACATGATGTGAATGGATAAGGACAAGCCGGAGGGGGGTCATACTGCAGATGACTCCCTACACTGTGGTTTTATACAGCCCTTTAATACCCCCCGTGAGCTGTTCCACTGTTTCAGATAAAAGAGCAAATACAACATCGGAGCCTCCGTTACAACTGTCACATACTGTAGAGAGAGGGTGATACTTTCAGTCAGAAAAATACATGGAAATCGCAAACTCGTTATTTTGGCTCGCAGTTAAATCTTTTGCCAGCAAGTTTTCAGCTTCAACCTCTTTAAACGGGTACTGCAACAACACTAAACACACGGATAAACTGTAGATACATCGCTAAACAGCCAAATAGGAGGCAATAATACAGGACATATCATTTGGCTTACAGCGAGTACCATTAGGCCTACCCACACCAAATGTGTACTGAGGTGAAGTGGGCTAGATTGCATCACAGAAAATGTATTGCTTTGAGATTGGGGACAAGATTGATGGGTGAAGGCCAAAACCATTGTTTACCCAGATGGATTCACTTTCAGTGTATCTGTTAGGGGGGTAAGGGCAGAGATAACATGAGATTTTTTATGTCAAATTAACTTGCATGGGTATTGGGACAAGTAACTCAAACATTGAGGGGATGTGAATGTTTCTGTTTGATTTGGCATCAATGACAACCTGACGGTTTTGAGGGCTAAATCACCAAATTGTTGTTTATCAAACCTTATCTGGAATGAACAATGACAGAATGCAAACATTTTGAGATTTCTGAAGCGGTATCAGCAGTATCCATTATTGAATCAATATTATTTACAGAGAGCAAAACTGCAGATTCCTGCCAATGTCTAGACTCTAGATATACAGTAAATACATAACTCCAGTATTGTTAATGAAACTGGGAATCTTGACAGCAGAGCAGAAGGGAGTGGAAAAAGAAACAAGCTCTGATGTGAGTGTTACAGCTAGGAAATGGGAGTTTGTATTAACCCGTGAGTGTGTATAGCTGATGAGTAGTATCACAAGTACAGTGCAATGCAAAGACTTGATGAATGGCCTTTGGATTTTGCATTACACTGGGAGGAAGAATGGAATTTGAGTGGGCTGAATAGAGAGATTCATCTTTTCAACTGCGCGGAGGAAGAGAGAAAAAAGAGAAGTATTTCCAGCCAGCTCATCTATAGGAGTGATAATGTTTTTTTGTTTTTTTTGCAGTTATCTCTGTTTGTTGCACAATGTGCAGGTTGATCAATGTCCACTGCCTCACTGTCTGTAGAGGCAATCTTTGGCAATGAGAATCTGAAGGTTACACATACACTCACGCAAACACATCCTGCTTTATCATCTCGGTTAACAAGCACTGGCACATACCCACGTAAGCCTTTTAACTCACTCTACCTGGCACGTCACAATTCCCATGTTCCAACAGCAATAGCACCTTCAATCTAGAACATTCTAAACTTGGGCCTTGGTAATGATGACCGGAGGCACGTTGACCATCTGCAGCGAGTCTGTTCCTCCCGTCTGAGAACTGGAGAATGATGTGATGTCAGTCTAACAGGGGAAACATATGTTCCCATTAAACAACTCTGGCCTGTCATGCAAGTTATTTACACTACATGACCAAAAGTATGTGGACACCTGCTTCTCGAACATCTCAATCCAAAATTATGGACATTAATATGGAGTTGCTCCCCCTTTGCTGCTATTACAGCCTTCACTCTTCTGGGAAAGCATTCAATTACATGTTGGAACATTGCTGTGAGGACTTGCTTCCATTTAGGCACAAGAGTATTAGTGAGGTTGGGCACTGATGTTGGGTGATTAGGCTTGGCTCGCAGTCGGTGTTCCAATTCATCCCAAAGGTGTTTGATGGGTTTAAGGTCAGGGCTCTGTGCAGGCCAGTCAAAATTCTTCCACACCAATCTCGTCAAACAATTTCTGTATGGACCTCGCTTTGTGCATAGGGTCATTAAGATCCTTAAACAGGAAGAGCCTTCCCCAAACTGCTTCTACAAAGTTGGAAGAACAGAATCATCTAGAACGTCATTGTATGCTGTAGCTTTAAGATTTCCCTTCACTGGGACTAAGGGGCCTAGCACGAACCATGAAAAACATCTCCCAGACCATTATTCCTCATCCATCAAACTTTGCAGTTGGCACTATGCATTCGGCAGGTAGCGTTCTCCTGGCATCCGCTAAACCCAGATTAGTCCATTGGACTGCCAGATGGTGAAGCGTGATTCATCACTCATCATTTCCACTGCTCCAGAGTTCAATGGCGGAAAGCATTACACCACTCTAGCTGACACTTGGCATTGTACATGGTGATCTTAGGCTTGTGTGAGGCTGCTCAGCCATGGAAACCCATTTCATGAAGCTCCTGAAGAAACAGTTTTTGTGCTGATGTTGCTTCCAGAGGCAGTTTGGAACTCCATTCCCGTTCTGTGAGCTTGTCTGACCTACCACTTTGCGGCTGAGCCGTTGTTGCTCCTAGACATTTCCACTTCACAATAACAGCATTTACAGATAACCGGGCAGCTCTAGCAGGGCAGAAATTTGACAAACTGACTTGTTGGAAAGGTGGCATCCTATGAGGGTGCCACTTTGAAAGACACTGAGCTCTTCAGTAAGGCCATTATACTGCCAATGTTTGTCTGTGGAGATTGCATGGCTGTGTGCTCGATTTTTATACACTGTCAGAAATGGGTGTGGCTGAAATAGCCGAATCCACTAATTTGAAGAGGTGTCAACTTACAGTACATTTGGTGATGTAGTGTATCTGTGCTGCTCTCCATTTTACTGGCTTAGTCCTGTGCTTGTCCAAAGAGAGATAAAACATGATTAGTTAAGAGCGAGAGAGTCTCTACTCTGGTTCTCTCTTCTCTCAATGATTAAGAACAGGGACTGTCCCCAAGTGAAATGATGGAGGGATCATCACATCCATCAACTACTGTCGCTGGGTAAGTCTAAACCATTGAGGGGAACAGTTCTACTGTTCTACACCTGGTTTCAACTTTGTCACAAGTACAGTGAAATGTTTAATTTGCAAGCCCTTCCCAACAATGTACTATTCAATATTAAAATTATATAACAAAAACATGTTTTAAAAGTGTCATAAGTTTCCGGTTCCGGTGGCATGCATTGAAACTCGTGGCATTCTCGTGGTTTTATTTTGAAAAACAAGGAACTGTACATGATTTATAACGGGGATAACTGGAGAAAATTGGACCTCTCTGAAATGAAAATGGATGGCACTCCCGTCAGTAAAATATATTTACTTGAAAAAAAGCTAAAGCAACCCTCCCCTATAACCAAAATAAGTGGACAGCAGGAAACATGCCTACAGTTTACCCTTACTCTTAAGACAGACCAGAACCTTAGATATGCAGTTTTACAAACTGTTCTTCATTTTGTAAGTATTACATGGAAAAACAGCCTAAAGGTTGTGGATTCGCAGACAAGGGTAGGTGAAAAGATTTCCATTATAATAAACGGACTTCACGAATCTATCATTTTATTTATTTATTTATTTATTTATTTATTTATTTATAAATGCATTTCATACAATGATGAGCAGAATATTTTGTAATACCAAACAGAGCATGACAACAAATAAGCGCATGCTACAGCCCTTTTTAAATCTGGGAAACTTTCATGTTCTAATTTATTCCATTATATTGTTGTTACAAAATAGATATGTTGACTGATTAGGGCATGGGAATATAAGCGCAAACAACTCCTGCAAACCAAAGACTGGCCAGATTCCTTTTTCTAAAAGTACATTTAAAGGCACAGTGAAACGTCTTTATAGCCTAATAAGTCATTTTTCGTTTCATTATTATTGAATTCTAAGTAATACTTTTTAAAATGACATTTTATATAGCCTAAATGCAAAATGTATAGGCATGTTGTTGAAGTGCTGTTGTTAATGTGTTGTTGAAGTGCTGTTGTTAATGTGTTGTTGAAGTGCTGTTGTTAATGTGTTGTTGAAGTGCCGTTGTTAATGTGTTGTTGAAGTGCCGTTGTTAATGTGTTGTTGAAGTGCTGTTGTTAATGTGTTGTTGAAATGCTGAGCGCTCTTCTGAATGTCATAGACACAAAGCAAAGATATTCCATATGCATCAGAGTCACCTCTTTCCCAGGCATTTTACAGCTTGTTTCTAGCATTGCGGACTAAATGATCAATATAGATCAATTTATATAATCAGGTCCTATTATTTTTCTTCTAAATCTTAGGCCTTAAGCTATGCTTTCAGACATTTTGTTTAACAAAAGCCAAACTACCCTCACACACACCCTCCATTTAAACGTAACACACCAATCCGTTCACTGACACAGAGATATGCTTAGTGACTGAAGGAATTAGCTGACAAAATCTATGGATAGTAGACTGCAATTTTGTCTGTCAAACAGGAAGGCATACCTCTTATTTCTGGAATAGGAAGAAATAGGCTCCAACACAAAGCCCTCGTTGGTAGCCTAAAGTCAAATTAAAACGAAGACTCTTTAAATTAATTAGTCCTTCTTAAATTACTTTTAGCACCCATGCTCTGTCCATCTCCCCGGCTGCCGCTTCATAGTAATGTAAGTTGCGTAAATTACTCAAATATGGCTTATTCTAAGGTCAATAACTCTGATAAATAGCTTCATTATGGGCAACAGAACATCTACTTTTTATAAAAATCTATTATAGCTTACCTCCAGTTATAGCTTACCTTCTGTTCTCCTTCTCATCTTCTCTCTCTCCCTGTCAAACTGAACAGGACACCTGTAGGTCTAGACCACGCGCACAGATATTGCATTTTTGGACAAATAAAACAATTATTTTCAGAAGAAGCCTTTGACACGCCTCCTGAAGTACATCGCACACTCATTAGTTTTAAGCAGCACAAAAGGGTTTAGATCAGCAAGAGCAGGGCAGGCCGAGGCTCTTGACTGGGAACGCCTATCCAATGTAATGTGTAATGCAGTGTAGCCTAGTTTTATAAAACACCATCCCAGCAGCTCAAAAAATAGGGAAGAAAATACATTTTCTTAGAAATATAACTTTGCCTTGTGCTTCTGAGAGCATGCTCTTCATATAGCCTAGGCCAGTTTTTACCAAACTCTGTCCTGGGGACCTCAAGGGGTACAGGTTTTGTTTTTTGCCATAGTACTACACAGCTAATTCAAATAATTAAAGCTTGATGATTAATTGATTATTTGAATGAGCTGTGTAGTGCTAGGGCAAAAATCTAAATGTGCACCCTTTGGGGTCTCCAGAACCGAGATTGGGAAACGCTAGCCCAGGCCTGTAGTATACCAGGGATATTCAATGCATTCCCTACGAGGTCCGGAGACGACTGGTTTTCTGTTCTACCTGATAATGAACTGTACACACCTGGTGTGTAAAATCAGTCCATGATTAGAGGGGAACAATGAAAACATGCAGTGGAACTGGCTTCCATGTCCAGAGTTGTCAAACGAATTCTACGGAGGGCCGAATATCTGCAGCTTTTTGCTCCACCATTGTACTTGATTGATGAATTAAGGTCACTAATTAGTAAGGAACTCCCCTCACATGGTTGTCTAGGTCTTTGTTGAAAGGAAAAACCAAAAACCCGCAGACACTCGGTCCTCAATGGAATGAGTTTGACTATGGATCATTTGACTGAGACCACACTACGCGTACTAGATATTGAGCAACCAGCAGAGAATCAGGGATGATGGGCAGCACTCTGCACACATCGAGATATAATAAGCAACTAATTAGCAAACACTGAGCAATATGACATTTATTCGATTACAAATTACATGACCCTACCCTGGACAAAATAAAAAAAATACTAAACCTTCCTGCTGACTGAAATTGAGAAAGCAGGTAACAATTGTGTAAATTTCGACCGCACCCTAACTATGAATTAACAAACTGATTTTCAAATAATTGTCAACCTATAACACCATATTAAGGTGTGGGATGTTCACTGTATTACAAGGAACAATAGCAGGTATATTTCGCTCCAGCAGCTGGCATATTCTGTCCATTCGCAATTCACCTGTGGGAACATGGTGACTCCCGACAACAGAAAGAGTTGGCCACTTCTATTCTAAAGATTATTTGTGAGGAAATTACCTCTGCCCTCGACTTACAATTAAACCCGGTAAATGAATATATTGCACTGCTCACTTCTAAAGTGGATTCCTACTAAAGTAGAAAGTTTGGAGCCAGCGGCCAATGTGTCAGAGGGGCGAAAACAACGTGAACTAAGCTAGAAAGTGAAATCAGTTTCCAAAACAAATTCAATGTGCGGGTCACAGGACTTGAACCTGGTGTGTAAGCGTCAACCCAATTTCCTTCATAAGCAATCTTTTCTATAAATTGTTTGGGCAAGAGAAGCTGGGTCCAATGCCACTGATAAACATTGCGCACCACATGGGTTCTCTCCGCAACAGATCTGTGTAGGATTGTACGAATCCACAGTTTTGAAGTCAAACAGAAAATTGTTTGCCTCGCAGCAGAATCAGGCTGCTCTGATCTATGCAGAGAAGAGGATCAGCATCTACCCAGATCTGAGTGCCGAACTGCTGAAACCAGCTAAATCTGAGATGCAGCTTCATCCACTCAGCAATACTCATCTTGATCTTCCAGAATACAACACACACGATTTCCACTGCCAAGGATTCTCAAGACTTCTTTGAGAAGCACATCACACAAGGGGACAAGCCGACAGATCTAAGCTAACCCCAATTTGACTGGCTCATTATTCAGGTATACTATCCATGCACAATCACACAGCCTAGCCTATGAACAATTATTATTAGTATTGCTGATCATTGGACTTCAATGATGACACCACGCCAACAAATGAACAATGGACAATATACAGTGCCTTCAGAAAGTATTCACACACCTTGACTTTTTCTACATTGTTGTATTACAGCACAATAATAACCTAATTGACAGAGTGAAAAGAAGGAAGCCTGTACAGAAGAAAAATCTACTTGAAAATCTAGGGCAAGACATGAAAATGGTTATCTAGCAATAAACAACCAATTTGACAGAGTTTGAAGAATTTTGAAAAGAATAATGGGCAAATGTTGCACAATCCAAAGACTTACCCAGATCTCCTAGAGACTTACCCAGATCTCCTAGAGACTTACCCAGATCTCCTAGAGACTTACCCAGATCTCCTAAAGACTTACCCAGAAAGACTCACAGCTGTAATCGCTGCCAAAGGTGCTTCTACAAAGTATTGACTCTGGACTGTGAATACTTATGTAAATAAGATATACAGTATTTCTGTATTTCATTCTCAATACATTTGCTAAAATTTCTAAAAACATGTTTTTCCTTTGTCATTAATGTAATCTATTTTGAATTCAGGCTGTAACACAACAAAATGTGGAATAAGTTAAGGGGTATGAACACTTTCAGAAGGCACTGTATTGAAGTGTCAAACAGACGGGGGCTGCTTCCTTGTGGGACTACAGAGCATTGTATCTGCATATACAATGCATATAATATGGGCTAAATATTGCAATATGAATTGAAGGTTATTCCCCTACTATTTTTACTGTACTACTGTGTACAATAGATTCCTTTTAGTGTTTTCTTCCTGTTGATGGCTGTCCACCTCTGCTTATGCTACTGAATTTATTTCCCATGGAGGACTTGGCCTACTGTGATTCATTATTGTGAAGATCTTTAAACAGACTGTATTTCTTGTACATGCATTCTTTTTTTAATATATTTTTTATTTACATAGTATAGAGCACATAAATGCTTTATACAAAATGACCTAAACATGTTTTAAGGTAATTTAAACCTTACATCATTAATAATATATATTTTGTTCAATGGCAACGCTAGCTATTCTCTTGAAATTGAAAGGCCTCAATAATCCTATTAAAAGCCTTGCATTTTATCACTGGAGACAATTTTTGTACACATCACTGCCGGAAGGGCCCAACATTGGCTGCTATTTGTATATAAAGCAGTTCTCTAGACACTCCCATACTACCTCACCTCACCTCACTTCTTAATTGGAAATCCAGCCACCGTCAATCTCACTCTCAACACTGGCTGGTTGTAGAGGTTCTATGGGTCTCATCAGAGTCCAGAAAGATTACTTTTAGTTATTGTGACCCTAGCGCATGGAATGACCTACAGGCCACTTTGAGGCTTGAAGTCGGGGTCTGGTCAAAGCTAACAGGGGACCCAATTCGAAAGCAGGCTCACTCACCCAGACTGTCAAAATCAAATAAATAGCCATTTCAGACTATTGCCCATCAGCTAACAGGTGTCTTGAAGCTTAATTTAAGCATAAACTTCGCTGTCGTTGTGTGACATAAGTAACTATCACGCGGTACAACATGCTACTAGCTAGCTAATGGTGTTAATTGGGCTAGTCTAGCATCCAGAAATGACTGTTAGCCAGCTAGCTGTCATTTGAACTGTTCAAATCTTCAATTCAGAAGTCTTTAAGCTGGCCCTTGGAGGTTACGTTGAAGAATATAACAATAAGATGCAGATTGTGGGTCTGGAGGAGGAGAGTTTGATCACCTTTGACCACCTCTACCCCACCACCAAGATCATGTGGATCCCGGACAGCAAGGGTGTTTACCTAGACCTGCTTGCCACTAGCGGGGACTACCTGCGCATTTAGAGGATCAGTGACACAGAGACGCATTTGGAATGCTTGCTGAAAAACATCAAGAACTCTGGAGTGGATCCTAATCTACTGGGCACCTACAGCATCTGGGGGTTGGAGACTATCTGGGGTTTGGAGACTGGCCAGGTACTGAGCGAAGTCAACCTTGTACCTGGCCAAGTCAAGACCCAGCTCATTGCTCATGACAAAGAGGTGTATGACATCGCGTTCAGCCACGCAGGCGGTGGTCGGGACATGTTTGCGTCGGTCGGAGCGGACGGCTCAGTAAGGATCAGTTGAAACTGGAGCAGCAGCACGGTCAGGTGGACTGGGGACAGCAAGGAGTCATCATGTCAGGTAGTCCTGGGGCATGGTCCTAGGGCTCAGGTCAGACTATGTCTAAAGACTGTTCACACCATGGGGAAGCCATAGGAAAAGGAATCTGGTTGATATCCCTTTAAATGGAGCGAAGGCAGGCAATTGAACAGAGAGCTTTCAGGAAAAACAGCACTTCCGGCTTGGATTTTCCTCAGGTTTTCGCCTGCAATATCAGTTCTGTTATACTCACAGAAAATATTTTGACAGTTTTGGAAACTTTAGTGTTTTCTATCCTAATCTGACAATTATATGCATATTCTAGCTTCTGGGCCTGAGAAATAGGCAGTTTAATTTGGGTACGTTTTTCATCCAAAGTAGTGTTTGATATGACATATAACAACTTATTTAGGGTCAGGAAACTGGATTTTAAATGACATTCAGTGTCAGAAAATGTAATTTAGTGTCACGTTGCAGCGGATGATTCGGGAGACAGGCGCAGGAATGCGTAATAGGGTTTTTTATTCAGCCCAAATTATGACGAAGACCAAACAAACACATACTCAAAACACAGGGTTGAAACTGAAACAAAAGAGCGAGAAGTACCTCGAATAAATGAACACTCGCACAATGATTAACACATAGGACGAGACCCGTAATCATCTGCGCAATCACAAGGGCACGAAAGCCCAAAACACACAGCAGAGGTACTCACACGCACCAATGGACATTGTAACAATAATCAACCCCCCAATGGAAACCAAAGGGCACATACAATATATTCAAATATTAATCAGTGGGAATAGGTGATAGGTGTGCGTGATGAAAGTTCCGGAGTGACCCGTGACATTTAGTGTCATCTGGGTGTCTTTCTGAACTTGTTTAAATCCAGTTGTAGACTTTGAAACAATAATTATTTTAATGTGACAAGTATTTTTTAAATGATTTTCTGGTACCAGATCCCTTCCATGATTATACTGTGATAATCTGACATGTAGGGAAGTGACTGAGTGTTATGCTCCAGAGTAGCGCAGTGGTCTAAGACACTGCATTTCCGTGCTTGAGGCATCACTACAGACACGGGTTTGATTCCAGGCTGTTTCACAACTGGCCGTGATTGGGTGGGCAACTCCGTAGTGCCGTAGTGAAGGGCGACTCCGGCAGCGCCGGAGTGAAGGGCGGCTCCGGCAGCTCCTGACTGACGGGCGGCTCCGGCAGCACCTGACTGACGGGCGGCTCCGGCAGCTCCTGACAGACGGGCGGCTCCGGCAGCTCCTGACTGACGGGCGGCTCCGGCAGCTCCTGACTGACGGGCGGCTCCGGCAGCTCAGGACAGACGGTCGGCTCCGGCAGCTCAGGACAGACGGTCGGCTCCGGCAGCTCAGGACAGACGGTCGGCTCCGGCAGCTCAGGACAGACGCGCGGCTCCGGCAGCTCAGGACAGACGGGCGGCTCTGGCAGCTCAGGACTGACGTGCGGCTCTGGCAGCTCCTGACTGACGGGCGGATCTGGCAGCTCAGGACAGACGGGCGGCTCTGGAGGGAGGAGATGGAGAGACAGCCTGGTGCGTGGGGCTGCCACTAGACCCACCAGGCTGGGGAGACCTACAGTAGGCCTGGTGCGTGGAGGAGGCACCGGATGGACCGGGCTGTGGGGGAGCACTGGAGCTCTGGTGCGCAGCCTTGGCACCACTCCTCCAGGCTGGATGACCACTTTAGCCCGGACCCTCCAGAGTGCAGGCACAGGTTGAACCGGGCTGTGGGTGAGCACTGGAGATCTGGTGCATACCACTCGCATCTCTCCCTTAGGCTCAATGCCCACATTCGCCCGGCACTGCACCCTCCCAGCCCCCCGGAGACACAGCACGCAGAGCTGGCACAGGATACCCTGGGCCGAAACGGCATACCGGAGACCAGACACGCTGAGCCAGCACAACACGCCCTGGCTGGATGCCCACACTCGCATGGCACTTGCGGGGGGCTGGCATATAGCGCACCGGGCTATGAGCGCATACTGGCGACACCGTGAGCTTGACCGCATAACACGGTGCCTGACCAGTACTGAGCTTCCTCCAGGAAGCACGAGGAGTGGGCTCAGGTCTCCAACCTGCCTCTCGTGCCTGTCGCGCTGCCGTGCTACCTCCTCATATCGCAGCCGCTCAGCTCTCGCTGCCTCCAGTTCTTCCTTGGGGCGGTGATATTCCCCAGTCTGTGCCCAGGGTCCCTTACCATCTAAAATCTCCTCCCATGTCCATGAGTCCAGAGAACTCTGCTGCTCGATACCACGCTGCTTGGTCCTTGGTTGGTGGGTGCTTCTGTAACGACTCTCGTTGGTGGAAGGAGAAGAGGACCAAAATGCAGCGTGGTAAGTGTTTGTCATATTTTAATTGAAAAACTGAACACTACACAAAATAACAACGAAGAGAAAACTAAACAGTTCTGCCAGGTGAACAGACACTAAACAGAAATGAAACACCCACAACCAACATGGGGAAAACAGGCTACTACCTAAGTATGATTCTCAATCAGAGACAACGAATGACACCTGCCTCTGATTGAGAACCATACTAGGCCAAACACATAGAAATATAACAACAGAAAAAAGAACATAGACTACCCACCCCAACTCACGCCCTGACCAACCTAACACAAAGACATAAAAAAGGAACTAAGGTCAGAACGTGACATTGGGAGTCCCATAGGACGGAGCACAATTGGCCCAGCATCGCCCGGGTTTGGCCGGTGAAGGCCGTCATTGTAAATTAGAATTTGTTCTTAACTGACTTGCCTAGTTAAATAAAGGTTTAAAAAAATGAATGGGGGATAAGAGGGAGGGGTGAGAGTGAGAAATGTAGGGAGGGTGAGGACCGTGGTGTGTGACAGTAGTCACAAGTAAAGTGGCAACCAGAATTTCTTATTGAGGGCCATTTAGTAAAGCTATCTTGTACACCTTTCATGATACACCAACAAGTATTATTAAACTTTGCATTGGTTATATTCTTAAAAAATGTTGTACGTTTTACCCCTTTTTCTCCCTAATTGGTATTTGCAGTCTTGTACCATCGCTGCAACTCCAGTACGGACTCAGAAACATGACCATGCCAAGCCGCACTGCTTCTTGACCCACTGTTTGATTAAGCCGAAAGCCAGCCGCACTAATGTGTCGGAGGAAACACTATATAGCTGGCAATCGAAGTCAGCGTGCATGCGCCTGGCCCGCCAAAAGGAGTTGCTAGAGCGTGATGGGACAAGGACATCACTAACCTGTACAATACTGGGCCAATTGTCCACCGACCCTAGTCGCTGGCAGCTGCAACACAGCCTGCGATCGAACCCGGGTCTCTACTGATGCCTCAAGCACTGCGATGCAGTGCCTTAGACAGCTGTGCCACCCAGGAGGCCCACATTGGTTATATTCTTTACAGGACAATTATTAGCAGGCGTGATAAACAAATCTGTAATTACAGATGCCTCAAGTGTGACCTATGTCAGCAGTTTGTTATTAACATCATATTTTTGCTTACATTATGTTATGGCTCGCTTCATCCAACAGATGGCAATTCACATCACTGCTCACCAAAGCTTAATTTTGCAATTTTACTGCACCCACAAACTGCTACATTAGCCACCATTTAATCATACTTCTGTTACATTGAAAGTGCACATACAGTACAGTTATGTCAAGTATTCTATCAATATATTAGAGCAGGGTTTAGAGCAGGAACATAAGAGCAGGACCAAGTATGGGAAACCCTGCATTAGAACAAGGCACAAAAAAGCACTAATAACACACTGTATATACAGTGCCTTGCAAAAGTACTCATCCCACTGCGTTTCTCCTATTTTGTTGCATTACTACTTGTAATTTAAATGGATTTTTATTTGGATTTAATGTAATGGACATACACAAAATAGTCCAAATTGGTGAACTGAAATTAAGAAAATAACTTAAAAAATATATATAAAATAATAAAAAACTGAAAAAAGGTTGCGTGCATATGTATTCACCCCCTTTGCTATGAAGCCCCTAAATAAGATCTGGTGCAACCAATTACCTTTAGAAGTCAGATAATTAGTTAAATAAAGTCTGGCTGTGCGCAATCTAAGTGTCACATGATCTGTCACATGATCTCAGTATATATCTACGCCTGTTCTGAAAGGCCCCAAGAGTCTGCAACACCACTAAGCAAGGGCACCACCAAGCAAGCAAAACCACGAAGACCAAGGAGCTCTCCAAACAGGTCAGGGACAAAGTTGTGGAGAAGTACGGATCAGGGTTGGGTTATAAAAAAATATCAGAAACTTTGAACATCCCACGGAGCACCATGAAATCCATTATTATAAAATTGAAAGAATATGGCACCATAACAAACCTGCCAAGGGAGGGCCGCCCACCAAAACTCATGGACCAGGTAAGGAGGGAATTAAACATAGAGGCAACAAATAGACCAAAGATAACCCTGAAGGAGCTGCAAAGCTCCACAGCGGAGATTGGAGTATCTGTCCATAGGACCACTTTAAGCCGTGCACTCCACAGAGCTGGGCTTTACAGAAGAGTGCCAGAAAAAAGCCATTGCTTATTAAAGAAAAAATAAGTAAACATGTTTGGTGTTCACCAAAAGGCATGTGCGAGGCTCCCCAAACATATGGAACAAGGTACTCTGGTCAAATGTAGCCTTTGGGCCATCAAGGAAAACACTACGTCTGGCGCAAACTCAGCTCCTCCCATCACCCTGAGAACACCACCCCCACAGTGAAGCATGGTGGTGGCAGCATCATGCAGTGGGGTTGTTTTTCATCGACAGGGACTGGGAAACTGGTCAAAATTGAAGGAATGATGGATGCCGTTAAATACAGGGAAATTCTTGACAGAAACCTATTTCAGTCTTCCAGAGATTTGAGACTGGGACGGAGGTTCACCTTCCAGAAGAACAATGATCCTAGGCATACTGCTAAAGCAACACTCAAGTGGTTTAAGGGGAAACATTTAAATGTCTTGGAATTGCCTAGTCAAAGCCCAGAGTGGTATCTGTGGTATGACTTAAAGATTGCTGTACACCAGTGGAACCCTTCCAACTTGAAGGAGTTGGAGCAGTTTTTCTTAGAAGAATGGGCAAAAACCCCAGTGGCTAGATGTGCCAAGCTTATAGAGCCATACCCCAAGAGACTTGCAGCTGTAATTGCAGCAAAAGATGTCTCTACAAATTATTTACTTTGGGGGGGGGGCTGAATAGTTATGAACACTCAAGTTTTGTTTTGTATTATTTCTTGTTTGTTTCACAAGAAAAAATATTTTGCATGTTGTGCATGTTGTGTAAACCAAATGATACAAACCCCCCCAAAAATAAATTTTAATTCCAGGTTGTAAGACAACAAAATAGGAATAATATCAAGGGGGTGAATGCGTTCGCAAGCCACTGTGTGTATCTATATATCTCATATTCAGTGGTGTAGTTAGGGCTATATGCAGGAATACACTGTATATCCACCTTTTTTTGCAGTAGGAATTGTGTATACTCACTTCTTAATCCCCACTGATTAGTAACAAAGTAGAGTAGTGGAGGTATACGCCATATCAATTATGTAGTACAATAGAGAAATCATGCAAAAAGTAGCTTACACAAACGCAAAGCACTTCAAATACTGTATATCTGAGAGGCAGCTCACAAAAGATCAGTAGACGGACATTGATTTCCATAAGCGCCTTTAGATTTTTAAGCTTTCAATTTATCTTACCATTTCTACCGATCTGCATGCCAGTTGAGATTATTTTTAAGTGCGCATTTTTGTCTAACAGTTTCTTTTTAATAATACCGCTTTCTTTTCATAAAATAATTGTCACGTGGTTAAATCATAAAAATCAGAATTAAAATGATAAAACTCAAAAAGTTAAAAGGAAACTATAGCGAGAGTACCAGCCTATGCTATATGGACACATTGATACACTGTGATCCTTTAGCAGCTGAAGAAATTAGAGAATAGAACTATTGGCCTATAGGCCAATTCAGCAGTAGAACTATAACTTCCATCGTCAAATATACTGAACCAAAGTAAAACGCAATATGCAAGAATTTCAAAGATTTGACTGAGTAAATCAGTCAATGGAAATACATTCTGTAATGCGTCTGTGTGTAGCTGGTGTAGATGAGTCAGACATGAGTAATGTACGCAATTTTACTCAACAATAATCACAATACACGTCAATAAATCCAAGGCCATAAATAGAGACCGAAATACAATAAACAATCACTCACAAACAAACATGGGGGAACAGAGGGTTAAATAATGAACAAGTAATTGGGGGATTGAAACCAGTTGTGTAAGACAAGGACAAAACAAATGGAAAATGAAAAGTGGATCGGCCATGGCTAGAAGGCCGGTGATGTCCGAACAAGGAGAGGGACCGACTTCGGAGGAAGTCGTGACACATTCATTAGGCCCTAATCTACAGATACCTTTAAAAAGGTAGGGCCGTGGATCAGAAAATCAGTCAGTATCTGATGTGACCACCATTTGCCTCATGCAGCGCGACAGATCTCCTTTGCATAGAGTTGATCAAGCTGTTGATTGTGGCTTGTGTGAATGTTGTCCCAGTCCTCTTTAATGACTGTGCGAAGTTGCTGGATATTGGTGGGAACCGGAACACGCTTTCAAACACATCAATCCAGAGCATCCCAAACTCCGAAGTGCAGTCAGGTGAGGAAGATGAGCATGGAGAACAGTTTGTGCAAACCCACAGTTTCATCAGCTGCCTGGGTGGCTGGTCTCAGACGATCCTGTAAGTGAAGAAGCCGGATGTGGACGTCCTAGGATGGCGTGGTTACATGTGGTCTGCTGTTGTGAGGCCGGTTGGATGCACTGCCAAGATCTCTAAAATAACATAGGCTTATGGTAGAGAAATGAACATTCAATTCATGTTGCACCTGTGTAATGATCATGACGTTTAATAAGCTTCTTGATATGCCACACCTGTCAGGTGGAGTGATTATCTTGGCAAAGGAGAAATGCTCAATGACAGGGATGTAAACAAATTTGTGCACAAAATTAAGCTTTTTGTGCATATGGACAATTTTGGGGATATTTTATTTCAGCTCATGAAACATGGGACCAACACTTTACATGTTATGTGTATATTTTTGTTCAGTGTACATGGGCCTAAAGCTGACAAATAAAAACAGTAGAAAATACCTTGATGAAAAGGAATGTTCTTTCAACTGCATTCATCTCTCTACTCTGTGTGTCTGCCTCCCTTTCTTTCTGTCTTGACTTGAGCTATCGCTAGTGAAGTGCAAAATTGTATCAAATCAATCAACTGGGTCCTGCCAGAAGGTGTAGCCAGAGAACTTGCAACATTGTATCAACTAGCCTATTCTGGGCCCAGCTCCAGACAGACAGCTGTTTACGACGTTTCCCCTGGATATATGGGATCATCAGATCAAGATATTTTCCTCTTTCACACCGAGTCTTGCTGATTATCGAGGCTGGAGAGTGTTGGAAAGATTTTTCAAATACTGTGATGAACTATTAATGTATGTTAAAAAAACAGACTTTGTTGACATACTGTTTGAGGTGAAGATAAAATGACTGAGAAGCTCATCTTATTTGTGATGGAGTGGCGAGTTTAGACAATCAGAAATCAGAGATCCCCAAAATGGGCACTTGCTACTTCTATGCATGCTCCCTCAATGGTATGCATGCTCCCTCAATGGTATCAGGACAGAGAAACCAGACACATGCTCATTGCTCACATTCCTCATTGCTCTCCAATCAAAACAATGAAAACATTTACAAAACTTGTAAATGATGGTTATGAAATAAACCAAAACTTGTTTCTCTCAAATGTAGCAGGTTGTAAACTCTGCAAACAACATTTCCACTCCGAGAATGAGAGCCGTAGGCTAAATGACTGTAATTAATTAATAGGCCTACATGCATTAACAGAAATTAATGTAACCAAATGACAGGGATTAACAGCACATTTACTAGGTTTACTGCTGACATACAGTATGTAAATGGGGAATTGATCAAAATGAATAATCAAAAGGGCAAACAATGAACAATGAATGTGCAAGAATTGGCAGGAGACCAACCAGGTCACCCGTGATACACGTTAGTGATACAAATCAGTATTCGACTTCCATCCATGTCTGAGGATGTTGGGAGATTACGTGGAAACTGGTCACTAGGGGCAGCAGTGAGCGGTGTTACCTTCAAGTAGGTTTCGGTTTTGTAATGGCAGATGGGTGTAAGCATATGCCTCTGGTTGCAAGTTCAAATTCAGTGATAGAAAGTTAAAAGTTTTTCATATTCTTGTTTTGAGCCCATTCCAAACCTTAACCATTCAGAGTTAATGCCTAACCTTAACCACTTAGAAATTTGACGTTTGCGAAACATGGTCTCAACATTTTAAATTATACTCAAGACACGTTATCTTCACAAATATGTTAGATGCTTTTCACTGACAACCACAACTCAATAACCAGCTAGGCCTGTTACCATGCGTGCTGCCCAAATTGCAGGCTTTCAAAATAGGCATAGGTCTATGCACTCATGAGTTGAAACAAACCACAACTTTTTAAGAAGCTAATGATCCTCTGTGGCTAACTCATGCTCTCTGGTGAAGTATTTTTCATTATTTTATTTAGAAGGGAGTCATTCATATAATTTTGGCAAACATCAATTTACTTTAGGGGAAGCCAGCATTCGAACAGTACACTGTGCACACACCAATTCGCAAGTGTCTGAAACCAGAGATCTGTATATAATAACGAGATGATCATGTCTCCACCATAACAATGAGAGTCGTCCCAAAGGCGATAAGGCAGATGACAAGTTTACGTCTGCATATTATGCCCATTAAAAAAAATCATTGGCTTATTCTGGAAAGAGTTTGGCGAGAGTGAGCCCTCTCGCTTGGCCTCTTCCTCTCATCTGAATCTATCTCACTGGAGAAAGCATCCAAGCGAGCAAAACAGCAACCCCCTGTCTTACTACAGTATATGTAGCCCATGTAGCTGATGCTGTCTGGACAGAAATAGTATGACATCAAATCAAATGTCATTTGTCACGTGCCAAATACAACAGGTGTAGGTAGACCTTTACTGTGAAATGTGTACTTACGAGCCCTTAACCAACAATGCAGAGTTTTAAAGTAAGAAAAATGTCCCAAATACACTAAACTACAGCGAAAATAGTATCACAATAAAATAACAATAACGAGGTTCTGTACAAGGGGTACAGGTACCTAGTCAAAGTACAAAGGTATGGGTTAGTCGAGGTAATATGTGTATGTTGGTAGCTGTAAAGTGACTATGCATAGATAATAAACAGAGAGTAGCAGCAGCAAATGTGAAGAGCGTGAAGGAATGTGAATAGTAACCAGTACTGTTTTTGTCCAGACAGCATCAGATACACATACTGAGAAAGAGGGGCACTGTTTCACTCGCTTGGATGCTTTAATATGAGATTGATGCGTCTTTCTGTCGGCACGCTTCTCTGTCAAATAAATTATTAATATTTAAATATTTTATTTGGACAGTGGCCCTGCGGTAGAGTAGATAGGAAATAAGTTATCTACCAGTAAATGCCAGCTAAGGCAGCAATGGGTGTGCAAACCAGGTATTGAAAAGGTTTGGTCTGAAGGCTTGTCTGAAAATCAGTCATCATGTGCTGTTTGAATGAACATTTCTAAAGGCTTCCCAAAAAACCTGCCCAATTAAATGTTGACTAAAAAGTAGACCTACCTGGCAGAATGATATCATGATGATTTCTATCAGTCTTTGTTACAATTGTATAGTAAGTGATAACATCCTGTTATAGCCAGTCTCTTGCTATGTGCACAATTGAACTGAAGGGAAACTACACCCTCCGAATGTATTTTATTTTGCCCAGACCTCAAATATGGTCTTCTGATGTGGGCTAAGCATTGTTGTGGACTTACAACATCAAATTATTGTTGTTTTTCAACAATAAAAAAGTGATTTTCAGCGTGAAAACCCGAAAAAAGTATAGGAAAACAGAATTTAACACAGGTTGCCTTTGCATTCCATTCCCTAACCAATTTGAAGGCTGCTGCAACTTCGGTTGCAGACATCCCAGTGGTTTAAAATCCCCCTTTCTTCGCACTACACAGCAATGATCGGTTTGGGCGTAAAATCATGGGTAATCAATGAGTAATTATTCTCTCAATGTGAAACAAAATGAATATTCAAAGAGAAGAGACAGAGTGGTTCAATCTTTTTTAATTGAGTAAATCATTCTGATGAAGTACTGTTACTGTATGTACTCAGAAGAAGTGGAATCTGAGCATCACTGTTGTGTAATACGGTTCATTACAGGGGCAGCTACCACAAATGCTCCCATGTCCTTGAGATCCCACGATAGAGAGCAACACATTAATCAGTGCGCGCGCACACACACAGACACACAATCAGGGAACACTAGAGTGATGAAGAGTGACCTCTGATTCAGTTGATGTAAATCCTGTTCTTTGAATTATTGATACAGTACAGTCTGCAGCTAGCTAAGCTGTCTACTGTAGGTACCCAGGCATACAATCAAGGCTTTGATTAAGGCAATGCAGGGAAAATATGTTGCAGGCTTAACACAGAGAACACAAAAACATGGTCAGACAGCAAACTCCCTAACAGGGCTGTCAATGAATGAGTCATATCAGTTGGGACTTGGAGACTGAGTATCAGAACAATCCATAAGTCAAACAATAGACACAAAGGAATATATGTCTGTCAACATCTCTCATACTCAGTCACAATACAACACGAAAACAAAGCTCAAGCATCCCATTCAATCTGCCTCCCACACAGCCTCCCTACTATACTGCAGGTCCCGTGGGGTTGGACTGGGAGAATGAGGGGTCAGAGCCGTGCCGCCCGCCCCTGCCCTGCTGCTGGGGAGACCCTGGAGTTCAGGGCTCAGCTCTAATTGCAGTGCTGAGCTGGGATGGGATCTGACCTTTACTGATTTATTTACTGACAAACATCTATATCGCTGCAGCTATGGCTGGCTGTCTTCCCTGGGAGAAATCCCAGCAGCCTCAGGGAGACAGGAAACCTCTTCTGTTCAAAGGTCGAAAAGTCCCCGTCATTAAACAGTAGGCTGCCCACTTCTCTTTAATAGGACACACACACACACACACACACACACACACACACACACACACACACACACACACACACACACACACACACACACACACACACACACACACACACACACACACACACACACACGCACACAGTGGAAGAGCAGGAAATTAGAGTCATTTGGCATTTGTACAGAGGGAGGATAAATAGATATCTAAAAGTTTGAGGGTTACATTGGAAATGTCAGTCTCTAAATATAGAGCCTTGTCTGTAGAACACTATACCGTAATGCTCAGAGGATTTTTCCATTTCAAGTGAAGGATACCCATAGATGTATAGCTTCAGAAATCAGTGGTTGTGGTTCGGTCAGTGATTTCAGTACATTGTGTGGGATGGGAACATCCGATGTGTTGAAAGTGATGCAATCCCTTTACTAAGTCTCTCTATTGGACACTTTTTACCTCATAACTCTAGGTCTAGTAGCGCTTATTCCCTTTGTCCTCAGGATATGATTTCACCACATGTTTACCGCTTTCTGATGAGGATTTTTATTCTCTCTCTGAATCAGGATGAGCTCATATAATATTTACCATGTGTGAAAAACACATTTGAAGAATCCCTCAGTTTCAAGGCTGTATATTAATACAGTGATAACATGGCTGTAGAGTGATAACTAATGATAACATAATGTTCTATGTTTCATATGATTTTATCAATAGCTTAGTATCACATCACTATTATCCCCATTTATCAGCAATTTACTATACCAGGCACACATTCTCGCTATAGAACACCACGGCATGTGATTATTCCCAATCCCAGTACAGGATGTTATCACTTACTATACAATTGTAACAAAGAGTATGACCATGGCCACTCAAACTACATTACAATAGGAACCAATCATGGGAAAATCTTTTCAAATGTCATAAGACCGGTTGGAATCTCATTTGTGTGTCCTTTCCAGACTCTTGCTGAAGTCATCACTTTAAGACACTAACTCTGGGTTGGCTTCACAAATCACTCTGTGACAATGGATTGTGTCATTTGAATTCATGTGGTGTATGCAAATAGTTTAATTACTTGTAGCTATTGATTTGACCATGTTAGGGGATTGATGAGAAAAAGGGTATGAAGTTAACAGTGCTCCTTGCTATTTAGCACAAACATTATGGTTAATCAACAGCCAATTAATGCTCAGCTAGTGCTTTCATATATCCAGCATAATCCCTTCTAAGTATCATTAAAACAATATATTTGATCAATCAAAGCATGTATGGTGCTTATATCAGAAATGATAGAAAGAACAAGCGAGGAGAGATAAAGATGGTGAAATGAGACAAGGGCCTCAAGGTACAAATAAATTGTGTGGGCCTTCCACTATTTCACTTCAACTCGCTCACTCCTCTCTAGCCCCCTCCCTCCCTCACTAGCCCTCTCAACTCCTAACTAGCCTAGCCCTCGCAACTCCTCTCTAATCTAGCCCTCTCAACTCCTCACTAGCCTAGCCCTCTCAACTCCTCTCTAGCCTAGCCCTCTCAACTCCTCTCTAGGCTGGCCCTCGCAACTCCTCTCTAATCTAGCCCTCGCAACTCCTCTCTAATCTAGCCCTCGCAACTCTTCTCTGATCTAGCCCTCTCAACTCCTCTCTAATCTGGCCCTCTCAACTCCTCTCTAGCCTAGCCCTCACAACTCCTCTCTAATATAGCCCTAGCAATTCCTCTCTAATCTAGCCCTCACAACTCCTCTCTAATATAGCCCTCGCAACTCCTCTCTAATCTAGCCCTCTCTACTCCTCTCTAATCTAGCCCTCTCAACTCCTCTCTAGCCTAGCCCTCGCAACCCCTCTCTAATCTAGCCCTCGCAACTCCTCTCTAATCTAGCACTCTCAACTCCTCTCTAATCTAGCCGTCGCAACTCCTCTCTAATCTAGCCTCGCAACTCCTCTCTAATCTAGCCCTCGCAACTCCTCTCTAGCCTAGCCCTCGCAACTCCTCTCTAGCCAAGCCCTCTCAACTCCTCATTAGCCTAGCCCTCTCAACTCCTCATTAGCCTAGCCCTCTCAACTCCTCATTAGCCTAGCCCTCTCAACTCCTCTCTAGCCTAGCCCTCTCAACTCCTCCATAGCCTGGCCCTCGCAACTCCTCTCTAATCTAGCCCTCGCAACTCCTCTCTAATCTAGCCCTCGCAACTCTTCTCTAATCTAGCCCTCTCAACTCCTCTCTAGCCTATGCCTCGCAACCCCTCTCTAATCTAGCCATCGCAACTCCTCTCTAATCTAGCCTTCACAACTCCTCTCTAATCTAGCCCTTGCAACTCCTCTCTAATCTAGCCCTCACAACTCCCCTCTAATCTAGCCCTTGCAACTCCTCTCTAATCTAGCCCTCTCAACTCCTCTCTAATCTAGCCATCGCAACTCCTCTCTAATCTAGCCCTCACAACTCCTCTCTAATCTAGCCCTCGCAACTCCTCTCTAATCTAGCCCTCACAACTCCCCTCTAATCTAGCCCTTGCAACTCCTCTCTAATCTAGCCCTCTCAACTCCTCTTTAATCTAGCCCTCTCAACTACTCTCTAGCCCTCTCACTCTCTCTCAACATCTCCCCCCTCTGTCAGCTCTGTCAAAATCATTAGACCGGTGCCAAGGGAGGGAGACAGCACTATGGCAGGTACGTAGAGATCAAGATTGCTGACAGGCAGCAGAGGAAGTAGGCTAGGCAAACCGACAAGGAGTGGGCGTCAGTCAGAGGAACATTTCAGATCACCCACCTCATCTCCTTGTCCCTCTTGTTTAGGATTCATGGAACATCAGTAAACAGAATGCGTCTGCTCACATCAAATGTCCCAGAGATCGAGAAGGACCGTGAATATTTTTGAAACTTCTCATACTGCAATCTAAGTGCTCCCCTTCCCCTCCAAGGTATTGCAACTGAAGACGACAGAATATTTCTGTATTATTCAGAGTATGAAAAAAATTCACTTTTACGTGGTGCCCAAAGCATATGCCAGTTATGCTGAATCACTGTTGAGTCATCATTAAAATACAATGTTTTTTAGTGGAGAAAATTAGAGGGATGACAAAATTAAAAATATAAAACTGTTCATGCAAGGGACAATGTAATTGGATCGGGCAGATCTACAGTGGCAATAAGAGTAATTAATGGCATTATAACATCTAGTGAGCTATAGTAAAAATGCAAAATAATGTTGATTAGGCCCAAAATGATATAATTACATAGCCAGGACTGTTAGGCTAAAAACAGTTCACAGCATTCATCATCGTAAACTCATTGCTTATTGTCAAATACATTAATGTTTTATTCCAGGGGATATGACTAGCAAAGATTAATCTAACTATATATATTTAAAAATATATATATATATATTTTAAATCTACCACTGTAGACGTGCGTCTTTAAGAAAGGCTGAAAATGTATCATTCTCTGATCAAAGCAAAAAGTTGAACGTTTGTAATATTCAACACATTTGGGAGACAGCTAGACTTCACTCAACTTTTAACTGAAGTTGAACATTGTCCACATGTCATATATAGATAATTAAAAAGTTCCCACTCAAACTGTCACTTTCACTAAGCAGGAACCTCAAGTCATCAAATGAATGGGTATTGAATTTGAAATGTCTGCTGGGAGACGTCCCACTGTGAGGAGTGGGGACTGTGTGAAGGACACAGTGAACAGCAATAAGGGAAGATGAGTGAGAGATTTGGATAAGTCTCCCAGGATCCCCCCCTATTATATGAGCTATTGCTTTCTAAACCCTCACCAGCATTGCAGGGGATTTCCACTGCGGCCCTCTAGCTCTGTCAGGACCACCGCCTCGTCCATCTCCCAGGATACCAATATCTTTTTATAGCCCTCCTCCTTGGCACTGTCATTTATTGTTGCATGGCAACAATGGCCATTTAGGAGGTTTAACATATTCTGATGGTAACTCTTTATGTAACAGTGTAATCTCTAAATGGTTGGAAAAGGGGATCCTTAGTTAGTCAATCCATAGTAAGTGTATAGATTTGTCAATACTGAATCATTTGTCTATAAATTGTGTACAAATGAATTCATTAGGTCTTAACCTGAAGCCACGAAAATGTGCTTTTTTGGAAATGTTGGAACCGAGTTAGTGGTGCAGGTGTCAGGGGACTAGTGAAACAGTGTCAAACTTTTAACCTCGAGGTCATACGTTTAATAGGTTAATGTAGAACTATTCATTGTGGGTCTAAAAACTGCTCAATATATCCCTCTTACGGAGGAAAAGCAAATAAAATGGTTGGATATTTTAACAGATTCCAGGAAAAACAGTCAGCTTTATGCATCTGTTCTCTAGAGCCTAATACACCTTGAAAATCTCACAGTGACTTTGCAGTACACAAACAAATAGTAATGTGTAATAGTTCACTCTCCACTGTTCAGGTCCAAGATGCAGTTTATTGATCTCAAAGTTGTGATTGGTTTCCATGGTAGAATGTCACTGTTCGGTCCGCCGCAGCACCCCCCCCCCCCCCAAACTCAACTGAACATGTATGAATGGGTAACATGACTTCAATTATTCAAAGTGCCACCCACAGTTTAGGTATTGTCTCCCAAAAGGTGGCATCATTCTAATGCGACCTCGTTGCCAGGAACCATCTGTCTTGCCAAACGTAGGACTCATATGAAAATAATTCTTAACTTTTGAAAATTACTGTTCTCCCCCATGATTTGCTATGGAACACCGACAGACACACTGGCTACTATGGTGTACAAATGAATTCATTAGGTTTTAACCTGAAGCCACGAAAATGCTCAATCAGCTGAGCAAACTTGTTCTAGTTAGCAGCTTACTACTAACTTATTTTAATGACCATTACGGTAGCTAGTTTGCCCATTTGCTGATGAAGTTTTCCTGCACCAAAGTTACGAGACTGTCCTCAGAAATCTGCATGTCTCTAACTCTGACAGCTGGCACTAGCTGGCTACTTTCTGACATTTGTCCTACGCATTAACGTTGTAGCTACAGCAGTCAACTACGAATCTCGACAGAACAGCAACTGCCTTGTCATGGTAATTCAGTGTTATTAGCTAGAATTGTACTACATGAGAGGTATTTATTCAGCATTTCATGTGTAACCCAGCATTGATAGCATCCGTTTTGTTTTATTTGGATTGGAGACTGGCTCAGCTAACTTCACATAATAGCCAAATCCTGATTCAAATCCTGTAGCTCCAAATGTTGTGCACTTCAAATGCTCATTCTGCCATTCATGTGCCCATACTTTTTTCTTTTACCAAATGAATTACATTGAAAAAGTATAAACAAGTCATTCAAATGCTTTTTTTCAGGACTCGCTGAAAATGTCAGAGAAATACACTTGACATGTGCTCTGATGCAGCACCTTTACAAGTATAAAATGTAGCATTTATACAGTGCTGGAAGGCTGAAGGCAATTTTTAATATTTTACCAGGTAAGTTGACTCCGGATATGTATTGTTGTGACTCTCGCTATGGGTGCCACATTACAATTCCCACCAAGTGGGTTAACCCTATTGGTGTTTGCCTTTCATGCCAGCGACCCATGTTTGCGTTTCCTGCTCCGCCGTTGGCTACTGTATGTACAAAAGGTGCAGGGTCAGCTTTTTACTCTGGCTGGATGGCACACTAGCAATCCATTTTCTCTGTAAGCCTTATAACGTAAGGGTGCGCCTTCGTGTGATTTTTGGTCAGAGTATTGAATAATCAATCCCTCTGCTCGACGAGAAAAAGCTTTATGATTATATGAATGGAAATAATCTTAATCATGTTTTTTGAAAAAGTGAGAAGAAAGGTTACTAACGTAATGATATACTGCTGTAATTGAACACTTGTAGTCAAGGAGGCTAATAACATCCTCTACAAGTCCTCTGCACTTGAGGTGAACTTTGGATGTGTTCGACAAAGGAGAGAGGCAATTAAAAATTGATAAGACTTGTTTGAGAGGAAACTTTACCGGATGCAGTCATCAGCAGTCAGGGGAACAGAAAACCTCACATTCTTCCAATGATTAAGTAACAACGGAGTTGCAGTGGATACGATTTATCAATTGTGCTGCAATCTTTATAAATAGCATGTAGAGTGACTCATATTCAAGGGTTTAATACAGTGGATATGTCTCTTAGGATGGCTTTATAACTGACCCACTTCAATGCTGTGTACTTGACAAATATACTATAGGGAATTGTGTGTCATGAACGTGCCTTAGGTGGAGCTTTTTAGACATGGGGAGGGAGAGAGTAAGTGAATACCAATGACATGGACGTTGTCAAAGTCCCATTGTAATCCCATGATATTGTAAAGTAGAAGTACAGTGGGATTTCTTGCTGCTCTTCCTCGATGATAGTGAGGGTCTCTACATTCTCATATGGGGTGAAAACCATCATACTGTATACTGTACTGTTCTGCCCATCACTTAGATTTGTATCAATTTCCTGAACCTTTCACAAACTGAGCAAAATATAATCCATTTGTCATGATTGTTGTAAATATTCTGACGTGGTACAGAGTAAATGGTTTAGATATACTGTACATTGTAACACTGCAAAACACAGAATATATAGTACCTGCAATCTCATCTATCTCCACTGTGTGGTTGACCTCAGACCAAGGTCCCTTAGCCAAATCATCAGGCCTGGATTCCTGTATTATCTTTCCTATGGAATTTAAAGCACAATGGCACCTGGCCCTCGACTGGCTATCGATCCAGCTCATCCTTAGTAACTAAGGATTCACAGGTATCCTGCTCATACACCCAGCACAGGCCCAAGGCAGATTAATGATGCTGTGTAAATTGCATTATAAACTGGGTGGTTCGAACCATGAATGCTGATTGGCTGACAGCCGTGGTCTATCAGACCGTATACCATGGGTATGACAAAACATGTATTCTTACTGCTCTAATTACATTGGTAACCAGTTTAAAATAGCAATACAGCACCACATATGGCTTTGAGTGAGAGCCAGACCCAAATGTCACACTAGCTAAGGGTTTCCCCAATTTGCCGCCTCCCCCGGGTGCACGTTTAGTTTTTTTGTCCTAGCAGTACACAGCTGATTCAAATAACCAACTCATCAAGCTTTGATTATTAAGCCCCCTACTGTGGCCTGGAAACAGTAGGGGGCTTGTTTCAATGCACCAATAAACAGGAAATTAACAGGAAACCGAAACCAAGAGAATTGTTCTGTGATTTTAGAGTTGATGTTCGACCTAGTGGAGGTAAAGGAAATGGAGTACATGCAGTAGCTAGGATTCAGGCTTGATGTATTTGATGGGGAAACCGACCACAAGGTGGAAAGAGAACAAACAAAAAATATTTTACATTTATTTAACTACGCAAGTCATTTAAGAATAAATTCTTATTTTCAATGACGGGCAGTGGGTTAACTGCCTGTTCAGGGGCAGTACGACAGATTTGTACCTTCTCAGCTCGGGGATTTGAACTTGCAACCTTTCGGTTACTAGTCCAACTCTCTAACCACTAGGCTACCCTGCCGTGCTGGCATAGGTAGGTCAATAATAAGGCTGGTTGAGACACCACAGAGAGCAAGGAACAGCTAACTTTTACCTCAAGAGCAGTTCAAGAACAACACAATACAACCCCAAAATACAATAAGGGTTGCTGTGTGCTAAATAAACCAATCCAGATTAGTATTTGAGTAGAGAGCCTAATAATGGCATGAGGCACATTTCTTTCCCAGTTCCATGGAGACTAATCACATTATGTATAACGTTTATTCTGAATACAAACAGGCTTTACTACCATCACAGGGCCACAGCACAACGTGTGGGGCTCAATCAATTGTATGCAAATACCTGTGTTCAGCAGTGAGGGTTTTTATCAACCAATAGAGCACAGACAGATGTGTATGCATACAAATATGCACACACATTTGCAGTGTGCCTGTGTTGCAGCATTTCCTAAGTTCAGTGGGTATAATTGATTTGAGTGTTCAGCACATGACAAAATAAGCGACCAGAGCAGTGACTGCAGTCAGCTCGTCTGCCATTAAAATAATTATACAATGGCCAACATAGCCTTACATGTACTGTTACTCAAATATGACAACCCTGAACAGCTGAGACCTACCGCTTCAGCTCAGTCATATTGAACTGGTCTGAAGCTAAGACAGTACAGGTTAGAGGGGTTAGTACAGGAATGATGAGTGACACAGAGCAATCAACGCTCCATCTCCGTAGCGGTCGGAAATTCCCACAGCACTGTATGTGTTCATTATACGGCCCGTCCACATCACTCAAGTGGGCTAACCCTATCGATCCCTCTCCCCTTCTTGGCCACCCGCAGGTAGGGATTTCATTACTAAGACAGTCCCATTGCTCATGCATCACACTTACCGCACCAATCAGAGAGAATTGACCACAGGCCCTCACTGAATTCCTAAATGTTAGATAAATAAAGCCATTAGTCCTGCTCATATTCTGTGAGGGGAGAGGGGCTTTGTTGGATAGAAAAAAATAAAAATGGAGGAAACCCAATGATGTACAACTTGTGGCGAGGTCACATCTGACTTACGTAGCTAATCATTGCAGTTTACAGCAACAATCTTAGTTTGTAAGTGGTGTAGCAAATCTATGAAGCTAGAATTCAGGGTTTGACTGAGTGAAAAGCAAATGGGGGAAATGTTGGTAAATTCATACATTTCAAAGGCCAAACATTATCACGTGGGTCTGTTTCTGTCCACGCATGTGTGTAGCTATGAACCATCATTGATGAAGGCTCTTTCTGCCAGTGAATTGAAATGGTTCATTGCATCACTTAAGACTCTTCAACCGTCTCCCTGACCCCCTTCCTCTGATCAAGCCATGAATTGTCCATCTCCATATTTGGAGGATGCATGCACTCAAATACTTGGACTCTATTGGTTGATCTAGCTAACTATAGCTAGGCTACTCGTGACGTATTGGTTGACCTAGCCAAATATAACTAAGCTACTCTTGTATTGGTTGACCTAGCAAAATATAACTAGGCTACTCAATGCATTGGTTCATCTAGCCAAATATAGCTAGGCTACTCATGATGTATTGCTTGATCTAGTTACAACCTGGCTCAAGATTGTAACAATGGGAAATCACACACTGAGTAAAGAAATAACAAAATGAATTTATTCTATAAATAAAGTGGGCTCCTGAGTAGAGCAGTGGTCTAAGTAATTGCATCTCAATGCAAGAGGTGTCACTACAGTATCTGGTTCAAATCCAGGCTGCATCACATCTGGCTGTGATTGGGAGTCCCATAAGCACAATTGGCCCAGCGTCGTCCGGGTTTGGCTGGGGTAGGCAGTCAATGTCAATAATAATTTCTTCTTAATGGATTTGCCTAGTAAAAAATACATGTAAAAAATCTCACAATAATCAGATGAGGCATGAAGGTCAGTAAATTAGGGGTCAACTGCCACAACGGTATGCATGGAGAGAGTCTCTTGTTGAATGGGGAAACAGTGGCTTTATACCCCATCAGCACTGATGACCCTCCCTGCTCTGCCCACCAACCTCCTGCAGCAAGTAAGCACAGCAAAACCAAATAGACAGAGCAGGGATGGGCAGTCACACCCCCACCCATAAAACAGGGACCTCCCATGCCCCTGAAACAAAACCACAATGTTTTAATCAAAACAAACATACTTTCACTCCCTGGACATCTAACCACCCAGGTAAACCACTTAACCCACACCTCCAGCAACCATGGTGCCTGGATGCAAATGAAGAAAAGGAGCAGAAGAGAGACCAAGTTGTCATGGAACAAACACAGTACTAAACAGGAAGGCTAAGGAGAGGGCACACGAGACAATGCACCCGCCAAAACATTGTCCGCCCCCTTAATATGACGAACCTCGAGGGGTAAAGCTTGAAGGTACAGACACCACCGCATAACCTCTGGTTCGGACACTGCATCGAGTGTAAAAAGGTGAGTGGGTTGTCGGAAGTTTACCTTTACCACTTAGGTTGGAGTCATTAAAACTTGTTTTTCAACCACTCCACAAATTTCTTGTTAACAAACTATAGTTTTGGCAAGTCGGTTAGAACATCTACTTTGTGCATGATAAGTAATTTTTCAAGCAATTGTTGACAGACAGATTATTTCACTAAAATTCACTGTATGACAATTCCAGTGGGTCAGAAGTTTACATACACTAAGTTGACTGTGCCTTTCAACAGTTTGTAAAATTCCAGAAAATTATGTCATGGGTTTAGAAGCTTCTGATAGGCTAATTGACATAATTTGAGTCAATTGGATGTGTATTTGTGGATGTATTTCAAGGCCTACCTTCAAACTCAGTGCCTCTTTGCTTGAAATCATGGGAAAATCAAAAGAAAAATCAGAAAAAAATTGTAGACTCTGGTTCTTCCTTGGGAGCAATTTCCAAACGTCTGAAGGTACGACGTTCATCTGTACAAATAATAGTACACAAGTATAAACACCATGGGACCACGCCGTTGTCATGCCGCTCAGGAAGGAGACGTGTTCTGTCTTCTAGAGATGAATGTACTCTGTTGCGAAAAGTGCAAATCAGTCCCAGAACAACAGCAAAGGACCTTGTGAAGATGCTGGAGGAAACAGGTACAAAAGTATCTATATCCACAGTAAAACGAGTCCTATATCGACATAACCTGAAAGGCCACTCATTAAGGAAGGAGGCTTGCAAGCCGAAGGACACCATCCCAACCGTGAAGCACGGGGGTGGCAGCATCATGTTGTGGGGGTGCTTTTCTGCAGGAGGGACTGGTGCACTTCACAAAATAGATGGCATCTCGAGGACGGAAAATGATGTGGATATATTGAAGCAAACTCTCAAGACATCAGTCAGGAAGTGAAAGCTTGGTTGCAAATGGGTCTTCCAAATGGACAATGACCCAAAGCATACTTCCAAAGTTGTGGAAAAATGGCTTAAGGACAACAAAGTCTAGGTATTGGATTGGCCATCACAAAGCCCTGACCTCAATCCTATAGAACATTTGTGGGCAGAACTGAAAAAGCGTGTGCGAGCAAGGAGGCCTACAAACCTGACTCAGTTACACCAGCTCTGTCAGGGGGAATGGATCAAAATTCATCCAATTTATTGTGGGAAGCTTCTGGAAGGCTAACTGAACCGTTTGACCCAAGTTAAACAATTTCAAGGCAATGCTACCAAATACTAATTGAGTGTACGTAAGCTTCTGACCCACTGGGAATGTGATGAAATAAATAAAAGCTGAAATAAATCATTGTCTCTATTATTCTGACATTTCACATTCTTAAAATAAAGTGGTGATCCTAACTACCCTAAGACAGGGTAATTTACATAGCAATTAAAGGAGGAATATTTTTTTTACAGAAGAGTCTTGTCATCTTTACAGTGACACACTTTCAAGCTTGTGTTGGAGTTCCCCTCAGTTCCTTAAAGGCAAAATAACATATTTATACACAGGCAAAGCGATTTCAAAATTACCCAATTTCTATAACGTTGAGCCGCTATCAATAACACAGCACAAAAACGCCAATCTCAGACGGGTTTGTATCAGGCCTGCAGAAAATATGACTTCAATAAAAGTAGGGTGAGTGAACATATCAAATACAAATTATAAAATGAGATGAATTCATTTGGTGATTATGACCATAAGTAGGCTCCCAACCGATCGGACACAGGCGGGGAAAAGATGGAACCATGTCATTGTCTGAAATGCAACTTCAGGTAAATAGACTTTCAAACTCAGAAAATGGCGATCCAGTATTCTATTACTAAAGTGTCCTCCTTTTCCAACACACAGTTTGTTGAATAGAAGTACAGAGTATTTGCCAAGGGGAGAGCGCTTGATGTTTGACTTTTATTTTACCTACATAAATATATCTCTGTTAGCTACTCTTATAGAAATGTAATTGTAGGTCTTAATGTGCTTAATTAATGTAAGATAAGGAGATTCTGACATTTCTGTTGCCATGTGTAAGGATATTCCACTACTGCACCATATGGTTTGCAAAAAAGGAGTCAGAATTCATTATCAAAACACCCCTGTCACGCCCTGACCTTAGTTATCTTTGTTTTCTTTATATTTTGGTTAGGTCATGGTGTGACTAAGGTGGGTATGCTAGTTTTTGTATTGTCTAGGGTTTTTGTATGTCTAGGGGTTTTGTAGGTCTAGGTCGTATGTATGTCTATGGTGGCCTGATATGGTTCCCAATCAGAGGCAGCTGTTTATCGTTTTGCATGCATTTAGGTAGCCATTTTTCCCTCTTGTGTATGTGGGTTCTTATTCTATGTTTAGTTGCCTGTCGGCACTATTCGTATTAGCTTCACGGTTTGTTGTTTGTTCAGTGTTCTTTCTTTATTAAAAGAAGAATGTACGCATACGACGCTGCACCTTGGTCTCCTTCATATGACGAACGTGACAACCCCACATTAAAAATTACTATAGGTTACTATAGAATAATACAGTACTTACTATAGAATTCTACAGAAGTAAACTGTAGTATATTGTGGAATACTGTACTCCACACTGTACTATCCCTCGATCATGTGTAGTAAAGAATGTCTTAGTATACTGTAGAATACTATACTACACACATCGTCTGTCCTCGGTTGCAACACTCTGTCTCTGGAAGCAACGTCAACACAAGAACTGTTCGTCGGGTGCTTCATGAAATGGGTTTCCATGGCGAGCAGCCGAACACAAGCCTAAGATCACCATGCACAAGGCCAAGCAGTGGCTGGAGTGGTGTAAAGATCACTGCCATTGAACTCAGTGGAAACGTGTTCTCTGGAGTGAGGAATCACGCTTCACCATCTGGCAGTCCGACGGACAAATCTGGATTTGGCAGATGCCAGGAGAACGCTACCTGGGGCCCGGGGCTGTTTTTCATGTTTTGGGCTATTCCCCTTAGTTCCAGTGAAGGAAAATCTTAACGCTACAGCATACAATGACATTCTAGATGATTCGGTGCTTCCAACTTTCTGGCAACAGTTTGGGGAAATGCCCTTTCCTGTTTCAGCATAACAATGCCCCTCTGCACAAAGCAAGGCCCATACAGAAATGTTTTTTTGAGATCAGTGTGGAAGAACTTGACTAGTCTGCACAGTGCCCTGACCTCAACCCCATCGAACATGTTTCGGATGAATTGGAACGCAGACTGCAAGCCAGACCTAATTGACCAGCATCAGTGCCCGACCTTACTAATGCTTTTGCGGCTGAATGGCCACGTAGTGTACCACGGCTATATATCACACCCCCTCAGGTTTTATTGCTTAAGTATACTACAGTAGTTTGTGGGACTAGCTGGAATATGTCCAATAAACAGATATTTTGAAAAGTCTATAAAACACTGGAAGATTGGAGTATTGGTGAAGCATCTTGTGATGCAAACAAACGATCATTAATAACAAATGTATTCCGTAGAGGAGACAGCCCAGAGTTAATCCATCTGTAAGCATCTCTCTTTTCATCACACACCCATTGCAAACTACACAACAGACTTTATAAAATCCTTCAATCTTCATTCAAAACACAAAGATCCATCCTAAAAGGCCCACATCTATAGCCTACAAATCAGCATTATAGACTAACAACTCACTGACACCCTCCCTAAAGGCAACAGCGAGAATATAGCCTAGCATTGGAAATGCCAGGTGTGATTTTTCTCGAAATGTGCTGCAGCACTATTTGTCCAGTTTGTTTAATCCTTATGCAAAACAGTACATGTTATTCATGCCGTGGCTCGTATCAGACAGCATCTCCGAATCCAGGGCTTGATTAACTGAATAACCCGTGTAGGGAGGAGGGAGATGGCTGCGGGGATGCACTCAGGGCTTCTGCATAAACAGATGTGGGCTCTGCCTTCATCCACTATGGATCTTCACCTAATAAGAAATTCTGAGAATGTGAGGCAACACATTCAGTCACTGATGTCAGTAAACAAGAGCAAACTCAAGAATGATGGTATATGTATTTGATTATGTCTGAAAATGCAGTACAACTGGAAGACATACATTTGACAGGTATATATGCAAGCACACGCACACAAAAGTACAAAAAGCATGTCTGAATCGGTCCTGAAAAAAAATATGCAATCCGACCTCCAAACCTTCCAAACAAATTGCTTTTACACCAATAATCCTTGACCCCAACTCTCAGACCCTTTCTGATACTTTTCCAGAAATTGGATTTATTGGACTGACAATAATAGGATATGAACTAAGGACAAGCCATTTAGGAGAAGGAACACATAACTAAGGTCATTTAGCATGACAAACGTGGAACACTTAAGAGGTTATTAAGGGTCACAGTCATGACAACTCTTCAACACCACACGCAATAACATCATGGAGTTATCTAACTTATGAATAACACAAGACAAAATAACAGCATGGTCAACTTCAAATAAAAAGTTAGTTTGGACCAAATATCTGGAATGCATATTTAATACGAATGAACAAAATCTACATATCAATGACATGAATTTCAAATAACAGCCTCTGCTTTGGAATCCCTTCATCAGTTTGCAGAGGTCATCAAAGCATTGTAGGATGTTGATGGTAGAATGGCAGATTGAACACACTTCAAACATCTGCAACAATGAGGATGTATGTAATACTACAAATATAGGATCGTAATTTGAGCCAGTTTGCTACAGCAGGAAAATAATCCTGCAGCAACTAGAAATGTGAATTATTATGTAGATTATAATCCATGTTCATTTTTGTATGGGTTGATGGTACATTTTTCGTAAGGGAAAATCAAGAAATTTCAAAGAGGAAAATTACAAAACATTAGAAGCCTTTTTTAAACCTCAAATACCCAACAAGTTCTCATGGAAGAGGGTGATCAAAGTAAGATCCTACATCTGTAGCTATTATTATCAACTGCTCTTCAGCCAGAGCTTGAGTGGCACCATTAGTATAACCAGATAATGCTAAAAGTACTTTATCGGTATTGGTAGCAAGACATCATGCACTTAAAGCTCTTTAATATCATTTGAACCATAGGGGCTAACATTTTCCACTCGGTGCTGGCTGCTTGTTATCAGGAGGCCAGTCATGGGTTGATTAGTAATTACATAATTGCCGATTCTGAGGAGCTCTTGTTCATTTGGAAATGCAATCATCATTATAGAGATAATAACTATCTATACAGAGACCTTTTATGCTGAGACAGAGGCTTAACAGAGTAATATTGAACATAAGCATGAAGTTCATGTTGGAGTTGTGGCAGAGGTCATTTTCAGATGTCATAGATGGTGATGTGTTTGACATCACTCAGGGCCCTATTCAATCTGATAATGATTTACGGGATAAGACTGCAAAATAACCTCGACTGCACAAATGTGTATTTGGATTTCTTGTAGGATCCTCACTATTACAGTAGTTACCAGTAAAGCCTTGAAGTTGTCCTTAACATATACATGACAAGAAAAAGGTTATGGACGCTATGGAATTACCGGGATTTCTGCATATATTGGCCATCAAATTTGATCTGATCTTCATCTAAGTCACAACAATAGACAAACATAGTGTGCTTAAACTAATAACACAGACATTATTGTATTTTTCTTGTCTATAGTGAATACATCATTTAAACATTCACAGTGTAGGTTGGAAAAAGCATGTGAACCCCTAGGCTAATGACTTCTCCAAAAGCTAATTGGAGTCAGGAGTCAGTTAACCTGGAGTCCAATCAATGAGACAAGATTGGAGATGTTGGTTAGAGCTGCCTTGCCCTACAAAAAATTTGAGTTTGCTATTCACAAGAGGCATTGCTTGATGTGAACCATGCCTCGAACAAAATAGATCTCAGAAGACCTAAGGTTAAGAATTGTTGACTTGCATAAAGCTGGAAAGGGTAACAAAAGTATGTCTAAAAGCCTTGATGTTCATCAGTCCACGGTAAGACAAATTGTCTATAAATGGAGAAAGTTCAGCACTGTTGCTACTCTCCCAAGGAGTGGCCATCCTGCAAAGATGACTGCAAGAGCACAGCGCAGAATGCTCAATGAGGTTAAGAAGAATCCTAGAGTATCAGCTAAAAACTTACAGAAATCTCTGGAAGATGCTAACATCTCTGTTGGCAAGTCTACAATACGTTAAACACTAAACAAGAATGGTGTTTATGGGAGGACACCACGGAAGAAGCCACTGCTGTACAAAAAAAACATTGCTGCACGTCTGAAGTTTGCAAAAGTGCACTTGGATGTTCCACAGCGCTACTGGCAAAATATTCTGTGGACAAATGAAACTACAGTTGAGTTGTTTGGAAGGAACACACAATACTATGTATGGAGAAAAAAAGACTCAGCACACCAACATCAAAACCTCATCCCATCTTTAAAGTATGGTGGAGGGAGCATCATTGTTTGGAGTTGCTTTGCTGCCTCAGGGCCTGGACAGCTTGCTATCATCGACAGAAAAATGAATTCCCAGTTTCTCAAGACATTTTTCAGGAGAATGTAGGGCTATCTGTACGCTAAATTGAAGCTCAAAATAAGTTGGGTGAAGCAACAGGACAACGTCCCAAAACACAGAAGTAAATCAACAACAGAATGGCTTCAACAGAAGAAAATATTCCTTCTGGAGTGGCCCAGTCAGAGTCCTGACCTCAACCCGATTGAGATGTTGTGGCTTGACTTCAAGAGAGCGGTTCACACCAGACATCCAAAGAATATTGCTGAACTGAAACAGTTTTGTAAAGCAGAATGGTCCAGAATTCCTCCTGACCATTGACCGTTGACCGTTGATCTGCAACTACAGAAAATGTTTGGTTGAGGTTATTGCTGCCAAAGGAGGGTCAATCAGTTATTAAATCCAAGGGTTCATATACTTTTCCCACCCTGCACTGTGAATGTTTACACGGTGTGTTCAATAAAGACATGAAAACGTATAATTGTTTGTGTGTTATTAGTTCAAGCAGACTGTGTTTGTATATTATTGTGACCTAGATGAAGATCAGATCACATTTTATAACCAATTTATGCAGAAATCCAGGTATTTCTAAAGGGTTCACATAATTTCTTGGCACTGCATATATACAGTGCATTCGGAAAGTCTCCAGACCCCTTGAGGTTTTCCCACATTTTGTTACGTTACAGCCTTATTCTAATTTTTTTTTTTACCATTTTCCCTCATCAATCTACACAAAATACCCCAAAATGATAAACCAATAATGACCCTTTGCTATGAGACTCGAAATTGAGCTCAGGAGCATCCGGTTTCCAGTGATCATCCTGTTTCTACAACTTGATTGGAGTCCACCTGTGGTAAATTCAATTGATTGGACATGACTTGGAAAGGAACAACCCTGTCTATATAAGGTCACACAGTGGACAGTGCATGTCAGTGTCATGTACTGTCATGTTGTGTCTTGTCTCTGTCCTTTCCCTTCACCCTGTCTCCCTCTGCTGGTCGTTATTAGGTTACCTTTTCTCCCCCGCTTTCCCCCAGCTGTTCCTTGTCTCCTCCTAACTACCCATTCACCCCGTTTCCCACCTGTTCCCTTTTTCCCTCTGATTAGGTCCCTATATCTCTCTCTGTTTCTGCTCCTGTCTTTGTCGGATTCTTGTTTGTTGTGTTTCATGCCTGAACCAGACTGTCGTCATGTTTGCTGTAACCTTGTCTTGTCCTGTCGGAATCTGCCGGTCCGTCTGAGCCTACCTATGTTTGGTAATTAAAGAAGCTCTGTTTAAGTTAATTCGCTTTTGGGTCCTCATTCACGCACCGTAACAGAAGAATCCGACCAAGAATGGACCCAGCGACTTCGGATCCTCTCCACTCAGCCGTCGGGATCCAGGGAGCGATGCTAGGCAGACACGAGCAGGAAGTGTCTGCTGCTCGACATGCCGTTGAGACCCTGGCCACCCAAGTCTCCAACCTCACAGAACAGGTTCACCATCTCCGCCTCGATCCACCGGCCACTTCCAGGGCTTTCGAATCTCCGGAGCCCAGAATCAATAACCCGCCGTGTTACTCTGGGGAGCCCACTGAATGCCGCTCGTTCCTCACCCAGTGTGATATTGTGTTTTCTCTCCAGCCCAACACTTACTCCAGGAGCACTGCTCGTGTCGCCTACGTCATATCTCTCCTTATTGGACGGGCTCGTGAGTGGGGCACGGCAATCTGGGAGGCAAGGGCTGAGTGTACTAACCAGTATCAGGACTTTAAGGAGGAGATGATACGGGTTTTTGATCGATCTGTTTTTGGGGAGGAGGCTTCCAGGGCCCTGTCTTCCCTATGTCAAGGCAATCGATCCATAACAGACTACTCTATTGAGTTTCGCACTCTTGCTGTCTCCAGTGGCTGGAACGAGCCGGCCTTGCTCGCTCGTCTTCTGGAGGGTCTCCGCGCAGAGGTAAAGGATGAGATTCTCTCCCGGGAGGTTCCTTCCAGCGTGGATTCCTTGATTGAACTCGCTATTCGCATTGAGCGACGGGTTGATCTTCGTCACCGAGCTCGTGGAAAGGAGCTCGCGCTCTCCGTCGCCCCCCTCTCCGCATCACTACCATCTTCCTCTGCCGGCTCGGGTGCTGAGCCCATGCAGCTGGGAGGTATCCGCATCTCGACTAAGGAGAGGGAACGGAGAATCACCAACCGCCTCTGTCTCTATTGCGGTTCCGCTGGTCATTTTGTCACTTCATGTCCAGTAAAAGGCCAGAGCTCGTCAGTAAGCGGAGGGCTACTGGTGAGCGCTACTACTCCTGTCTCTCCTTCAAGATCCTGCACTACCTTGTCGGTCCATCTACGCTGGACCGGTTCGTCAGCTTCCTGCAGTGCCTTAATAGACTCTGGGGCGGAGGGCTGTTTTATGGACGAGACCTGGGCTCAGGAACATGACATTCCTCTCAGACAGTTAAAGGAGCCCACGGCCTTGTTCGCCCTGGATGGTAGTCCTCTCCCCAGGATTCAGCGTGAGACGCTACCTTTAACCCTCACTGTTTCTGGTAATCATAGTGAAACCATTTCTTTTTTAATTTTTCGTTCACCTTTTACACCTGTTGTTTTGGGCCATCCCTGGCTAGTTTGTCATAATCCTTCCATTAATTGGTCTAGTAATTATATCCTCTCCTGGAACGTCTCTTGTCATGTGAAATGTTTAATGTCTGCTATCCCTCCTGTTTCCTCTGTCTCTTCTTCACAGGAGGAGCCTGGTGATTTGACAGGGGTGCCGGAGGAATATCACGATCTGCGCACGGTGTTCAGTCGGTCCAGGGCCACCTCTCTTCCTCCACACCGGTCGTATGATTGTAGTATTGATCTCCTTCCGGGAACCACCCCCCCCCCCCCCCCGGGGTAGACTATACTCTCTGTCGGCTCCCGAACGTAAGGCTCTCGAAGATTATTTGTCTGTAGCTCTTGACGCCGGTACCATAGTCCCCTCCTCCTCTCCCGCCGGAGCGGGGTTTTTTTTTGTCAAGAAGAAGGACGGGTCTCTGCGCCCCTGCATAGATTATCGAGGGCTGAATGACATAACAGTGAAGAATCGTTATCCGCTTCCTCTTATGTCTTCAGCCTTCGAGATCCTGCAGGGAGCCAGGTTTTTTACTAAGTTGGACCTTCGTAACGCTTACCATCTCGTGCGCATCAGGGAGGGGGACGAGTGGAAGACGGCGTTTAACACTCCGTTAGGGCACTTTGAATACCGGGTTCTTCCTTTCGGCCTCGCTAACGCTCCAGCTGTCTTTCAGGCATTAGTCAATGATGTCCTGAGAGACATGCTGAACATCTTTGTTTTCGTTTACCTTGACGATATCCTGATTTTTTCACCGTCACTCCAGATTCATGTTCAGCACGTTCGACGTGTCCTCCAGCGCCTTTTAGAGAATTGTCTTTTTGTGAAGGCTGAGAAGTGCACTTTTCATGCCTCCTCCGTCACATTTCTCGGTTCTGTTATTTCCGCTGAAGGCATTAAGATGGATCCCGCTAAGGTCCAAGCTGTCATTGATTGGCCCGTCCCTAAGTCACGCGTCGAGCTGCAGCGCTTTCTCGGCTTCGCAAACTTCTATCGTCGTTTCATCCGTAATTTCGGTCAGGTGGCAGCTCCTCTCACAGCCCTTACTTCTGTCAAGACGTGCTTTAAGTGGTCCGTTTCCGCCCAGGGAGCTTTTGATCTCCTCAAGAATCGTTTTACATCCGCTCCTATCCTTGTTACACCTGACGTCTCTAGACAGTTCGTTGTCGAGGTTGACGCGTCAGAGGTGGGCGTGGGAGCCATTCTTTCTCAGCGCTCCCTCTCTGACGACAAGGTCCACCCATGCGCGTATTTTTCTCATCGCCTGTCGCCGTCGGAACGTAACTATGATGTGGGTAACCGCGAACTGCTCGCCATCCGGTTAGCCCTAGGCGAATGGCGACAGTGGTTGGAGGGGGCGACCGTTCCTTTTGTCGTTTGGACTGACCATAGGAACCTTGAGTACATCCGTTCTGCCAAACGACTTAATGCGCGTCAGGCGCGTTGGGCGCTGTTTTTCGCTCGTTTCGAGTTCGTGATTTCTTATCGTCCGGGCTCTAAGAACACCAAGCCTGATGCTTTGTCTCGTCTCTTCAGTTCTTCAGTAGCCTCCACTGACCCCGAGGGGATTCTCCCTGAGGGGCGTGTTGTCGGGTTGACTGTCTGGGGAATTGAGAGGCAGGTAAAACAAGCGCTCACTCACACTCCGTCGCCGCGCGCTTGTCCTAGGAACCTTCTTTTCGTTCCCGTTCCTACTCGTCTGGCCGTTCTTCAGTGGGCTCACTCTGCCAAGTTAGCCGGCCACCCTGGCGTTCGGGGTACGCTTGCTTCCATTCGCCAGCGTTTTTGGTGGCCCACCCGGGAGCATGACACGCGTCGTTTCGTGGCTGCTTGTTCGGTCTGCGCGCAGACTAAGTCCGGTAACTCTCCTCCTGCCGGCCGTCTCAGGCCGCTTCCTATTCCCTCTCGACCGTGGTCTCACATCGCCTTAGATTTTGTCACCGGACTGCCTTCGTCAGCGGGGAAGACTGTTATTCTTACGGTTGTCGATAGGTTCTCTAAGGCGGCTCATTTCATTCCCCTTGCTAAGCTTCCTTCTGCTAAAGAGACGGCACAAATCATCATCGAGAATGTTTTCAGAATTCATGGCCTTCCGTCAGACGTCGTTTCGGACAGAGGTCCGCAATTCACGTCTCAATTTTGGAGGGAGTTTTGCCGTTTGATTGGGGCTTCCGTCAGTCTCTCTTCCGGCTTTCACCCCCAGTCTAACGGTCAAGCAGAACGGGCCAATCAGACTATTGGTCGCATCTTACGCAGTCTTTCTTTTCGTAACCCTGCGTCTTGGTCAGAACAGCTCCCCTGGGCAGAATACGCCCACAACTCGCTTCCTTCGTCTGCGACCGGGCTATCTCCTTTTCAGAGTAGCCTCGGGTACCAGCCTCCGCTGTTCTCATCTCAGTTCGCCGAGTCCAGCGTCCCCTCCGCTCAGGCTTTTGTCCAACGTTGCGAGCGCACCTGGAAGAGGGTCAGGTCTGCACTTTGCCGTTATAGGACGCAGACTGTGAGGGCTGCTAATAAGCGTAGAACTAAGAGTCCTAGATATTGTCGCGGTCAGAGAGTTTGGCTCTCCACTCAGAACCTTCCCCTTAAGACGGCTTCTCGCAAGTTGACCCCGCGGTTCATTGGTCCGTTCCGTATTTCTCGGGTCATTAATCCTGTCGCAGTTCGACTTCTTCTTCCGCGATACCTTCGTCGCGTCCACCCGGTCTTCCATGTCTCCTGCATCAAGCCCGTCCTTCGCGCCCCCGCTCGTCTTCCCCCCCCCCCCCATCCTTGTCGAGGGCGCACCCATCTACAGGGTCCGTAGAATTTTGGACATGCGTCCTCGGGGCCGTGGTCACCAGTACCTCGTAGATTGGGAGGGGTACGGTCCTGAGGAGAGGAGTTGGGTTCCCTCTCGGGACGTGCTGGACCGTGCGCTGATCGAGGATTTCCTCCGTTGCCGCCAGGTTTCCTCCTCGAGTGCGCCAGGAGGCGCTCGGTGAGTGGGGGGGTACTGTCATGTACTGTCATGTTGTGTCTTGTCTCTGTCCTTTCCCTTCACCCTGTCTCCCTCTGCTGGTCGTTATTAGGTTACCTTTTCTCCCCCGCTTTCCCCCAGCTGTTCCTTGTCTCCTCCTAACTACCCATTCACCCCGTTTCCCACCTGTTCCCTTTTTCCCTCTGATTAGGTCCCTATATCTCTCTCTGTTTCTGCTCCTGTCTTTGTCGGATTCTTGTTTGTTGTGTTTCATGCCTGAACCAGACTGTCGTCATGTTTGCTGTAACCTTGTCTTGTCCTGTCGGAATCTGCCGGTCCGTCTGAGCCTACCTATGTTTGGTAATTAAAGAAGCTCTGTTTAAGTTAATTCGCTTTTGGGTCCTCATTCACGCACCGTAACAGTCAGAGCAAAAACCAAGCCATGAGGTCAAAGGAATTGGCCGTAGAGCTCTGAGACAGGATTGTGTCAAGGCACAGATCCGAGGAAAGGTACCAAAACAATTCTGCAGCATTGAAGGTTCCCAAGAACACAGTTGCCTCCATCATTCATAAATGGAAGAAGTTTGGAATCACCAAGACTCTTCCTAGAGCTGGCCGCCCGGCCAAACTGAGTAGTCAGGGGAGAAGTGCCTTGGTCAAGAAGGTGACCAAGAACCCAATATTCACTCTGACAGAGCTCCAGAATTCCTCTGTGGAGATGGGAAATCCTTCCAGAAGGACGACCATCTCTGCAGCACTCCACCAATCAGGCCTTTATGGTAGAGTGGAGAGACGGAAGCCACTCCTTAGGAAAAGGCACATGAAGGCCCGCTTGGAGTTTGCCCAAACTCTCAGACCATGAGAAATGATTCTCTGGTCTGATGAAATCAAGATTGAACTCTTTGGCCTGAATGCCAAATCAAGTCAAATTTCATGTCACATACGCCGAGTACAACAGGTGTAGACCTTATCGTGAAATGCTTACTTACAAGCTCTTAATCAACAATGCAGTTCAATAAATAGAGTTAAGAAAATATTTACAAAATAAACTAAAGTGAAAAAAAACATAAGAAAGAATGTAACAATAACGAGGCTATATCCAGGGGTTACCGGTACCGAGTCAATGTGCAGGGTACAGGTTAGTCGAGGTAATTTGTAAAGTGACTATGCATAGATAAAAGCAGCGAGTGGCAGCAGTGTATAAACAAAGGGGGGATTAATGTAAATAGTCTGGATGGCTATTTTGATTAATTGTTCAGCAGTCTTATGGCTTGGGGATAGAAGCTGTCAGGGAGTCTTTTGATCCTAGATTTGGAGCCGTGGTACCACTTGCCATGCGATAACAGAGAGAATAGTCTTTGACTACAGTGGCTGGAGTCTTTGACAATTTTTGGGGCCTTTCTCTGAAACCGCCTAGTATAGAGATCCTGGATGTCAGGAAGCTTGGCCCCAGTAATTTAATGGGCCGTACGCACTACCCTCAGCAGTTGCCATACCAGATGGTGATGCAACAGGTCATGCTCTCGATGGTGCAGCTGTATAACCTTTAGAGGATCTGGGGACACATGCCAAATCTTTCTGAGGGGGAAAAGATGTTGTCGTGTCCTCTTCACAACTGTCTTGGTTTGTTTGAACCATGATAGTTTGTTGGTGATGTGGACACCAAGGAACTTGAAACTCTTGACCCGCTCCACTTCAGCCCCAGCAATGTTAATGGGGGCATGTTTGGCCCTCCTTTTCCTATAGTCCACGATCAGCTCCTTAGTCTTGCTCATATTAAGGGAGAGGTTGTTGTCCTGGCACCACACTGCTAGGTTTATGACCTCTTCCCTATAGGCTGTCTCATCGTTGTTGGTGATCAGGCCTACCACTGTTGTGTCGTCAGCAAATTGAATGATGGTGTTTGAGTTGTGCTTGACCACAGCAGGGGACTAAGCACGTACCCCTGAGGGGCCCCAGGGTTGAGGATCAACGTGGCAAATATGTTGTTGCCTACCCTTATCACCTGGGGGCGGCCCATCAGGAACTCCAGGATCCAGTTGCAGAGGGTGTTTAATCCAAGGGTCATTAGCTTAGTGATGAGCTGTGTGCTGTAGTAAGTTAACAGCATTCTCAAATAGGTGTTCCTTTTGTCCAGGTGGGAAAGGTCAGTGTGGAGTGCAATTGAGATTGCATCATCTGTGGATCTGTTGGGGTAGTATGCGAATTGGAGTCTGTTTAGTGTTTCCGGCATGATGGTGTTCATGTGAGCCATGACCAGCCTTTCAAAGCACTTCATGGCTACCAACGTGAGATCTACGGGGCGGTAATCATGTAGGCTGGTTACCTTCGCTTTCTTGGGCACAGAGACAATGGTGGTCTGTTGAAACATAAAACATGCAGGTATTACAGCCTCGGTCAGTGAAGTGAAGATGCTTGCCAGTTGGTCCGTGCATGCTTTGAGTACACGTCCTGTTAATCCGTCTGGCTCCGTGGCTTTGTGAATGTTGACTTGTTTAAAGGTCTTGCTCACATTGGCTATGGAGAGGGTGATCACACAGTCGTCCGGAACAGCTGGTGCACTCATGCATATTTCAGTGTTGCTTGCCCCGAAGCGAGCAGAAAAGGCATTTAGCTCGTCTGGGTAGCTCGCGGCAAGGTTTCCCTTTGTAGTAATATTTTTTAGAGCCCTGCCACACCCGACGAGCATCACAGTCTGTGTAGTAGGATTCAATCTTAGTCCTGTACTGACGCATCACCCGTTTTAATGGTACGTCTGAGGGCATAGCAGGATTTCTTATAAGCGTAGGGATTAGTGTCCCGCTCCTTCAAATCGGCAGCTCTAGCCTTTAGCTCGGTGCAGATGTTGCCTGTAATCCATGGCTTCTGGTTGGGATATGTACGTACAGTCACTGTGGGGATGACATCGTCGATGCACTTATTGATGAAGCCGGTGACTGAGGTGGTATACTCCTCATTGCCATTGGATGAATCCCGGAACATATTCCACTCTGTGCAAGCAAATCAGTCGTGTAGAGTAGCATCCGCGTCATCCGACCACTTCTGTTTTGAGCGAGTCACTGGTACTTCTTGCTTTAGTTTTTTGCTTGTAAGCAGGAATCAGGAGGATAGAATTATGGTCAGATTTGCCAAATGGGGGGCGAGGGAGAGCTTTGTATGCATCTCTGTGTGTGGAGTAAAGGTGGTCTATAGTTATTTTCCCTCTGGTTGCACATGTGACATGCTGGCAGAAATGGTAAAACAGATTTAAGTTTGTCGGCATTAAAGTCCCCGGTCACTAGGAGGGCCGTTTCTGGATGAGCATTTACTTGTATTGCCTTATGGCTACAAATAATATAGATGAGAACTCTCTTTGTAGATAATGTGGTCTACAGCTTATCATGAGGTATTCTACCGCAGGGGAGCAATACCTCAAGACTTCTTTAATATTAGACATTGCGCACCAGCAGTTATTGACAAATAGACACACACCCCCTCCCCTCGTCTTACCAGATATAGCTGCTCTGTCCTGCCGATGCACAGAGACAACAGCCAGCTTTATATTATCTGTTTCATTGTTCAGCCACATGTAGGTGAAACATAAGATATTACCGTTTTTAATGTTCCGTTGGTAGGATAGTCTTAATCGGCAGCGACGCTCCCCATCCAACCTGACAGAGCTTGAGCGGATCTGCAGAGAAGAATGGGAGAAAGTCCCCAAATACAGGTGTGCCAAGCTTAACCATAACCAAGGACCATAACCAAGAAGACTCAAGGCTGTAATCGCTGCCAAAGGTGCTTCAACAAAGTACGGAGTAAAGGGACTGAATACTTATGTAAATGGGATAATTTTAATTTTCAATACATTTCCAACAATTTCTATAAACCTATTTTTGCTTTGTCAATATGGGGTATTGTGTGTAGTTTGATGAGGAAAACAACTATTTAATCTATTTTAGAATAAGGCTGTAATGTAACAAAATTTGAAAAAAAGTCAAGGGGACTGAATATTGTACTTCCGAATGCATTGTATACTGTATAATAGCCAGAAACTTTGCATAAGATGGTTATACAATCACATGTATGTCTAAAACGATGTCTCACTCAGTAGAGATACCAGTAATGGAAATAACAAATCCTCTAATACCCTGAACAGGTCAACACAATAATATAATAATGTCTTATGTTTTATTAATTCCTATCATGAATTTAATTCCAATTCACTAATTAAAAACCTTATGTGAAGAAATATATGAGCTCAGCAGGTCTGTGTTTGAGAGATAAGGTGACAAAATGTTAATGCACATTTAGAAATTGGACACCAGGTCCTCACCATGGCACAAACCAACTTTGATTACGTTCCAGTTTTATTCTGATTGGCTGAATGTGTTTTTAACAGAATGAACAGCTAGAAAATGTAAAGATTAAAGGGGTATAATACACAGTCAAGTTTAATAAGGACTGGCGTATATGAGCAGCTCAGATCAGCAGTAGTGTGCCCTGGGGACTCGCCTGTGTATTCTACCTGACTAATACACACAGCAAAGGATTGTTACCAAGTAGTTATGACTCAATGCCTGAACTGTTCCATGTTTGGTAACACACATTTTAGAAAATTGGATCATGCCCTGGGATCAATATTATAGACAATATCAGTCAATACTAGAGAATGCCACAAACATGCAAGCCTGCTAGCTTATTATTGAAGGAGGGAGTAAGATAATAACTGTAGTACAATTGTATTTTTTCTGCTGTATTGTCTCGGTGTCAATGTATGACCAGTTACATAAAGTTCCCCTGGGTTCAAAAATACAACATCGTACTTGCACTGTGCATTGCAAAATTTGCAATAAAACAATATTTACCGTTTTGTAACATGCAAATGGTTATCGATACAACTCAAACATGCCTTTAGGGCAGGACAAATATTTATCCATGACATGGAAGCATTGTTATCGGTTTCCACTGAATATGGCCCAAAGACTCCAACAATTCTATTCAAATTCGATTCCATAGCGCTGTCTTTCTTTCATAATTTGTCATAGAGCTCTCTAAAAGATAACTACGTCTGAATCCCTCTTAGCGACAGCTAAGGCAAAAGTAGTAAGGAAGATATCCATATCTCTATGACCCCTGACCCTTCAGCCTCAGTTAGCGGTGACTGACCATTAGCCTAGTACGATCTAAGGTATTTAATGAGAGTCCCCAACTTGGAAGTAGTAGACTGCTGAGAGGGGTTAGGGCTGAAGGGGCACCTCTAAATGTGTAGTATTGGTCGTGGGATTGGAAAGAGCACAGAGGGACTTAAATGCAAAGGCTAAAGGGATGTTTGAAGCTCACTCCTCTCGAGTCTTGTTCTCACTCACATCCCAGTCCATTGCTTTCTCTCCTGCTCTCTCACCTCGCTCCCCATTTATCTTCTTGTTTCTCTCTCTCTTTTAGCACCTCTCTCTCCCTCCGTCTCCTCTCTTTTCAGGTATGATAATGAGAAACTTCCAGTGTCCTTTTTTGCCATATTATTTTACAGTCCTTTCAATTTTCTCCACAAAAACAGCCTGGTGGAGTTACATGCTTGGAAAGAATCATACTGGCAGATGCAGCATGGTTAACATTACAAAGGAGAAGAGGCAGATGATTGTTACACAGGAATTGTAAAACAGAAAGGCAGTATGGATTAGAAATGTATAAATATTTAATTTGAAGATTACTTGATCATGTTCTGACATTCATGTAGAATAATCTTATCTTTCTTGCTAAATCTCCCTGGATTTAGGGAGATTTAACTAGACGCTCTCATGACCCTTGCTTTGGTTAATACTATCAACCACTTGGGAGTGAACACATGAAGAGTTTCATTCCAAAATGCTGTATATCCATTTTCAGAAATGTTGGTAAATTAGCATTTTTTGCTTAAAGAAATTATGAAAGAGATTGCTGTGTTTTTTCACAACTTAATCATGGCATGGGGTTGTTCAATGACAGACCTGTATTTGTTTAAAATCTTTATCACTTGATACTTTAATTTCAAAGAGTAATAGTCACGTTTGTTTTGCGCAAAATGCTATACAGCCGCCTCACTCTCAGACAAATAAGTAATACTGCTAGGTTTAACAAAGTCAAATGTAACATAACTACATATTTAAAAAGTTGTACAAATTCTACATTTGGTGATGTCAATATACAGTATATATAAAAAGTAAAAATATATAAATATATGAATTAAAACAGAACAGTAATATTTTACACACACACACACAAAGGTACTCATAAGCAATCATTTCTGATAAAAACAAACAAATGTGAAACATTTGTGGATATATTGTTTTGGAAATATACTTCACATACACTCATGACAACTAATTTGAATCATTTGATCTTGGGCCTCATGTTGGTGTTCTGTTACCTTCAATAGATCATTGCCATGGCTCCCACCTCTAACATTATATTTTATAATATAATATTTCCCCAATCAAATAGGATATGATGTTGTGAGGGGCTGTCATAATTGTCAGCCATCCCCTCTGTACTATCCGAAATAAAGCACAGGCCCACAGGCCCAGCCTTAAATCAATTGGAGGATATGAAATCTGTCTCATCAGAAAACATCAAAGACAGAAATGAGGAAATTCTTCAGGCGCTGTCAGCAACCAAGAGGTTTTTCTCACTTTGCACCTAGGTCGTTCCACGAAATGAGTGCCTTTTGTGTCCCTTTCATGTTTTAAATAGAAATTGTGCACCAAAATTGAAATGTAAAAGCCTGTTATATTAAAGTGCCCTTTAATATAGACCACATATAGATCACATGGAGAATTAAGTCAGTCAGATTATTTTATATGAATAAAGACTTGCTGAAGTGGCAAGATTCATGTAACGGTTTTCTTCATCTGAAGGAGAGGCGGACCAAAATGCAGCGTGGTGGTTATTCATGCTTTTAATAAAGACAACTATACATGAAATAACTAACAAAACAAGAAATGTGAAAACTCAAAACAGCCCTATCTGGTGCAAACACAGAGACAGGAACAATCACCCACAAACACACAGTGAAACCCAGGCTACCTAAGTATAATTCAACTAATGACAACTAATGACACCTGCCTCTGATTGAGAACCATACTAGGCCGAAACATAGAAATACCCCAAAACAAAGAAAAACAAACATAGACTGCCCACCCAACTCACGCCCTGACCATACTAAATAAATACAAAACAAAGGAAATAAAGGTCAGAACGTGACACTACCCCCCCCCCCCCCCCCCAAAGGTGCGGACTCCGGCCGCAAAACCTTAACCTATAGGGGAGGGTCTGGGTGGGCGTCTGTCCGCGGTGGCGGCTCTGGCGCGGGACGCGGACCCCACTTCACCATTGTCTTAGTCCCCCACCTTGTCCGCTTCCGTGGTCTCCTAACCACGGCGACCCTATTTAATGACCCCACTGGACTGAGGGGCAGCTCGGGACAGAGGGGCGGAAGCTCGGGGCAGAGGGGCGGAAGCTCGGGACAGAGGGGCGGCTGCTCGGGACAGAGGGGCGGCTGCTCGGGACAGAGGGGCTCTGGCGCCTCTGGGCTGAGGGGCTCTGCCGCCTCTGGGCTGAGGGGCTCTGCCGCCTCTGGGCTGAGGGGCTCTGCCGCCTCTGGGCTGAGGGGCGGCACTGGCGCCGCTGGGCTGACTGGCGGCACTGGCGCCGCTGGGCTGACTGGCGGCACTGGCGCCGCTGGGCTGACTGGAGGCACTGGCGGCCCCTGGCTGACTGCCGGCACTGGCGGCCCCTGGCTGACTGCCGGCACTGGCGGCCCCTGGCTGACTGCCGGCACTGGCGGCCCCTGGCTGACTGGCGGCACTGGCGGCCCCTGGCAGACTGGCGGCATCGGCGGCCCCTGGCAGACTGGCGGCACTGGCGGCCCCTTGCAGACTGGCGGCACTGGCGGCTCCTTGCAGGCTGGCGGCTCCTTGCAGACTGGCGGCACTGGCGGCTCCTTGCTGACTGGCGGCACTGGCGGCCCCTGGCTGACTGGCGGCACTGGCGGCCCCTGGCTGACTGGCGGCACTGGCAGCCCCTGGCAGACTGGCGGCACTGGCGGCCCCTTGCAGACTGGCGGCACTGGCGGCTCCTTGCAGGCTGGCAGCACTGGCGGCTCCTTGCAGACTGGCGGCACTGGCGGCTCCTTGCAGACTGGCGGCACTGGCAGCTCCTTGCAGACTGGAGGCACAGGCGGCGCTGGGCAGACGGGTGGCTCAGGCGGCGCTGGGCAGACGGGTGGCTCAGGCGGCGCTGGGCAGACGGGTGGCTCAGGCGGCGCTGGGCAGACGGGTGGCTCAGGCGGCGCTGGGCAGACGGGTGGCTCAGGCGGCGCTGGGCAGACGGGTGGCTCAGGCGGCGCTGGGCAGACGGGTGGCTCAGGCGGCGCTAGGCAGACGGGTGGCTCAGGCGGCGCTAGGCAGACGGGTGGCTCAGGCGGCGCTGGGCAGACGGGTGGCTCAGGCGCTGGGCAGACGGGTGGCTCAGGCGCTGGGCAGACGGGTGGCTCAGGCGCTGGGCAGACGGGGTGGCTCAGGCGCTGGGCAGACGGGAAGCTCTGGCAACGCTGGAGAGACGGGTAGCTCAGATGGCGCTTGGCAGACGGGAAGCTCCGTCAATGCTGGAGAGGAAGGCTCTGGCTGCGCCGAATAGGCGGGAGACTCCGGCTGCACTGGAGAGGAGGAAGGCCCCGGCAGCGCTGGAGAGGCGGGAGACTCCGGCAGCGCTGGAGAGGAGGAAGGCTCCGGCAGCGCTGGAGAGGAGGGAGCCCCTGTAAGGATGGGCCGGAGAGACAGCCTGGTGCGGGGGGCTGCCACCGGAGGGCTGGTGCGTGGAGGTGGTGACGGATAGACCGGGCCGTGCAGGCGCACTGGAGCTCTTGAGAGCAGGGCTGGCACCAACCGCCCTGGCTGGATCTTCACCCTAGCCCGGCAGATGTGGGAAGCTGGGATGTAGCGCACCGGGCTAAGCACGCGTACTGGGGACACCGTGCGAACCACCGCATAACACGGTGCCTGACCAGCACCACGCCCGCCACGGTTAGCACTGCAGTGCTGAGATGGCACAGGACGTGCAAGGCTAGGGAGATGCACAGGAGGCCTGGTGCGTGAGGCTGGCACAGTCTTCACCAGACCCCTAGCACGTACCTCAGGATGAGTATGGAGAGCTGACCCCTGTGCCATTAAATCCCTGACACACTCCGTCGGGCGAATGTCGTGCCTCATGCACCAAACCAGCAACTCCCTCATATCTCTCTCCTCCAATTTCCCCATTAACGACTTCACAGTTTCTGCTTCGCTCACCTCCAACACCAGCTCTGGTTCTGAGCTCCTCCTTGGCTCCTCACGATAAACGGGGGGAGTTGGCTCAGGTCTGACTCCTGACTCTGCCACACTCCCCCTGTGCCCCCCCCCAAGAAAATTTTGGGGCTGACTCTCGGGCTTCCGTCCGCGCCGCCGTGCTTGTTTCGCCAACCTCATTCTAATGTAACCTTCCGCGCACTGCTCCATCGAATCCCAGGCAGGCTCCGGCACTCTCCCTGGGTCGACCGCCCACCTGTCTATCTCCTCCCAAGTTGTGTAGTCCAGACTCTGCTCCCATGTCCCAAAATCCTGACCTCGCTGTTGCTGTTCCTGCTGCTGCTGCCTCTGTTCCTTCTCCTGCTGCTGCTTCTGCTGTTGCCCGTTACCACGCCGCTTGGTCCTGTTGTGGTGGGTGATTCTGTAACGGTTTTCTTCATCTGAAGGAGAGGCGGACCAAAATGCAGGTGGTGGTTATTCATGCTTTCAATAAAGACAACTATACATGAAATAACTAACAAAACAAAAAATGTGAAAACTCAAAACAGCCCTATCTGGTGCAAACACAGAGACAGGAACAATCACCCACAAACACACAGTGAAACCCAGGCTACCTAAGTATGATTCTCAATCAGAGACAACTAATGACACCTGCCTCTGATTGAGAACTATACTAGGCCGAAACATAGAAATACCCCAAAACAAAGAAAAACAAACATAGACTGCCCACCCAACTCACGCCCTGACCATACTAAATAAATACAAAACAAAGGAAATAAAGGTCAGAACGTGACAATTCAGCATTTTCACATGCCCCTGTGTGCATCCTTTGACTTCTTGGAAGATTTTAACCCACTTAACCGCAAAATTTATCCAGGTTTTCACCATCATTGTAAAGCCCTAGTTATTTTGTTTCTTATTATTTATTTAATGTGATTAGTGATTCGTGTACGTCTGTCCCTCGTTTTGAGTTCTACCCTATTATGGCTATTTTCTGTTTTTTTTTGTGGTAGAAAAACACATCAACCCTGTTATGCATAGATAGACAGGCTAGAACTGTTTTAACAATTCATTTTTATTTGTGAAGCTTGCTTTCAATTGTCAATCCCTGTTGCACACAACAAGCTTCCATTCCCTGTCACAAGGGCATAAATGGCTGATTTAAGATGAAGTCGTCAACCCTGTTACTTTATTCAAATCAATCAAATGAAATTGTATTGGTCGCGTAGATATTTTGCAGATGTTATTGCAGGTGTAGCGAAATGCTTATGTTTCTAGCTCCGAAAGTGCAGTAATACCTAGCAATACAAATCTCCCCCCAGAAAAAGAAAGAAATTAAGAAATATCAGAACGACAGTATTGACAGTATATAAATAGAAAAGGTGTGTACAGCAGTAGTTATTTGCAGGGTTGGGTAGGTTACTTTCTAAATTTAGTTACTAGTTACCTGTCCAAAATTGTAAAGGTAACTTTTGGATTACCCAAACTCAATAATGTAATCTCATTACATTCAGTTACTTTTAGATTACTTTCCCATTAAGAGGCATTAGAAGAAGACAAAAATGTGTTTTACCAATTGAACGACATCTATTGCAGGATAAATCCATGTTAAGGTTTACATAGCTGGCCATATATGGATGTTCAATTTTACTTCATACGTTTGTTATGTAGGCTTCTTCTAACCCATCTCTTTCTACTGCATATAATAATATAATTAAGTTATATCTTTACATAAAAAAATCCCAATAAATGTTAAACCCCTTGATCTTCAAGAATAGGACTTGGAAATATGGAGTATGGATTAGGCAAATTGTTTTACCTGAGCATAACCCCAAAACTAAGGATTTATTGGCCAGCCCTACTCTGTTGTTTACGATTTTGTGCATGCTTTGAGCACTACTGAAAAGTGCTATTTACAGTGCATGTGAAAAATGAATGTGCTGCATTTTCTATAGGCCTATTGTTTACCTTTCTGACACATTGATATCTTGAAAACGGGCAGCTGTTTAAAGGGCAAATCCACAATAACAAATGAAACAATAACAAACGGGTGCCACGCCTCTGTTTTGGTAAAAAGCTGAGGGATGGGCCTGGAGAAATATAACCACTCTCAGATTAATAGACAGAGTTATGGATGCGAGGACTGACCAGCCATGATATCAACATTATTGCTTTAAACCATGTTATGATGCTAATCAGTGTTCGTTTACATTTACAATGTTTACAAAGCTTATATTTTTGGTTCTCATAGAGTCTGACAGTTGAACTAAGCTCATAAGTTATATTCATCAAGAATCAATTTATTAGTCCACAAATGGATGTAGCAACTACAGACTGCCCCTTTCAGTCTATCAAAAGTGTGTTAGTTTGAGCATGTGTCCATTAGGCCTATGGATTTGTTTTATCAGCATGAATTAGATTGAGCAATAAAAACCTAACTTTTATTCCATAGGCTGATATCCACACTATGTAGCTGTTGCAAGAGTGCATTTTTCGCTGGCTGTCCACTGGTTTGATTTTTTTTGTTGTTGATAGGCAGCTTAAACTTCTTAAATTCAAATATTTGGTTCAAATACACATTTAGATTTGTAAACAGCCATCCACAACAACCACAGCAGTGTGATTCACATCAATGAGCAATGTAGATATCAATAAGTGATATCCGTATCGAAGTAGACTACACCACTGCTGTCATCCTTACTTCCAAGTGTTTATTAAAATCTTGGATGCCGACAGCAGTCGCACCATTGGAAGACATACGTAGCTTGGACTGTAGCCTACAAAAGCCTATTCTTGCTCTTTTCCCGCAATCCATCCAACACATTTGGTGTGTCATCATAGTGGTCTCTGACTTGTGGTCAGACACGCTCAGGTGGAACAAATTTGCGCCTTTTTTAAATGCTGATTTGAATGTCATTGAGAAAACAGAAGTGTTTTTTCCCGCTGAATTTAAAAGTAATCCTTGAAGTAATCATCAAATTTTTCAAAAGTATCTGTAATCTGATTACCATCTTTTTGCTGGTAACGTAATGGATTACAGTTACTGTTTTTGTAATCCCTTACTTGTAATGGATTACATGTACTCCATTACTCCCCAACCCTGTTTATTTGGCACTTACTAAAGTATTACTTTGAGATAGAAAAACATTAATTTTTTAAGAAGCTGAACGTGTGCTCTTTATGACAGAATGTTACATTTATTTGACCAAGTTACACTTCTCAAAAGGCACCGAATTGGTGGAACGACCCACCTATGGTAGTCGAAGAGAAATACAATGCTTAATTTCAAAGAGAGAAACAATCCTATGAAACTATTAATTATGTTTTATTCCGCCACTTATTTCACATTTCACCTGTTGAATCCAGGTGAAAGCTATGATCCCTTGTGGACGTCACTTGGGGGGGTGCAACTCAATATTAGGAAAGTGTTTTGTACACAGTGTATAGCCGCATTGACTGAGTATGGAAGGTATTGGTAAGTGTGCTATACAGTAGCTGTGTAATTACACAGATTGTCTACTGTTTCTGAATGACCCTAGTCATGTCAATTTGATTGACACTGCACAGGAAAATGGTGCATGTCAGAAAACCTCTGAATAATTAATTGGATGCACTCCTGATTGGGGTAGGATGTATAGAAACCAATGACAATTAATGTACATTTTCTCAAACTCAAAGAGCTAAGGGCTGTTTTCTGTTAAACATGTGGTAACAATCTTTGCTGACTTTATTTGCACTACTACAAGCTATGCCTATCTATGTCTTGTATCTACAGTGCCTTGCAAAAGTGTTCAGACCTCTTGGATTTCTTCACATTTTATTGTGTTACAAAGTGGAATTAAAATTAATATAATTGTATTTTTATGTCAACAATATACAGAAAATATTATGTCAAAGTGGAAGACACATTTTATTTTTTGTTTGAAGATTCATAAATAATGTAATAACTAAAATAAGTATTAAGTATGGTATTAGGCATCGTTAAGTATTCACTCCCTTTGTTTAGGCAAGCCTAAATTAGTTTAGGAGTAAAAACTTTTTTAAATGATTAACCCTTCTTCTGTCCCCCATACATACAACATCTGTAAAGTCCCTCAGTCAAGCAACTACAAAGACCAGGGAGATTATTGAAAGCCTCATAAAGAAGTGCAGTGATTGGTAGATAGGTAACAATAAAAAATCAGACATTGACAAACTCTTTAAGCATGGTCTAGTTAATAACTAAGCTGTGCATTAGGTATTAAACCACCCAGACAAATCAAAGATATGCTCATCCTTCTGAACTGAGCTTCAGGACAGGAATGAAACTGCTCAGGGATGTTACCATGGGTGATTTTAAAACAGTTACAGAGTTCAATGGCTTTGATGGGAGAGAATTGAGGATGGACCAACATTGTAGTGACTCCACAATAATGACCTGAATGACAGAGTGAAAAGAACACAAATATACAAAATAAAGATATTCGAAAACATGAATCTTGTATGCATCAAGGCACTAAAGTAATACTGCAACAAAATAACAAGGTAAAGGAATACACTTTTTGGCCTAAATGCAAGGCCTAATGTTTGTGGAAAATTCAACACAACACAACACTGAGTAAATGCCTCCTTATTTTCAGGCATGGTGGTGGCTGCATCATGGTGTGGGTATGCTTGACATCGGCATATACTTGGGAGTTCAGGATAAAAATATAAACGGGATTAGGGCTAAGCGCAGTTAACATCCTACACTCTTAGAAAAAAGGGTTATTCTGCTGTCCCCATAGGAGAACACTTTTTGGTTCCAGGTATAACCCTTTTGGGTTCCATGTAGAACCCTCTGTGGAAAGGGTTCTACCTGGAACCAAAAGCATTCTACCTAGTACCAAAAAGGGTTCTACAAAGGGTTATCCTATAGGGACAGCCAAATAAACCTTTTGGGTTCTAGATAGCAGCTTTTTTTCTAAGAGTGTAGAGCAAAACCTGGTATAGTCTGCTTTCCAGCAGACACTGGTAGAGGAAGTCACCTTTCAGCAGTACAATAACCTACAACACAAGGCCAAATATACACTGTTCCTACAGTAAGTGGCTAATCAGCTTGAAATACTATAGCAAGACTTGAGAGTTGTTGTCTAGCCATAATCACAAACATATTGATAGAGCTTGAGGAATTTTGAAAAGAATAATGGGTAAATATTGCACAATACAGGTGTGCAAAGGTCTTACTGTCTGAGACTTACCCAAGAAGGTATTTATAATATGTATTGACTCAGGGAGCTGAATACTTATACAACGACTAGATTTTATTTTTTATTAATATTTTCTTTTTTTTAAATTATAATTTTTCATCCACTTTGACATTATAGTATTTTGTGTATATTGTATATATAAAATGACAGTTAAATCCTTTTTAATCCAACTTTGTAAGCCAATAAAATGTGAATAAATCCATGGTGTCACATGTGCGGCCTCTAGGTCACCAGGCTGCTCGTTATGGCGCGCGTCTTCAGACTCACCTGGACTCCATCACCTCCTTGATTATTATTAATCCCTATATATGTCACTCTCTTTGGTTCCTTCCCCCGAAATCATTGTTTCTGTAACGGTCTGAGTGTAGTGGGTGAGGAGTCAGGCGCAGGAAGCAGAGAGTTCAGGGGAGTGCTATTTTAATGCACTGATAAACGCTGAACATAAGCCAACCCTCACAAAAACACAGGGCGTACTGAACAAACAAATGCCCCAAACAGGGGGACTTAAACTGTCCAGGGAGAACCCACAAAATGGGAAAACACAAAACCCAATAGACGTGCACACAAGCACACCAAACAGACAATCACAATAATTAATCCCGCACAAGGAACCCTGCGGGCCGGCTGACTAATAAAGCCTACTACCTAACTCAAAACAGTTGCACACAATCAACACATAAGGAGGGGGAGGAAATAATCAGTAGCAGCTAGTAGGCCTGCGACGACCACCGCCGAGCGCCACCCGAACGGGAAGGGGAGTGTCCTTCGGTCGGAGTCTTGACAGTTTCTGTTCCAGTGTCATGTCTGTGCATTGTTTGCGTTTCTTGTTTTGTATTTAGTTGTGTTTATTTATTAAACACTTACTCCCTGAACTTGCTTCCCAACTCTCAGAGTACTCGTTAAACAAGTGGTCTGAATACTTTTGTAAGGTACTGTATGTACTGGTCCGAGGTGTTTGTCTGCTATTCTTACAGTACCCAAAACCATTCTATGGTTTTATTTGAATACAGGAAAAGGGTATATATTACTACGTAAACATAGCAATGTGGAGTGAATTGAGTTTCTGGGTATCAGGAAGGGATATCTTTTCAGTCCTCATCTTCACCCATTCCCTTGTGATACTCTCTCTTGCATAAATGCCACGGAGGTCTTGTGTCAATATTGATGTTAAATAGGAATGCGTCAAGATGGTAGGAGAAGAAGTGACGAGGAGGCTGTCAGCGTGTCGTTGTCGCCCTTTTAGGGAGGTCGTGCTGCTGATATCAACCCTGACACTTATATACAGGTACAGAATAAATGACAGTTCATTTATAAATGTCACAGGGGGAGAACGTGGAAGAGGTCACCAAAATAACTGCCAGTAAGGGTTCGCTCTATAATGTTCTGTCCTTTTAGATGTTGTCGATATTTACGCTGGATCTGGCAAATTAAACAAGACATATAATATTACATTTTCACAAGATGGGGTATAGAATTAAGGATTTCCTGATGTCTGACTTCTTCGTTGTCTGTAAGCAGAGACACATTTTGTTGTGAAGCTTGATTTTGCAAATCCCCTTGAAGAAGATGAGCAGAAATCTAGAGGGGGATTTTGTCTTGTTATTTGTTGCGTTTAATGAAGCAATGACCCTTTCACCTCTGAGTTGCACAGATATTCATGAGCATGCAAACAGAATGTAGAAGCAATTGATAAATGAAAATGCAGGATACATGTTTAAATCTACATTACATAAAACACACTAGATAATGAAGAGAGACTCAGCCTGAACAGTATTCCATGTCAACATACAACAATAGCCTTTTGGATGCTATTTCGTCATTACAAATTAGACAATTATTCAGGGAAAATTAAGGTTGTATGAAAAAAAGATACCAACAGACAAATTGGAATGACAATGGTTGGCTGGAAGGTAATACTGTACTGTAATACCATTGGTCATTGGTGATGATATTTAAAAATCTTCTAATCACTGACAGTTTATTTCATGTATTTGTGCGTCATTGGAGCTGTACTACAGGGTATTTAACATCTTACCAGCTAGTTTTCATGTAGGTTTTTACAATTTTGCCAATTTGTTGTTGCCAGCTGTTCAGTAAAAAATGAATTTCCCACAGAAAGACTCAGGATTGATGCATTTTAATTTCCCACGGTGAAAAACTTAGAGATGATGAGATTAATTATATGATCTCAGATGTGTAATCATCCATGTTTTGCCTGTATCTCAATGTACTGAACCAACTGAGTAATAGCAGAGACACACTCCTGGTTAGACTGAGGCAACTCCTGCTGAGACGGAGGCTGTCCTAGTACGGACACACTACGCCAGAAATAATGACGGCTGCAGTGTACTTAGCACCTCTGACCAGAATGTTGTCGGCCCATCTTTTTTGTTTTCACATAGCGTAATACATTAGCCATCAGCCGAGTTAAAATACTCTAGACCAGGGGGTAGAAGTAGTGTTGCATTCTTAAACGTCCAATGCAGCAGTTTTAAGCTCAATATCAAATCATTTCTGGGTAACAATGAATTACCTTACTGTAATAGTTTTCCATTACAGTAGTCAAAAAAACCACAGGAAAAGCTATTTTGACTGCACTGGACCGTTAAGCATTGTTTCCGTTGGCATTCCCAGGGCCACGTTGCTATAGCCAATGTGTGCATCTAGCGAATTCATTGTGATTTAGACAACTAATTCATTGTGATTTATTAACAGTTGTTCATTAATGTGATGACTTATTTATTCAATCCACTAACTATGTTTAAATGTTACCCGATTAAATGAATCATGTAAAAATTAACTCATTAGGAATGTGGGGCGCCACGGAAGAAGTTGTTTATCGAGTTACCATCTCCCGAATTAAACTCTAGAAGATAGATACATTCATAACAGTCACTTATCATTACCTCCTATCAGTCTCATTCTGGTTGGTCGCAACCTTCTTGGATCCGCAAGAACCCCAGCTTAGCTCATTATTCAGTACTACACAAATTGATTAATAAATGTATTTACTAGCTAACCAAATAACACAGAATAACATAGACACTTACATTAGACAAAGGTCCCTAGTGGACTGACAATATATGATGGCTTGTTACAACATAATGTTAGATGGAGAGGGGGAAAGAGAGAGAGAGGAATATGATATTTATCATGGACACATTCTAGAACTGTTCTTACATTAATCATATACTTTGCACACGAACCACTGTCCGTTCAGGATAAGAAATCATGAATGTATTTACGTGTAGATGTCTTTGTTCGTCGTCTCTCTGTTGAAACCAATTAATCATTTTATGGAGAAGTTGTAGTGTCCTGCTTCGGTGTAAGGCTCTGATTGTCCACCAGAGGTCACAATGTCCTTCTTCTTAGTTGTCTGTGGCTTCAATGACTCACCAGTGAATGAGCTTCTCCTCTCTTCCTCGGGTAGATAGTAAAAGTTCCATACTCACTTTACCCGTGCAGCTGCAGACTGATGGGGTCCTGGTCTGGTAAGTTAATTTTCTTCACCTCGTGTTGAGAGTTTCAGAGTTTCTAACCATTTCAACGTGTGGATCACAGTCTCGTGTCTTTTGGTCAGGTATGTTTAATCTTAGAGAATCCTTTTAAGAACTCTGGTCGGAAAGGGTGGTTCCATCATATTTCCATGATCTCTGAACTCACTTGGGGCGTGGCTACTGATTGTGTATGGTTTATCTAAAAACAATTTTCATTAGAAAACTAAAATCCCATTCCTATCTTAACAACAATATGTTCATCATTTTGCATTTCTTATACACAATGTCTTGGATGAAGACTTGACAGATATGCGTATACTTCCCAAATTACAGTTATTTATTGATAGCATCCTTAATGACGTCACAAAATAATAAAGAATATGACATGATTATTCTTTAGGTCAACTGTCATCCTTCCCCACATTCGGATGATAGAAATAACGTTCCAATGTTCACTTTTTGGATGAAAACGGTTTGGGCGCCAAACGTCTTTGAGGTCATAGGACATTCCTTTAGTAATACTGGACAGCAGGAGAAAAATGACCCTCCTCCCTAATTTATGACAGAGTATTAAGGTGTCAAAACCGGCCCAGCTATCAGCCATTTGCCAAGCTGATCTGAGGCCTTGGATCCTCAGCCAGGAGAGTCATGACACAGTGTTATTACAGTGGCTAGATAGCTTATAGAGGAAACAGTAGTGTTCAGTGTTGTATGCTATGGCATCCCATATTATTAGCAATGGCATCCCATTTGTTTCATATGATGTGTGACTGGTTCAGCTAGCAAGCTTCTCTCAATGTCTCACTAGGCCAATGCTACATGTTGAAATGGCGAGAAAAGCAGCCATTCGACGGCACCCAACAGGTGTACCGTGGTACCTATTGTTTTAGCAAGCCAGCCGACAGTCTGCTGGTGTGTTCAAGTGATATAAAACTATTTCAATAAAAGTAGCATTTGGTTACATTACATTGGCTTTATGTACACATGAACACAGACCTTATTAAGTGAGGCATTCTGAAAAAAGCCTTTCACTGCGGTCACATTCACCATTCACCTTTCCATCCAGCATGACACATTATCAAGTAAAACCATTGCAAATAAATTCTCATGTAAAACCACTCTATATTTGTTTATCAACTTTGGCCAAGACAATGTTTCTCCATGGATTTGCATCGCTGGAAAGGAGTGAAAAATAAGTGTGTCACTGAATATTGAAGCGTCCAGAAAAAGGGGATGCAGGGTTGGTTCTGGTAAGCCCTGGATTTATTTGGCTCGTAGAGAGCATAGATATAGAATATACCTGGCTCATGAAAAGGGGTCAGACCCTAGTGAAATTGATGACATTCACTGTGGGGAACCACAAAATCCCCTCTGACTTCAAAGAAACGCAGACACTCAAAGACTGTAAAATAAAATAAAACATGTGTGTTCTCAGATACAAGGGCACAAAAACCACACCACCCAAACACATGTTGTGGAAGACAGGATTGAGGAGAAATTCATGTGCCAAGTATGGAAGAGCAAGCTAATTTCAGTACATCATTACACCATGTCAACAATAGCCTGGGAAGAAAAGGCACTATCCATATTCTGAAAAAGAGAAACAAAGCCAACACAAAATCCCACAGACGTATCATTGGCAAAGACAACAACCCTATCTTGAAATCTGGCACTAATAGCTATTCGCAGTGCAACCTCACACAAGTTAATCCCATTGAGAATTACACTGTAGATTAGCCTGGGATATTCTTCTACTATGACCAGAACAGGGTTGCTGACTTTCCTTAAACAGTAGACATAAGTGTATATAGTCTTGTCAGAGGGTCTTTTGCCAAGTTCCTTTTTTTATCATTTTCATCCAATTGGTGCTTCAAAACATTTTCCACCTATTTCCAGCAAAGTTATAAAAAAGTATAAACCCTTACTTTTAGAGAAAGTCTTCAAAATCTTAAAGCTGTATCTTTCTGTGATGCGCCTCATCCCTCTCTAGTTTGTTTAAAATGTCAGTTTAGTGCCTGCCTGCATTTACAAAAAAAACATTGAGCATTGAATGTTGAGCATTTAAGATAGAGGACAAGATTAGATCAGACCTCCTATGGCTACTCCTCTGGGTTGTGTAAACACTGGTGCTTCAGAATAGTGATGGGCTGTTGGCGAACTAAGAGTTTTTTGGTTAACATCAGGAACTGAATCATATCTGTGAAAAATACTAATTAGGCTCCCTGATTTGCATAATCATACTACTGCTTTTTGGGCTGCAGATGACAATTATCTGCATATAAATTTAAAAAATATTCTCTGAAGAGGGTAATTCCTCACTGCAGGAACAATTAATAGTGAGGAGAAAGTCTCATTCTGGTCCACACGCAGGCCATCTAATTATTTGTTCAGGTTAATATGGATTTTAACCCCATAGACTCGATGTTCATGTCCCCACGGAGATCAAATTATTACAATTAAAGCAACCCCAGAAAAATCTGTCAGTTTGAGCTAGAGATACATTTTTGCATTGGATGTGTCACAATCCACGGCATCCGCTGATGTCCCACTTCCGCATCTGCGTTAAAAGATGACAGAAAATCGGTCTTCTCACAAAATCGTCTGTAACATCCGAAGGGCTTGGCCTACAAACGAGTTGTAATCTGAAAATATAGCTCTTAATGTTAGTGTTCTATTAACTTATATCGCCTGGTGATGTCACCAGGCAAGCCGAGACTCCACCCATGCAAAACCTGCTGAATAGAAGGTCCTGTGGATATTGCATTTTCAAACAGAAACTATCCAGAAATAACACTGATCAACATTTTTCACACTTTTAATTTGTTAATTTCATCCATTGTTGTACAATATGATACAAACCACAGGATTTTTTCTTTTACAACACTGGGCCTTTAAGTTTTGTCATAGTCAATGTCTGCAGCTAGGCGTGCTAATTTGTAGAAAGCTACACTGAACAAAAATATAAACGCAACATTTATAGTGTTGGACCCATGTTTCATGAGCTGAAATAGAAAGATCCCAGAAAAATGTTTTTTATGCACAAAAATCTTCTTTCTCAAATGAGCCCATCAGTGACCCTGGACATTCCTGTTAGTGAGCATTTCTCCTTTGCCAAGATAATCCATGCACCTGACAGATGTGGCATATCAAGAAGCTGATTAAACTGCATGATCATTACACAGGTACACCTTATGCTGGGGGCAATAAAAGGCCAATCTAAAATGTGCAGTTTTGTCACACAACACAATTCCACAGATGTCTCAAGTTGAGGGAAATTGCAGTTGGCATGCTGACTGCTGGAAAGTCCACCACAGCTGTTGCCAGATAGTTTTATGGTAATTTCTCGACCATAAGCCGCCTCCACTGTCGAGAATTTGGCAATACGTCCAACCGGCCTCACAACCGCAGAGTACCCCATGGTGATGGTGGGGTTATGGTATAGGCAAGCATAAGCTACGGACAACAAACACAACTGATTTTTATCCATGGCAATTTGAATGCACAGAGATACCGAGATGAGATCCTGAGGCCCATTGTCATGCCATTCATCCGCTATCACCTCGTTTCAGCATGATGAGGCTTATGTGCATCTGCTCGGCCATGGAAACCCATTTCGTGAAGCTTCCGATAATCAGCGGACGTTGCTTCCAGAGGCGGTTTGGAACTCGGTTGTAAGTGTTGCAACAGATGATAAGCAATTTTTATGCGCTACGCGCTTCAGCATTTGACGGTCCCGTTCTGTGAGCTTGTGTGGTCTACCACTTCGTGGTTGAGCTGGTGTTGCTTCTAGACATTTCCACTTCACAATAACAGCACTTATAGTTGACCGGGGCAGCTCTAGCAGGGCAGGAATTTGACTAACTGACTTGTTGGAAAGGTGGCATCCTATGAGGGCGCAATCTTGAAAATTACTGAGCTCTTCAGTAAGGCCATTCTACTGCAAATTTTAGTGTATGGAGATTGCATGTTTGTGTGCTCGATTTTATACACCTGTCAGAAAAGGGTGTGGCTGTAATAGCCAAATCCACTAATTTGAAGCGGTGTCCACATGATTTTGTCTGAGTGTGTATGTGTGTGTGCGCGCACACATACTGTACATACACCTCTCTCTTGCTTCTCCTTCATTTTTGAAGAAATGTATTTGTTAAAACTGTTCAACTAATGTCTTTCTCTCTAAGTCCACTACTCACCACATTTTATGCACTGCAGTCCTAGTTAGCTGTAACTTATGCTTTCAGTACTAGATTCCTTCTGATCCTTTGATTTGGTGGACAACATGTCAGTTCATGCTGCAAGAAGATAGGTTGGAGGACATTCTCCGGAAGTTGTCATTATTACTGTACAAGTCTATGGAAGGGGGTGAGAACCATGAGCCCCATAGGTTTTGTATTGAAGTCAATGTACCCAGAGGAGGACGGAAGCTCGCTGTCCTCCGGCTACACAATGGCGCTACCTTACAGAGTGCTGTTGAGACTACTGTAGACCTTCTTTTCAAAACAGTGTTTTAATCAATTATTTGGTGACATGTATATATTTAGTATAGTTTTATCTAAAAAGGATAACTTGAATGTGTCACCATTTTATTTTTATGAAATCCACTGAGGAGGATGGTCCTCCCCTTCCTTCTCTGATTAGCCTCGACTGCCACCCGACATGTCACCTATTGAGCATGTTTGGGATACTCTGGATTGATGTGTACGACAGTGTGTTCCAGTTCCCGTCAATATCCAGCAACTTCGCACAGTCACTGAAAAGGAGTGGGACAACATTCCACAGGCCACAATCAACAGCCTTATCAACCCTATGCAAAGGAGACGTCACACTGCATGAGGGAATTGGTGGTCACAGCAGATACTGACTGATTTTCTGATCCATGCCCCTACCTTTTTTTAAGGTATCTGTGACAAACAGATGCATATCTGTATTCCCAGTCATGCGAAATCCATAGATTAGGGCCTCGTGAATTTCATTCAATTGACAGATTTCCTTATATATAACCAAAAAGTATTGTTGTCTTTCAACAATGACAAGCCACCGGGGTCTGACAACTTGGATGAAAAATTACTGAGGATAATAGCGGACGATATTGCTACTCTTATTTGCCCACTTTACTGGCTCAAATAGCCGACCAATCAGCCTGTTACCAGCTCTTTGTAAACTTTTGGGGAAAAAATGGTGTTTGACCAGATACAATGCTATTTTACAGCAAACAAATTGACAACCGACTTTCAGCACGCTTATAGAGAAGGACATTCAACAAGCATAGCACTAACAAAAATTACTGATGATTGGCTGAGAGAAATTGATGATAAAAAGATTGTGGGGGCTGTTTTGTTAGAATTCAGTGCAGCTTCTGACAGTATCGATCATAGTCCGTTGCTGGAAAAACTTGTGTTATGGCTTTACACCCCCTGCTATATTGTGGATAAAGAGTTACCTGTCTAACAGAACACAGAGGGTGTTCTTTAATGGAAGCCTCTCCAACAAAATACAGGTAGAATCAGGAATTCCTGAGGGCAGCTGTCTAGGCCCCTTACTTTTATTCATCTTTACTAATGACCTGCCACTGGCTTTGACTAAATGACAGTCACTAAAGTGTGTCTATGCACGCAGATGACTCAACACTATACATGTCAGCTACCACAGCGACTGAATTGACTGCAACAATTAACAAAGAACTGCAATTAGTTTCAGAATGGGTGTCAAGGAATAAGTGAAATATTCCTCAATATTTCAAAAACTAAAAGCATTGTATTTAGGACAATCATTCACTAAACCCAGAAACTCAACTAAATCTTGTAATGCGGTAATTGAGCAAGTTGAGGAGACTAAACTGCTTGGAGAACTCTGTCCATAATAAAGTGTTGTTCTGCATTCTTAACAGCACTATCAACAAGGCAGGCCCTACAGGCCGTAGTTTTGTCGCACCTGGACTACTGTCCAGTCGTGTGGTCAGGTGCCACAAAGAGGGACTTAGGAAGATTGCAATTGGCTCAGAACAGGGCAGCACGGCTGGCCCTTGGTGGTACACAGAGAGCTAACAATAATATGCATGTCAATCTCTCCTGACTCAAAGTGGATGAGCGAATGACTTCATCACTACTTGGATGGACATGTTGAATGCAACGAGCCGTCTGGTTGAACTACTGGCACACAGCTCGGACACCCATGCATACCCCATAAGACATGCCACCAGAGGTCTCTTCACAGTCCCCAAGTCCAGAACAGACTATGGGAGGTGCACAGTACTACATAGAGCCATGACTACATGGAACTCTATTCCACATCAAGTTACTTAAGCAAGCAGTAAAATTACATTAAAAAAAATGATAAGAATTCACCTTATGGAACAGCGGGGACTGTGAAGCAACACAAACATAGGCACAGACACATGCATACTGTCGTGACGTTGTATTAGTTAATGTGACGACTGTTGTTCTTCGAATGATTAAAGTTTCTAATTAACTGAATCAAGCAATTATTAACTCATTGACCTGGGGCACCATGGGAAAACTAGTTTTAATTGAGTTTCTATTTCCCAAATTAACTCAAAGAATGTCAGAATATCGATTTTACAACAGCCGCTAATTAACCTGTTTCCTCTACCAATCTCGTTCTGAACGTCGTAAAGCCCGTGAATCTGCACAGACCCGGGTCTCACCAATGAATTCGTACCACACCAATATTAGTTGAAGATTTATTCACTAAAAAGCTAAAATGATGATAAAAGATAAACATAGACAAAACACATTATAGGCTATTGATTAGAACTCAGTATAAAGGGCCAACACACTATGGTGCGTGTTACCCACAATGAGGATTTCAAAAGAGAGAGAAAAAAGAAAAAGTACACAAGAGAAATATACATTTGGGTGAATTTGTCAGCTATGCTATTCTAACCCTAGCCTTGCCCCAAACTGCCACTCTTATGGGTAAGAATATAAGCCAGTGTCCTTTTGGACTTAGGAGTCTGTTCCCTCACCCTTTGCTCTGGAAGGGGTCTTCTGAGGACAGACAGCTCTGTAGCTCAGAGCTCACAGCATAGGAATGAAACCCTTTAGATACCACGATTTGATGGGAGATGGAGGCTAGGTGGTTCGACTTGAATTCCCCCGACACTGCTACTCATCCGTAGTTTGGGTAGAAAAGGATTTCATTGTCCTCAAACTTGCGTTGCGTTCTGGGTTCATTTACTTTTTAGACCTTGCTGCAGCTGGGGTCACGTAGTCTTGTCTGTGAATTCTTTACTCACAGAAGTGGGCGTAACTGCCTTTAGGGCAATTCTCTGGGCATACCAAGTTAATGAGGCAAGGTCTAGATTTGATTCAAATCCAATTTTAGACAACTAACTTAACATTTCATCTTCCCCAAAACATTCTCTTTGATTTTGATATTTTCCATGCAACGCACAATGTATAAACATCAAACATATACTAGAAAAACTCTTCACATTACAATGTTTTCGTAATAACGTCATCTATTAACCTTTAGTAACAAAACAAAAATGACATACATTTTCATATTCCATCTATCGTTATGACCACCAGTGTGGCTGATGGAAACCATTGTTCAAAAGTCCCTTTATTTCATGTTTAATGTTCTGAGGCTGGTTCTCTATAGTAACAGGACAAAGGAATTTGTCTGTGGCCTGAGATTTACCAGGGGCGTGGGGGGTCATAAAAAAATCTTCAGACCCCTAGATCTCTCCCCCTCTGTAGGGTTGTGGTCTCCTGTAACCTGACCTGATCAGGACAGTCTTGACAATACAAACACATGATAACATACGCACTATACACACACGTACACATTTGTGTTGTAGATATGTGGTAGTAGAGTAGGTGCCTAAGGGAAAACACTTAATGTGTTGTAAAATCTGTTGTGAATGTATTGTAATGTTTTATAATGTATAACTGCCTTAATTTTGCTGGACCCCTTGGTAGCAGCAAAAAGGGATCCATAATAATTACAAATACAACAATATAGACTTTGTGTAGCGTTAAGATATGGTTTGGCAATTTTTTTGGCCTGGTCACATACAGCTGATGTGTTGTGCATTGAAGTCCACAAGTGAAGAAAAAAGGTAAGAGGAAGAAAGCTTGTAGATGCGAGAAGGAATACAGTACGTGGCTGTTATGAAAGTTAACTGTGTTTACGTGTGATCAGAGGTGTATTCATTCGGCCGATTTTGTTGGAAAACATTATTTAAACGGAAGCCAACGTAACGAAACGGGGATATAAACATACCTGAATTTATTTAATAGAAACTCTCGTTTGCAACTGTAGGACTAATGATTACACCCTAGATCAGCTAGAGTGTGCAAGGTGGTATATAATGTGTCACTGTCTGTCCATGTGTCATCTCAAATGTTTCTCTCGGCCTGTGTGCGCCTACATTGTAAACTTTTATTCATAGGCTAGGTTATAGCAACCTCGTGATGGGTACAGGGAAAATCCGAGTATCATGTAGTAGCCTAAACCTATTGATCTTACATTGAGCTAGGTGAATGGAATATGAATGACAGTCATTCAATATGCTGTAATATAAATAAGGTCATGCTCATGAAAGAAAATGATCGTCCTCCCTCATCTTAAGTTGCACTGACTACCACTGTAGGTGAGTATGCAGGCCATAGAAGAACTGGGACATTTTCAGCTTACAGGAATTGTGCACAGATCCTTGTGACATGGGGATGTGCATTGTCCTGCTTAAACATGAGGTGATGGCGGCAGATGAATGGCATGACAACGGGCCTCCGGATCTCATCACGATATCCCTATGCATTCAAATTGCATTCGATAAAATTAAATTGTGTTTGTTGTCCGTAGCTTATGCATGCCCATACCATAACCCCACCACCACCAGGGGGCACTCTATTCACAATGTTGACATCAGCATACCACTCACCCACACGACATCTTCTGCCCAGTACAGTTGAAACCGGGATTCATCCATGAAGAGCACAGGTCTCCAGCATGCCAATGGCCATCAAAGGTGAACATTTGACCGCTAAAGTTGGTTATGACTTCGAAATGCAGTCAGGTCAAGACCCTGGTGAGGACGACGAGCATGCAGCTAAGCTTCCCCGAAACGGTTTCTTACAGTTTGTGCAGAAATTCTTTAGTTTTGCAAACCCAGTTTTATAAGCAGTCCGGGTGGCTGGTCTCAGCCGATCCTGCAGATGAATTAGCCGGATGTGGAGGTCCTGGGCTTGTGTGGTTACGCGTGGTCTGCGGTTGTGAGGCCAGTTGGACGTACTGCTAAATTCTCTAAAATTACATTGGAGGCGGCTTATGGTAGAGAAATTAACATTAAATACTCTGGCAACAGCTCTGGTGGACATTCCTGCAGTCAGAATGCCAATTGCATACTCCCTCAAAACTTGAGACATCTGTGGCATTGTGTTGTGTGACAAAACTGCACATTTTAGAGTGGCCTTTTATTGTCCACAGCACAAGGTGCACCTGTGTATTGATCATGCTGTTTAATTAGCTTATTGATATGCCACACCTGTCAGGTGGATGGATTATCTTGGCAAAGGAGAAATGCTCCCTAATAGGGATGTAAAATAGTTTACATTTTTGTGCATATGGAACATTTCTGGGATCTTTTATTTCAGCTTTTATTTCAGCTCATGAAACATGGGACCAAAACTTTACATGTTGCATTTATATTTTTGTTCAGTACATAAAGAGTCCTTAGCTATATAAAAATCTTAATCAATGTAGCATTTGCTTACATTACATTGGCATTCTGAAAAGAGCCTTTTACTGCAGTCACATTCTCCATTCACCTTTCCATACAACACTGCACATTATCAAGTAAAATTATTGCGAATAAATTCTCATGTAAAACCAGTCTATATTTGTTCATCAACTGTGGCAAAGAATAAAATGCTCTCCATGAATTTGCATTAGTTGGAAGGAGTTAAAAATAAGTGTGTGAATACTGAAGCGTCCCGAAAAAGGGGATGCAGGGTTGGTTCCGGTAAGCCCTGGATTTATATGGCTCGTGGAGAGCATGGATATAGAATATACCTGGCTCATGAAAAGGGGTCAGACCCTAGTGAAATTGATGACATTCACTGTGGGGAATCACAAAATCCTTTCTGACGTCATAGCAATTCAGACACTCAAACACTGTATAATAAAAATTGTGTGTTCTCAGTTACAAGGGTACAAAAACTAATCCACCCACACATTTTGTGGAAGACACGTTTGAGGAGCAATTCATGTGCCAAGGACTCCATTGAAGAAAGAGCAAGCTTATTTCAGTGTATCACTGGCATGTCAACTATGACCTAGGAAGAAAAGGCACTATCCACGTTCTCTGAAAAAGAGAAAAAAAAGCAGACAACAACCCTATCTTGAAAGCTGGCACCCATAGCTATTCGCAGTGCAACCTCGCATAAGGTATTATCATTGAGAATTACACTGTAGATTGGCCTGGGTGATTCTTCAATTATGACCAGATCAGAGATGCTGACATATCATTGGTATCCTGAAAGAGTAGACATAAGAGTAGACAGTCTTGTCAGAGGGTCTGTTGCAAAGTTTCTGACTTTTGTGCTTCTCATTTTCATCCAATTGGTGCTTCAAAACATTTCCCACCTATTTCCAGAAAAGCTTCAAAAACTATAAACTCTTACTGTACTTTTAGAGAGAGTCTCCAAAATCTTAAAGCTATATCTTTCTGTGATGTGCCTCATCCCTCTCTAGTTTGTTGGAAGTTTCAATTTACTGCCTGCCTGCATTTACAACAACAAAAAACTTGGCATTGAACGTTGTGCATTGAAGATAAAGGACGAGATTAGATCAGACCTCCTATGGCTACTACTCTGGCTTGTGTGAAACACTGGTGCTTCAGAATAGTGATGGGTCGATGGCGAACAGTTTTTTGTTTAAACAGATATTTTTGGTTAACCGAATCGTATCTGAAAATACGTTCATTTGGTTACCTGATTTGCATAATCTTACTACTTCTTTTTGAGCTGCCGACAATGATTGCCTTCAGATAAATTATTAAACATTCTCTGAAGATGGTAATTCCTCACTGCAGAAACAATTAAAAGTGAGGAGAGTCTCATTCTGGTCCACATACATTTTTGTAGTTTGTTCAATTTTGACCTTTATTTCTTCTGCTGGCTGTCTAATAATTTGTTCAGTTAAAAACTATTTTAACTCGCCATATTACAATCTGACATAATGGCAGGTAATCTCGGTTAACCCAGAACTAAAATATTGCGTAATTTGGTCAGATGCTTGATTCATTCCTAGAGGAAATGTGTTAGAAATGGAGAAGTCTCCAGTCTCACAAATGGAAACTCTCAGCCATAGCCCCCACCCACCAACCCCTTCTGTGTTTATCATCCATTCATCACACAAAGCAGTGAGTGAGACTCAACATGGAAGCATGTGAGGATGTCCGACACTCCTATTTCGAATCCCTTTGATTAGCCACTGCAACAGTTGTGCTTAAAAATGTTGACTGGCAAAAGAGATGTTTTAGCATGCTTGCCAACTGGCAAAGGCAAAAGTCTGATATATCAAGCGTGGCCAGGTTTGTGCAATCTGCTTTCAGAGGAATAGCTTTGCAGTGTATACCCTCCCCCAGTTTATGCACCACCCTCATGAGTCCAATAACCAGTGACAAAAACGCAAGCACCGGAGATAAAAACACAAGTATCGTTATGCAATGCATCTCATAGTCGCTTGATAAATTCTACAGCACCATTTATGTTTACGTAGTCTGTCCATGAGAGATTAAATGGCAGGCAACTTTTTTGGCTTTACATTAAAGATATTTGGTTTTAGGTACATTTTAAGCACTACTGAACAAAGAGCAAGTTGGGAGCCAAATGAGCCTCTCTTTCAGCTGAAAGAAGCCAAAATAATCCAGCTCATTGTAAAAGACTCTGAATTCCCATCACTACTTCAGAAATGATTCAGCTCATTGTAAAAGACTCTGAATGCCCATCACTACTCCGGAACTGATCCAGCTCATTGTAAAAGACTCTGAATGCCCATCACTACTCCGGAACTGATCCAGCTCATTGTAAAAGACTCTGAATGCCCATCACTACTTCAGAAATTATCCACCCTCAACTGTTACCACTTTAAAGGCAATCCCTGGTAACCTGTCAGTCCCATAAGAGGCCTAAAGATGTTCTATTCTCCACAGGTGAGCTAAGATCTACTGTCAGGGTTTTACACCTGAGTCATGGAGTGTTAGAGCTGCACAGTCAAACAGCAGGTAACTGCTTCACAGTCACACCTCTGTCTGTGTGACTGTCTAATGATAGAATGTCTACATCATAGCCAAGCTGCAGGCGTCTGCCAGTGTTTCACATCCCTTTTCTGTTGAGGCCTGCAACACTGCTACTACAATATGTACCAACCTGCTTTTGGGATTGGATGACATGTTCTCAACAGCACTCTACATCATCGGAGCACTGGCATTGAAGATGTAAAGTCCCCTATTTAGGGGACTTTGAGTGGTTCAGGACCGGTTCATACCGCCACTTTTGTGCGTGCAGAGTGCTCTGTGAACAGCGCAACATCAATTGCTGTACACTCCGTGAAAGTGCTGTTTTTTCTGCTGCAGATGCCACCTCCTGCTCCCAAATGATATGGTCAGTACTATCTGGATCCTGGGGAACATCGCTACACTAAACTCTAACCTTAACCCCTAGCCTTCCATGACCCTTACCTAACCATAACCATTTTAAATGTAATTGTTAATGGGATAGGGACATCCCAAGGAACCCAGACAGCATGGGCTTAACTGATTTGCAGTCTGTAAAATCTGACACCTTATTTACATAGGGAGTGCCCATCATATTTTTTGACATCCATACAAAGGATAAATTTTCTCTAGCTGCGAGTCCCAGCTCCACCTGGTTTATATTTCTTCAAAGGGCAGACTTGTGTCTATTGATGTGTGTGATCTCACTGATGCTCTCGGTTGGATTTAGAGCTCTCAACAGGAAAAAAATACTAAATAATTTCACAGAATTGAATCAAGAGCACTTTTTGTGCTTAAAGCTGAAGTTGTAAATAGTCAGCAGGCATTTCTCGGTCAAAAAACAAATATGTACTTCAGGTTTCAGGAAGGTGACATCACTAGCTAGGTTTCCATCCAATTGGCGACAGATTTTCATACGAAATCAGCAAAGATGTCTTTCTATCACATTTACTTGTTGCGAATAAAAGGCTTTGCGTGATGACATAAAAATAACAAATTCTCATGTACCGAATAAAAAATACAAGTTAAATGGGGTTTCATCGCATTTTCAACTCTACTGATTGTTTTGTCACAAAACATTTTGCGTTACATAGCGAATGTGCCTACTGGTATTGGCACATGCGCACTAGCTAACAGTTCACAGATACAGTGCAGGTATAGCCTACATTAGATTATTATGGACAAGAGTGATTTTATTTTTACTTGCCAAACGGCAGCCAAGTATCGATCATTATTTCACCAGAATAAGACCCTCAATATATATTGGAAAGGAGCATCAAGCTAAACACTGTGCACTTTCACCACCCTGTGAAGTTCATCATTTATTTCGTCTGTAGCCTAATAAACTGCAAGCTTTCCCCCGAGTTGTAGTGGGAGGACCACACAACATATCATCACGTAACTCCACATTTACTTCGAAATTATGTTATAATATCAATATTAGCCGTTTCTCACATAATTAATTTTATAGACACAAAAAAGGACCCAAATACGCTACAGATCAAATTCCTGACTTCTTTTAAAGTTGAGTCCTGGAATAAATGCCTGTGTACTGGCTTTAAACAATATCCCAGCATTCTAAAATAGGACACTTTACAGGCACGGTTCCAACATGATTTCTCCATTGAGAGATTTGAGGGTTATTGTCAGTTATAACTCAAATGTAATTTATTACTCACAAAGGTCCAGGTTTGTCACACAGATTCCATTTTTATGAATGGTAAAACAAGCAAGTATATTCCAGGTATTTTAAACAGGTTACAAATGAGAATGATGTAAAAAAAAAAGTTTCACAATTCAGCAAGGTAAAAGGTTAAATGAAAACAAATATGAATGATAAATGAAATGGTTTAAATGTTTGAAAACGGTTTGTCCTTAGCATCTTCTATACAGGCTTCTAACACCTGTTCCAATGTTCCAAGTCATTTTCTTCTTCTGTGGATTTTATATGGTAGTTGGCAACCAACTTTTAGGTGCATTACCACCACCAACTGGATTGGACTGTGGACCAGAGACAGTGAAGGTCTAAATCCTACCCAATATTCCAGTCTCCCTAAGGAAACAAAATACATCATCCCCTGAAGATTTCCCCAGCAGTTCATTGAATCCTGGCTCTTCAACCCCATTACTTCTGAAATCTAATAAAAATCACTCCCTTTCCCTCTCATATTTCTGCCACTGAAATAGAACATGTTCCACTGCTTCCAACTCCTCCTGAAAATGATCAAACCTCCCAGTTGGATGTTTCCCCACCAAATGCAATGTACTATTGAGCCTTGTGTGTCCCAGTCTCAGCCGTTGGATTATACTTTCCTCCCTTCTCTCTTGATCTGAGGACCTCCCTGCTCCCACCTTTTCCCGGATCTTATACAGGTGTCTTCCCTTTCTCTCCCTGTTCCACAACTCTTGCCATTTGTTTTTAATCACTGTTCTTATTAACCCCTTGGCTTCTGCTTTACTGATTGACAATTCCATCTCAACATTAGGATGTTTAAGAAGCTGCTTGCAGATAACTTCCACCTCCTCATTCCCCTCTACTCCCACATGAGCAACCCTAAATATATCACTGGCTGAGGGAGAAACCAAGGTGGGATTTCAGAAAGAACCACATAGGGGCTAAACTCCATCCCAAACAACCCTATCGCTCTCACCTGTCCAGCCAAAGCTTGTATTCAGATTTTGTTCATGATCCCAGCACCCTAGGAGTATATTTTTGTTGGATGTGTAAACCTACTGTATGCCCTTGCATATTTACCCAATATGTCATGGCTAGCTATCTTCTTAACTTTAACGGCATCTCTCCCAACTCTAACTGCATCACTGCCACGAGGGCGGTCCTGAGTGCTCCACACCATATTCTTTGGGCGTTTGCCTGGATTACAACTACCTTTTTTTTTTTAAGTCTGAGGTATTCATCTATATTCTACACTTCCACAATCCAGTGATGACCTTAACAGCGTTATACTGTATATAGCATTTTCAAAACCATTCCATCTGCCCCCCACTCCATTCCTGACAAGCAACGCATCACATTCAACATATTATTTCCTTTGACATCTACATCCTCTCCAGATTCCTTCTACACAAGTAGGTATATTTCCTTCCACACAAGCAGGTATATTTCCTCCCCAACCTTCCTTCTAGAAATAAATGCAGTCTGAAAACTTAAAGCCCCACCTGAGGGACCACTGCTCAACTTCACCAACTTTTTGAACTCTCTTCCACAGTGCCCCATCATCCGCAAACAATGACCTCCCAATATCAGTTCTCACCTGTCAACGATAATGGGGAACAACAAAGGACTAATGACACTTCCCTGTGGGGTACCATTATCTGCCTCACAGCCTTTTGACATAGAGCTCCCCACCCTCACTTGTATTAATTGCCCTAAAAAGAAAATATTTTATCCAGTTTATAAAACCCATCATCTAACCCCCCATTTTATCCACCTTGATAAGCAGGCCTTGCTTCCACATCATAAGACTTCTTTACATCAAAGAAAAACTACCACCACCACCTCCTTATTTGCTTTTCCGTATGACTGACTCAAGGCACAGTACAGGATCCATCGTTCCACTGCCTTTCCTGAACTCACTTTGATCTGGTGACATTCCTCTACTCTCCAGAAAGTAAGTCAGGCTTTCCATGATCATCCTTTCCATAGTTTACATACATGAAATGTCAACGCTATCGGTCTATAGCTTGAAGGACTAGTACGGTCTTTCCCTGGTTTCCATATCGGCACCACTACAGCCTGCTTCCAACTTCCAGGCAGTTTACCTTCCTGTCACAACTTATTGTAAAGGGCTACTTTCATCAATGCAGTGTCAATGAGATGAGCCATCATGATGTAACATCTCATCCTTCCCAGGAGATATTATCCCAGCTTTAGCTAATGCTCTCTTCCTCTCAGCCAACGTAAAAGGGGCATCCAATGCTTACCCCACAATCTCTCTCTGATCCAGGACCCCCAGATGTTGTTCTCTGACCCTCCCTCTCCCTCTTCCGTCAGATTATTAGAGCTGTGCACCTTCACAAATGCCTTGGCTAACATTTCTGCTTTCTCCATATCTCTCACTGCAACAATCTCCCCACTTTTCAGCACAGGGAGATCCCAATCTCGTCTACCCCCTCATCCTCTTAATCATCCCCATACCTCTCCCACAGGAGTGGTCCTGACTATGTTTCCACAGAACCGGTGCCAATACTCCCTCTTAGTTGTCCTTAATGATCATCCTTACTACTGCTTGTGCTTGTTTATACTGAATCAGGTTCTGGTAATTATGGGACATTTTGAACATTCTGAAAGCCCTGTTCCTACATTTCACTGCTTCTCTACACTCTTCACTCCACCAGGGGAATGCGTTACTCTTTCTCCCCCCTGTACCCATAGCAATCACCTACCTACTATTGCTCCTCTCTCACCATTCACAGTTTCTATATCTGAATTGAGATCAATCTGACAGCTCCTGTTCACCCAACTCCTGAAACTGACCCCACTCTGCTTTCCCAAATATCCATCTCCTCAATCCATTTCCTGCTGAATCTTCCACCCTCATTCCTACAGTACACCTGATAGGATAGTGATCACTACCCCCTGTAGATTCTTCCAAAACCTCCCAACTAAATCTTCTTGCCACTGAACTTGAGATTAAAGAAAATCTTGGTTCCCTGGCCGTCATTAAGACTCACAAGCCCTTGCTCATCCAGTAGTTCCTCCAACACTTAATTTACATCAGTCTGTAACCCTCGCAAGTGAGTACTATGAGCATTAAAATCCCCACACCACATTACCCGTCTCCTATTTGACCTTCCACATTCCCAAGGGCCATCAACTCTAGCCTTTAACATGGGTTGTAAAAGTGTTTTATTATTACCATATTCCATACTATTACCATATTCCCCCCTCCCTCCCTCCAAACCACTACATACTCCTGTTCCACTCCCTCTCCCACACACCTACATGGGATCACCCGCATTCTAAAGGTAGCACAGCCCCCTCCACCCCTGCCACCCTATCTCTACGGACTGCAACATAACCTTGCAATACAAAATCTAGAATAGGTTTCCTCCTGGAGACATATAACATCAGGTTTGGCTGGTAACTCTTCAAGAAACTGTTTGAACTCTTGTCCATTAGCCATCAAACTTATGACATTCCATTGAAGGATTAACGCCATTATGAAAATGAACCAATACATGACTCCTGGCTGGAACTGATTCTCAATCTTATTGAGGTCATCCTGTACATTTCCCCATTTCAGTCCTGTGATCCCAAGATACCTCACTGCCTGCTCCACTATAATCTGTATCTTCTTTCGAATGTAATTTTTCTGTGCAATTGATTGCTGCTATCACAAATGTAACTATCTTCCTCATGTCCACTAACATTATTGTTCTTCCCCATTCTCTTCCCTACATCACGCCCAACCTGCATCCCGATCCGCCCTAGAATACCTGCTCTTCTAGGTGGCCCTATTGTTTCTGTGTGTACTACCTTCACTGCTCCTGCATACGAGACCTGCTGCACTTCCACCTGTCTTGTCATCGCTGAACAACCCCCATACACACAGGGTCCAGTTACAGCACTTTAACTGGACACTGTCTCCACATTCCCCATATGCATGTTCTCACCCACACTTCTTTGCCTTTACACATCACCGCTACATGCCCAAACCTTTGACAGTTATATCAACGGAACATATGCTCGCAAATAGTAACTCATATACCCAATCCTAACTTTTTCTGGTAGTACCAGATGCTCAAAGTTTAGTAGCACTGGCAAGCTATCCTCCTTCTTCCCATCTCATGTCATCTGGAGGTGTTTTGCCTTAATACGAGAGCCTCCCTTCAGGTGGTCCTTTATTTATTTCATGTTAACAATTTCTGGAACTCCTGTAATTACTCCCTTCACCCACTGCCGTACAGTTTGATCCCTCATGCTACTATCAACCACATGTCTACATACAGTACCTGCTTAAGTTTGAGCACCTTCTACTGTTTAGCATTGAAACACACCACCACCAAACTTCCATCATAAAGAACTTCTTCAAATCCTTAGTCAACGCGATCATCCTCACTGCCGTGACTCCACCTTTGTCCTTAAATTTCACCACCACCTTGAACTCCACTTCCTGATGCCATATTTACCCATAACCCCCTTTCATACTGTCCTACAGGTAAACCCAAAAGGTGACCACCAGGTGTCACAATAGCAAATTAAGGGTTCCTAATATACATATTTAAGATAATAAAAGTTTCCATACAATTCTAAGCATTTCTATTCAATAATAAATCAACAATATTATATTATTTCCATTTAATTGTCTTACATACAATGACTCTAACAGCCGGTATTGTCTAACAGCCGGTATTATTTACAACAGCTCAGACTTCACAGGTCTGCCTCAAGCAGCTGTCAAAGCTGAACCTTTTTCCACCGGTAAAACATATTGTGTGCACCAGAGGAGGCTGGTGGGATGAACTATACGGAGGATGGGTTAACTATAAGGAGGATGGGTTAATTGTAATGGCTGGAATGGAACCAATGGAACGGAGCCAAACATGTTGTTACCATGTGTTTGATGTGTTTGGTATCATTCCATTTACTCCATTCCAGCCATGACAATTACCCCTTCCTTCTATAGCTCCTCCCACCAACCCCCACTGGTGTGCACAAATCCCTAGGTTTCTGTCATCATGATAACCTTTGGATTTGCAAACTCATGTTGGTGGATATTGTGGTTTGAAAGCTAGTGTGGTGCAAGTTTAATTAGGCAACACTTTTATAGAATTTCAATCAGTCTGCTAGCATTTAGAAGTTCAAATGTGACACAATGGCTAGCTGTAGTGGTTGCTATTCAAAGATCAAATGCAATACACTTGATCTTGCAATGCAATACACTTGATCTCACAATGCAATGCACTTGATCAGTAAAAGCTTGTCTTCTCACTACCCTTTCAAAAGAGCCTCAGGTTGTAACTTTGGTGATCTCGTCAGAACAGTAACGATGGGTCTGTTTATTATTCTGATCAGGCAGACGTTGCCCATGCAGAAAAAGGAACGCAGTGTAAGGAAAAATAGAGGAGGAAGAGGAAAAACGAGTCACCTGAAAATGAAGCAACAGTCTCAAGTCTTTTGGGCTCTCCACAGATCCCTCAACACTGATTCAAGTTCAAACACAACTCAGAGGCCGTGTCCAAAATCTGGCTTGCCTACTACTTACTTAAACTGCATACTGTGCACTAATTGTACTATGTAGTATTTCTAACATATTGTTTAGTAAAAAGTATGCAGTATGCCACAGCCATATCGTATACATTTTTGTGCATTCAAGACAACTGGGAAACAGCTCAGACTGGGAAAAATAGTGGCGCCTGTAATCTTCAGGTCAGAGAAGTCGGCGCTCTAGGATGATGCCTGAGTTTCTGACTTGTTGGATGACCGTTCAAATTTTTTTTCCCCAATCTGAGCATGCTGTTGTCTTAAACGCACCATTAGTGATGGTTTCACATATGAACCTGAAAGGATTGCCTGTAGCCCCACCCAGTGACTTTTGTGTTGTTGTTTTGGGCTAATGTTACCTAAGTAGCTAGCATTTGGAACAACTTATTTGTAGTAAACTTCAGTGTATCGTAGGCCGACTCATGTATTATTGGGAATTTTCCAGTAAATGTGTGCCCATTATACATCTTGGAGTAGTCAGCAGGATAAATGCACTCTATATGTGTGTCTAGGTCATTAGGCACCATTAGCAATGCAATTGTCTTGAGAGTGAGTATGTCGGTTTATTTTTGTACCATTGCTATGGCCTAATGTTTACTGTTGCTATGGTTACGCCACCAATGGAATTTATGCCCTAATTTGAAACCAAGCTAAAATTTGTGTAAGGCAAAAAGATCATGGTGGCTAAATGCCAGAGGGGATGAATCATTAACTTCTCTAGGGTAGGGGGCAGCATTTCGAATTTTGGATTAAATGCATGCCCAAATTCTACTCAGGCCCAGAAGATAGGATATGCATTTAATTAGTAGATTTGGATAGAAAATACTATAAAGTTTCCAAAACTGTTAAAATAATGTCTGTGATTATAACAGAACTGATTTGGCAGGCGAAAACCTGAGAAAAATCCATTCAGGATGTAGGATTTTTTTTATGTTGTAGTTTTCTATTCAATGCCATTACAGTATCCATTGACTTAGGACTCAAATTGCAGTTCCTATGCCTTCCACTAGATGTCAACAGTCTTTAGAAATAGTTTCAGGCTTGTATTCTGAAAAATGAGGGAGTAAGAGCAGTCTGAATGAATGGACCCTGCCGTGTCACAGAGCTTTTTCATGCACACGACTGAGAGAGTGCCTTTCTTGTTTACCTTTTATATTGACAACGTTATTGTCCAGTTGAAATACTATCGATTATTTAGGCTAAAAACAACCTGAGGATTGAATTTAAACATTGTTTGACATGTTCCTATGAACTTTACGGATACAATTTAGATTTTTTTTGTCTGCCTGTTGTGACTACGTTTGAGCCTGTAGATTACTGAAGAAAACGCGCAAACAAAAGAGAAATACACTTTAGGTTTAATCCTTTAACACGTACGATTACATATTTGTGATCATTGTTGAGTGGTCCCTGCAGCGTACCATTACTTTCCAATATGTTATTGGAACAGTAGCAACAAAATGTATGATGCAACAAACACGTCTGAAAAGCATCTAAACAAGGTATTGTACTGATTGGAAATAAAGGTCTTCACAACTTTATAACTAAATTTCACCTTTTATTGGAAAAAATCAATGCAAACTTCCTCCAAACATCACACGAAACACGTCCACAGCCAAACTCATTCCATAAACCATTTTAAATAACAGGTTGCGCTGACAACAGCTAGACTAGTTTACAATGTACCACATCTCTGGTGAGCACAAGAGAGAAATGTAATATTCTTTAGAAAAGAGATGCGTGTCAGTTAAAACTAAATTCTTTACGATGGCAGCCATGTTTTTTATGTTTGACAAGCGAAAACTCCCTAATCCTAGAATGCCTTTCACTATAAGATGCAAATAAACAAAGTCAAAGATGGCTGCGCCCATTGCCTGAAAAATATTAACTTTGTTTTGCCACTTTTCAGCATATTACAAATCTTCGATATACTTGTTACAGTGTATACAAGAACCTGGAGAACATGATTTGACAAGATATTTACAAATCACAAAGCAAATAAAATGTTATCACCTCACAGATCATCACCCCAAATGCAAGCCTACTGCCTAGCCTAACTGTAGCGCGAAAGCTAAACAAGGATGACGTCATGATATGGCCTCGTATTTTCGTAGTTCCCAGTTGACCATAAATCAGTCGAGTGAACTATCCATTCAAAGATAACAAAACGAGATGGTCTGATAGACGCTTAGGTGACAACCAGAATGCATTGTATGATGTGAACAAACATGGCGCCACACATAGCTGGCAAATAGCTTGTCATTATCTCATCATAATCAGTAGAATCTTCAAAAAAGTATTTTACACACATACGTATGTGTCCATTACAATCTATTTAAGAATCGGAATACATGATTTGTCACCAGTATTTGAAAATGTGAATAAAACAGTAAATATATTATGATTAATACATACTGTATGCCAGAGTAGAAATGACCACATGATATACATAAAATAACACACTAAATTTGATAGGAATGCACACATGTCCGAAGTTATTATTTGTAAGGAAAACAACAATGAAGGCAATGCGGGCACCAGCCAGAAAATGGTCCAGGGAAAAAGTTTGTGAAGGTTCTAACTAGACATGCCCAAAGTCTTCCTACTTGATCTGGGGAAAGACTGAGGAAGTGCTTGAGCTCTCCATGAAGAGAGAAGTTTATCCAGCTCAGTAAAGCCTCAAACAGAAATTGTCCGCAACAGTGAAATGAGTTACTTCTTATGCAAATTAATGAGGAGGCAGAACACACCTCAATTCAAACTGTTGTTAGAAAATAATTAGAAATTGACAAGTTGAAACATAGCCTATAGATAATTAGCAAGAAGCGTGCCTTGGTTTGAGGGCAGCGTGGGTTAAATGTCAAGTTGCAAAAAACAATCACATTTTGGAAGAGTGAGTGCATTCTGACATCACATTTATTTAAAAAAACTCTGAGATATTTGGAACTCGCGTGTGAAAAGGTTAATAAATTATTGGCTATAAATAAAATACATACAAAATCCATGACTTCTTCTTAAGCAACTAAAATAGCCACAAGGCGTGCTTCTCTGGCAGGCACCTCCTTCTCCTGCTTCCACAGTCGAGCACCTTTTGGGAGGGAGAGGAGCCCACAACTGCAGCTTGGAAGGATGAGGAGATAATGACCGGTGGGGTGATGGAGTGGCAGCTCCTGCAGCGCCTCATCCATCACCGCATGCATACCACTTCAAGAATGCCACTGTGGCCTCCCCCTCCCGCTGTGCTGACTCCATTGGGGGGAGCTTTCAAGTTCTTAAAAATATGGAAAAGGACAGCTTTCAGCTTTAAACATACCACAAGTAAAGCCCTGTAAAAAGGTATCATGCCAATTGAAGTACATACAGTACCTTGCAAAAGTATTCATCCCCCCTGGCATTTTTTCTATTTTGTAGCATTACAACCTGTAATTTAAATAGATTTTTATTTGGATTTCATGTAATGGACATACACAAAATAGCCCAAATTGGTGAAGTAAAATGAAAAAAAATAATTGTTTTAAAAATAAATAAATAAATAAAAACGAAAAAGTGATGTGTGCTATTAAGCCCCTAAATAAGTTCTGGTGCAACCAATTACCTTCAAAAGTCACATAATTAGTTAAATAAAGTCCACCTGTGTGCAATCTAAGAGTCACATGATCTGTCACATGATCTCAGTATATATACACCTGTTCTAAATGGCCACAAGAGTCTGAAGCACCACTAAGCAAGGGGCACCATGAAGACCAAGGAGCTCTCCAACAGGTCAGGGACAAAGTTGTGGAGAAGTACAGATCAGGGTTGGGTTCTAAAAAAATATCAGAAACGTTGAACATCCCACGGAGCACCATTAAATCCATTATTAAAAAATTGAAAGAATATGGCACCACAACAAACCTGCCAAGGTCACGCCCACCAAAACTCATGGACCAGGCAAGGAGGGCATTAACCAGAGATGCACCAAAGATACCAAAGATAACCCTGAAGGAGATGCAAAGCTCCACAGCAGAGATTGGAGTATGTGTCCATAGGACCACTTTAAACCATACACTCCACAGAGCTGGGCTTTACGGAAGAGTGGCCCGGAAAAAAAGCCATTGCTTAAAGAAAAAAAAAGAAAAAACACTTGGTGTTCGCCAAAAGGCATGTGGGAGACTTTTCAAACATATGGAAGAAGGTACTCTGGTCAAATGAGAAAATAATGTAGCTTTTTGGCCATCAATGAAAACACTATGTATGGTGCAAACCAAAAACCTCTCATCACCCTGAAAATACCATCCCCACAGTGAAGCATCATTTTTAATATATGGGCCTGGTTACCCATTCAATCACCAGGCCCACAAAGTGGCCATGGGCGGCCCACATTGATTTGGGCCAGTGGTAGGGTGCTCCCATAGCGGGCATGAGGTCTGTAGCCCCCCTAAATGCATTTAAAACCGTTTGAAACACTAGTGACTATGGGTTCGAGCCCAGGCTCTGTCGCAGCCGGCCGCGACCGCACAATTGGCCTAGCATCGTCCAGGTTAGGGAGGGTTTGGCCGGTAGGGAAATCCTTGTCTCATCGCACACTAGCGACTCCTGTGGCGGGCCGGGAACAGTACGCACTAACCAGGTCGCCAGGTGCACACACACAGTCATGAAGAAGGTTTGACAGTGCCTCTTCCCCCTCAGGGATTGAAATAGTTTGCCGTGGGCCCTTAAATCCTGAAAAGGTTCTACAGCTGTACCATTGAGAGCATATTGACTGGCTGCATCACTGCCTGGTATGGCTATAGCACCACCCTCGATCGCATGGCGCTACAAAGGGTTGTTCGGACAGCCCAGTACATTACTGGGGCCGAGCTCCATGCCATCCAGGACCTCTGTATCAGGCGGTGTAAAAATCATCAAAGACCCCAAAACCATCCAAGCCATAGACTATTTTCTCTGCTAACGCACGGCAAGAGGTACGTACTGGTGCGTATGACACCAACAGGCTCTTGAACAGCTTCTATTACTATGCAATATGACCGATAAATAGCTAACAAAATAGCTACACGGACTGAGTTTACCTATTATTTCAGGATTTTGCACTTTCTATGCACACTCACAGGGCCCTACACACACACACGCACGCACGCACGCACGCACGCACACACACACACACACACACACACACACACACACACACACACACACACACACACACACACACACACACACACACACACACACACACACACACACACACACACACACACACACACACACACTCCATCATTTGCTCACTCACACATAAAACGCACAGACATTTACACTGACTCTACATAACCACACACCCACTCACACACAAGCGTTCATCTTCTATCCTGTTACATAGTCACCTTACCTTTATACATATCTACCTCCATCACTCCAGTATCCCTGCACATGTAAACAATTCAAACTGACTTTTTAAATATGTCCTGTATATAGTATGCTTACTTACTTACTTTATTGTGTATTTCATATTTCTTATTCTTATTTCTCGTGTGTTACATTGTTATTGATTATAGCATTGTTGGGTTTTAAGTTAGCAAAAAAGGCATTTCACTGTACAGTACTTGTGCATGTGACATTACAACTTGAAACTTGACATCCTGGCATTTAAAGTATACTTGATTTTTTCAAAATGTTACATACTATAAAACATTTGATTTTTTCCCGCATGCTCAAACAGCCTACTATTTAGGCATCAATATTACAATTGCGGTAAAATATGGAGCACTCTGGGAAGATTACTAGATGTCTTTAGTAGATCCGGCAATGTGCTTAAAACTTTGATAGATGTAAACACAATTAACCTTATGCCATCCACACCCCACATAAACACTGTTTTCCTTCTGCTCTCTTAATTAGGCCGTAATTGATGCGGAGAACAAAATAGCTTTTCCATGGACCTTTCTTTCGTTTTTAGCGTCAATTACATCCTAATGAATAGAGTTGAATGAAAACTGTGTTTTGGGGTGTGGATGACAGAGTTAATTGTGTTTATGACTTTTAGAGTCTAATCAATGAGAGGAACCTTTAGTGTCATAGAACATGTTCCATTCTGTCTACATGTTTTGTCACACGCATTATGATCATTACAGATGGATGATGTACATATAGCTAGAAACACTAAAGGTTTATAATGAGTTTGGTGTGAACTATTTCATTGTTGATGTAAGTTAATGTTTTCATTGTTGTCATAAACTGCTATAAAGCATCATGTCAAGCATTATATTATGTTCATAACTGCCATTACCCATTAGGACAGGTTGGAAGCATTGCCTCATTGGTTTACCATATTATATGTGAATTCAAGTGTATCAGAATGCCTTTACAATACAGCAGTTATAATCACTTAATTAATATTCAGGGAGTCAGGTTTTGAACACAATTCAGTCATTGTCCTTCATGTGTAGTCAGTTTTTTCCTGTAGTCCCTAAAGACTCATTGTCCTTGCAATGACACTCAAATAAAGACATAAATAATATGGAAATGAAGTATCTCTCATTACAACTGACAGACTTGAATAGTTAGACTTGATATCGAAATGGAACAACAAGGGCCCATGCATCCTAACCTATTGGGTATCAGGCAATAGACTCAAAGGCTACAGTGTGTCCCGTAGCATCCAGCCAGTATATACCAGTTTATATACTATAGCAAGTGATTTCAAAGAGAATAAAGCAGAAATAAGCTATAATTGAGCCGTAATCATACTATTATCAAATGTGCAGGACTAATCCATTCCAGGAAGGGGGCCTCCATTCCATACTCTCCCTCTCATCACTCATGTGAAAATATATTCTGAAGAGGTGGGCATGATGGGATAGCATTGTAATAGAATTCTGAGCACATAAAACATTGATTTAGCCCAGTCTTAATGTATATGATAATGGCTTGGGCTGTTCGGTATAGGGACTCTGTAATAAGGTGACGGAAGTCCCAGATGCATGCGTAATGGCCGTTTGATTAAAGCAGACGCCGAATGCAGATAAGACAGTTTAGTGTAGTCAGCCAGAAGTGCTCTAGGGCACAAAATTCTCTGTCCTTGTGTGAAAAGGCAAAGCCAATCACTTGTTTGAAGGACTGTGGCAAACTTTTTGTTTTGTGGAGTGTCAAGTCTTTGGATGGGATGTGGTTGAAAAGATAAAGATATGGCTACATGGAGGCGATAAGGATTTTTTGACTCCAAAGTTGCATTCCCAGTCCAAATAACTATCCTTGAATCAACCAATCAATACTGTACTGTCAATGCAAACATTAGAAGTTGAATGGCATGTTTACTTTATAGCACTATGGATACAACTACTGGAGTAAACAATGTTGTCATGTGTTTGATTGAACCATTTTGCATCTGGCAAAATGTGCATTGAAGGATTCTTCAAGATAATGCCAAAGGCTTTGTGTCATAGCCAACAGCATTGACTCTCATTAAAAGATGCTTGATAGTGTATTTTACCACATGTCCTGGGTGTTTCTGAGAAATACAAATATTTTTGTAAGAAATATTTGTTTAAAAAAAGTGCCTCTTAGGGTATTCATTACTCAAAAACAAAAACAATGGATTGATTAAGAGACTCCAGAGCTTCATTGAAAATGTGAAATCCTCGAAGTCTGAGCAGCTTGATCTTTTCAGCTGTTAGAGGACAAACTAAATAATGTCAGAACTGTGCAAGGTTTGAATTATAATACAGTTTACCAGCACTCTATGAACAGCGAGAGTCCAGGAAAGAGTAGGCTAAGTGAGAGAAAGTTAAATCAATCTGATTCCCTGCAATTTCCATAAGTTTTAGACATAATGTGTCTCTAATTTCCCTGTCCGTCTGTGAACAGTTGATCAATTCCAGGCACTGCCAACATTTCTGCATTCTCAGTGTTTCAAAATGGATTGCAATGCAGTTAAAATGCTCTCATTTGTTTCTCTGTGGCGATCTAAGCTCTTGCCTGCTCCTAAAGATGATTGGGATGGAGCTTAAAGTCATTCACTTGGCGTGGACATTATAGTAAAAAAAGTAAGTGCTAGTCCTGACTTTGACAAAGACAATGTAAAAAGGGAAGTTTAATGAGAAGACTGACAGATCGGGTAATCCATCCTGCTCTTCCAGAAGAAAAGGTTAATAGATTAAATGTTCGGAGCTCTTAACAGAAGAAAAAGCGACCTGCCACTTATTATCTGGAGCAGCCTAGTGGCTAACTTAATTTATCATCTGCGGATCAGTACAGGATTGGTTCACCTCCCAGTGAAGTGGGCCATGAGAACAGCAACTGTGTGATTACACCCGTATATAGACGCCAGCATGTCATATCTATAACGGTTTTCTTCCTGGGAAGGAGAGGAGGACCAAAATGCAGCGTGGTTATTTATAAACATCTTTAATGAAAGATGAAAACGTAAACACTATACAAAATAAGAAAACGTGGAAAAAAACCGAAACAGTCCTAACTGGTGCAAACCACAGAGACAGGAACAACCACCCACAAGATACCTAAAGAATATGGCTGCCTAAATATGGTTCCCAATCAGAGACAACAAAAAACACCTGCCTCTGATTGAGAACCACTCCAGGCAACCATAGACTTACCTAGAATACTTAACTAAACACAATCCCATAGACTACAAAACCCCTAGACAAAACAAGACACATAAATCACCCTTGTCACACCCTGGCCTAACCAACATAATAAAGAAAACACAGAATACTAAGACCAGGGCGTGACAATATCACTCGTCTTCATACTTCCGCTCATGTCATCCAATTACACTGAATAAAATAGAAACGCAACATGTAAAGTTTTGTTACACAACAAAACGCCACAGATGTCTCAAGTTTTGTGGGAGTGTCCAATTGGCATGCTGACTGGAAGAAATGTCCACCAGAGCTGTTGCCAGATAATTGAATGTTAATTTGTCAACCATAAGATGCCTCCAACATTGTTTTCGAGAATTTGGCAGTAAGTGCAACTGGCCTCAGAACAACGCCAGCCCAGGACCTCCACATCCGGTTTCTTCACCTGAGGTATCGGAGGGGTGGGGGTGTATTTCGGTCTGTATTAAAGCCCTTTTGTGGGGGAAAACTCATTCTGATAGGCTGGACCTTGCAAGTGGGTGGGCTAATGCCCTCCCAGGCCCACCCATTGCTGCAACCCTGCCCAGTAATGTGAAATCCATAGATTAGGGCCTAATTCATTTTTTTCAATTGACTGATTACTTTTTATGAACTGTAGCGCAGTGAAATCTTTAAAAATGTTGCATGTTGTGTTTTATATTTTGGTTCAGTATATAATCTACATAAAAAAGCAGAATATATCTGTGACATTCGTCCTCTGATTCTCCATCTGCACCATCATGGATAAGCTTTCCAGGAGGGTACCCATGTGAACAATACACTGGTGGGAACAGACAGACAGTGAAAGTGCTGATTTAGGGGCTCTGTGCACCAAGATGATTGCCCTACTGTACTCTACTGTTCTCAATCTTTTAATATGTTTATGTACTGCACAGTTGTAGTAGAACTTTGGAAAATAGATTTAGTAAAATAAAGATTATTAGTTTGGTGCCGTTGCCAACGGCCACCAATACTTTTTTGCGTTTTTTTCCTCTCACTCTCTAAAATGCTGTGTGTCCTCTTTGAGGGAATGTTGTGTGTATGTTTGTTTGTGTGTGCATGTGCATGTGTATGTACGCTTACAGTCTGCATCTGTGTGTGAGTGTATCTGTGTCGCAGGGGTTATCGGGCGTCAGCATTCCTTTGTGTCAGAGGTTACCCTCAGCATCCGTGATGACACAGCAAATGTCGTCTCGTCCTGTCATGGCAGCCAGTGGCCATTTGACTCAAAACTGAGAGATGTCCCACAGTAAAGGCACAGCAAGGACATTATAACAAAGCTACCTCTGTGTTGAATGTAGATCAATACGGCATAGTCAGAGCACTGCTCCCAGCACCATGGCCGTGTTATTTTCACAACAAAGCAAATTAATCACAGCAATGTATAACATACTTCACAACTCTATTTGTGGATAATAGATCATTAGCATTCTCTACTGAAAAACCGAATCACAGAATAGGATACGGCACAGGTAATTAAATGGTAAAAGGAAAAGCTACTTGTTAACCTAGTGTGGTTTACAACCACCCTGGAGATTTGAAAGACCTCCGTGAGAACTTTTTAATTGGGATAATTGGTGTGAATTTGTTGACACATCTGACAGTGAGGGGTATTTCACCAATAAAGCTGTGTTTTAATGCTTCTCTCTAGAAGGTGCAGTTGTCTCTGATATGATTATGTAAGAGGAGAGAGTGAGATAGAGAACAGGGATGAGCAGAGACACTAGCTATGATTTACAAGCCTGGCAGGATCAATCAGGACGTTGTGCTCAGCAGGCAATTACTCAACACAGCCAATGTGAAGCAGCATAGTTTAATTTACAGCCATCTAACCAACAGAGAAGATGAGCAAGCCAGGTCTGTGCTGTATGTGAAAGAGGGTGATCTCAGTGTGTCTGGCACAGTGGTGCTACAGCACTCTGTTTAGGGTCGGTTCAAGGTCAGGTCCTTCCAAAATGAGTTTTTGTAGAAAGCTGTAATAGAGACCACACTCTTCCAGTTGTAGGTATTCCTGCCTGGTGGACAGTAAATATAGCTACTAAAGACAGTCTACAAAATGGCTGCTGATAGCCTTTTGGTCATTGTTATATAGTGGTGCAGTTGGACATGGAATCTAAGGGCTCATGCAACAGCTATAGGCATAGACCACTTGTAGGCCATTTAGATAGAATGGACATGTACAGAACATATGTGCTGCATCAGCAGCACTCTATATTGAGAAGTGCGAAGTATCATACAGCTGTGCGAACCACCATTATCATCGGTTACATGCTGCTGACATACGCCATAGGGCCATAATACAGCTGGTGCCAGGCACTGATTTGCTATTCAGACCTGACACATACAGTCATAACATGAATGAATGACTGACAGCAGTATTGTCTGTTAAATACCACAGGCTAACACTGCATAATGTATCCTGACTGAGACATTTCTTAACTGCTTGCCTGGCTTCAGGTGCTACATGAGTTGGTGATTGTGATTTGTGATTACAGCTTGAATGTAATTTGTCTTAGTTTAAAGTAAAGCTTACAGTATCACACAACACTGCACACATTGTAAAAGGCCAGCAGAACACAAAGTCCCTCAAGCATCAATGAGCTACAACACAGGCTAATCACGATTATATAGTTTAGGCTTCTAAACAGATGTATCAAAATGTATTGGTTGGATTGAACATTACATTAGAATACTAAAGGTGCAGTATGTCAAGACATGTTTTGTGTGTGTGGGGAGAAAGAGGACAAAAGTGAAGCTTTGATGGGATCTCAAATGTCGCTGATTTTAGTTGTGCTAATCCAGTTTAAAATATTATTTTCTTGCTGATACTCAGCCTCATTTTCCGGATCCCAGTTGAATAACGGCCGAAACACAAACGTTTTTACCAATGAAACCCTACTAATCCATGAGCCAGACCCCCACATTTGGGCCGCCGGGCTCACTTGGGGGGATGATGTCTCAGTGATTTTCTTGAGGGTCTATTTCCCTCAAATTAAAAAAATGTGTGATAGCAGTGCAGCAATGGCAGCTTTCTCTGTGTTATCACTCTCTTTCCTCTCTCCGTCCCATTCATTTTCCCCAAATGGACTTAAGCCTATGACAATGTCAGTATACAACAACTTATTGCTCAAGTATACCCTTTAATCATATACAGGTAACTGCCAAAATAAAGGAAACACCAACATAAAGTGTCTTAGTAGGGTGTTGGGCACCACGAGCCAGAACAGCTTCAATGCACCTTGGTATAGATTCTACACATGTCTGGAACTCCATTGTAGGAATGAACGCCATTCTTCGACGAGAAATTCCATAATTTGGTGTTTTGTTGATGGTGGTGGAAAACACTGTCTCAGCTGCTGTACCAGAATCTCCCTTAAGTGTTCAATTGGGTTGAGATCTGGCGACTGACACACACCTTTAAAACCCCTGTGCTCCTTTGAGACCCCTCTTGTAAAGTCACTGAGATCTCTTCTTCTAGCCATGGAAGCCAAAATAATGGGCAACATGGCTTTTTTTTATACGTGACATTAATGATATGATGTTAAATTGATTAATTCACTCAGGAACCACACCTGTGTGGAAACACCTGCTTTAAACACACTTTGTATACCTAATTTACTAAAGTGTTTCCTTTATTATGGCAGTTATCTGTATCATTCGAAAGCTTAGATTCACAGCTATCCATCAGACACATTTTCGAAATGTTCAGGTGACCTTTGCCATCTAGGGTACATATCGGTATTACTGGTATAAATTGCTTTAAAAAGAAAACCCTGATTCATTTTGTTTGACAAGTTGTTCTGAAAGGTCATGAGATTACCTTTCAAATTGTATGTAATTTAACCAACTTTGAAGTCACCAGCTTCAACTATTGTAAGAAATAATAACAAAAAATTATAATAATAATAAAATATATATATATTTTTTAAATAGACCATATTGTCAAATAAAATAAAATTGTATTTGTCACTTGCCGCCGAATACAACAGGTATTCCCTTACAGTGAAATGCTTACTTGCAAGCTCTTAACCAACAATGCAGTTAAGAAAAATTCCCAAAAAATAAGAAGGTAACAAATAACTAAAGAGCAGCAGTAAAATAACAATAGCGAGGCTATATACTGGGGGGTACCGTTACAGAGTCAATGTGCGGGGGCAATGGTTAGTCGAGATAATTGAGGTAATATTTACCTATGGGTAGAGTTATTAAAGTGACTTATGCATAGATAATAACAGAGAGGAGCTCTAGCGTAAAAAGGGGGGGGGGGGGGGGGAGTGCAAGTAGTCTGGGCAGCCATTTGATTAGATGTTCAGTAGACTTATGGCTTGGGGGTAGAAGCTGTTTAGAAGCCTCTTGGACCAAGACTTGGCCCTCCGGTACCACTTGTCGTGCGGTAGCAGAGAGAACAGTCTATGACTAGGGAGTCTGGAGTCTTTGACCATTTTTAGGGCCTTCCTCCCTCTGACACCGCCTGGTAAACAGGTCCTGGATGGCAGTAAGCTTGGCCCCAGTGATATACTGGGCCGTATGCACTACCCTCTGAAGTGCCTTGCGGTCGGAGGCTGAGCCGTTCAACCTCAGTGGATGTTGAACACATTTCTAGCAGCAAGTGTGTTAAAATATAGCCATGGTATAAAAGGGATAATCAACTCCGGGCTCTATGCGTTCTCTGGAAAATAATGCAACTCCGTGGAAGGTTAGTTCCACTCCGCTAGCACGTTGTGGAACACACCTTCCATGGAGTTGCATTATTTTCCATTGGACCCCCACGTCGATGATCCCTTCCTTTGTTAAAAATAATATAATATAATAATATAATAATATATTTCCCTTGACGTAGTAATGCTGAATGTAGAAATGTGCTCAACATACCCAACTCTACCCTAGGTGAGCAATAACTTGTTGTATACTGACAGTGTTTGTCATAGAGTTAAACCCCAATGGGGAAAAAATGAATGTAATGGAGATGAAAGAAAGTGTGAACACAGAGCAAGCTGCCATTGCTGCTCTGGTGCTGTATCACACATTTTCCAACTCTAGGGACATAGACCCTCAAGAAAATCACCATGAAACATCGTCACTCCAAGTGAGCCTGACCGACTCTTCTGGCTAATTTGACTGCATGATCTGCTCACGCAAAACATCCACTCATTGAAGTGCAGACAGTCAGCTCAAGCAAGGATCATCCGACGGATGGAGGCTTCAGAAATACACGAGGCAAAGTTGCTGATGTCTTTCCACATCAGTAGATGTTATAAAACTTAAAAACACATAAAAATGACAGTAACTGGACAAACATAATGTATAAATAGTCAAGACAACATTATGAACTTGATCAGTACTATGTACATACAACAGTTTTTTATAACACATTTTCAAGATTTAAAAAAAATGGGTTCACAAAACACATTTCCTCAATGTAGCATGTTCCTATTTGGGAAACCTTAAGGTAATTTTTTCTGGGAAAGACCACATGTTAAAGAGCCATTTAGACCCCCAGTTGCAGTGTTTTAGTGTTTCAGTGTTTCCACTGTGGCCTAATGGATCACGTGACCACCGTGAGATGAGGGAGTGCATGCGACACATTTCTACATCAGGCACAAGCCCTCACAGCTCCCAATTAATAAATGAAGAGATCTCTCAAAGAGTACACAAATGATTAGCCTAGAGTAGGTGGAGGAGACAGGGAAAGGGAAGAAGAGAAGAGTTAAGGGGAGGTGAGGCTGGGCCGGGGGAGAGCTGCATACTGAGTAACAGCAGGTAACCTCTGTGTACATATCACTGGATTCATTTACTCTGCATGATTAATAGATTTCCCCCAGGGAGGCATGTTGTCTTTGATCAGATTAATAAAGCGATTAGAGGGAGACATATGTCTTCAATTACTTTCAGATGTTTTAGAGTTCTCAATGTTGTTACAGTATGAGAGGGAAACTGCGGGGATGCAATTGCAGCGCTTATTGAGGGAGTGCTTTCTCAATCGCATAATGGTGACAGGGGAATCCCAGCCTTCTATTGCAAGATGGAAGCCATGACTATAACAATATAACCGCACAATCAACAAGGCATGCGTTCCCTACCCATGGTCCCCGGTGGTCGTAAACATGCCGCGTTACGTCAGGGCGGATTTCACTCACCAAAGACTACACTGTAAACAGCAAGTGGTCACAGTTACTACTGTCTGAGACAAAATAGCCTACTCTACAAAGAGCTAGATTTGCAGTATAGAGATCTATGTAGAGGTACGCAGAGTAACATCTACAACTGTACAGGAAAAGATGAAAAGTCATTCTAAAAAGCAGCAACATTGTAACCACCAATCAATACGGCCTGTGTCCAAACAACCGGCAGGCTATTAATCTCAAGAAATATTTTCATTGGCACACCATGCTACTCTTATCACCACTATCTCTTCCAAACAAACTCTCCTTAAGATTGGAGTTATATTTAATTAATGAACCATAGTGACAGTGACTTGGACCTGGCACTGCTCATTAGTTTGAACTTGACAAAATGAAGGCACTAAAAGTGTTCTGGAAAGTTACCGCAATGAGGGTACATTCTTCCTCCTTGTGTGGGTGACACATTGTCTACGTCCAAGACTAGACCAGACACAGTGCCTTCTTGGAGGGAGAGAGGCACTCATGTCACAAAGAGTATGAAAGCAGGAGAGAGAGAAGAGCAGCCATTAGCTGTGTCTTTCTGAGAAACCACTAAAGGTTGACTTATGCAGCCACGACTGGATGTCTTCCTCCATGTCCTTCCGGTTGACTTCACTTCTGACTCAACCTGCTCGCCCTCCCCAAAATCACTAACCTCTGACAGTAGCGTCCACACAAGTTTGCAGAATGTTTGAGTTTCCTACCTTTTATACATTGTTGTTTGTTTTGTCTGATCATTTAACATGTACAGTACCAGTCAAACGTTTGGACACACCTACTCATTCAAGGGTTTTTCTTTATTTTTACGATTTTCTACATTGTATAATAATAGTGAAGACATCAACACTATGAAATAACACATATGGAATCACGTAGTAACCAAAACAGTGTTAAACAAATCCACCCTATTCCTTGATGACAGCTTTGCACACTCTTGACATTTTCTCAAACGGCTTCATGAGCTAGTCACCTGGAATGCATTTCAATTAAAAGGTGTGGCTTCGAAATGTGTTTGAGCCAATCAGTTGTGTTCTGAGAAGGTAGGGGTGATATACAGAAGATAGCCCTAATTGACCAAGTCCATACTACGGCAAGAACAGTTCAAATATTGAAAGAGAAATGACAGTCCATCATTACTTTAAGACTTGAAGGTCAGTCAATACAGAAAATTGAAAGAATTTTAAACGTTTCTTCAAGCGCAGTCGCAAAAACCATCAAGCACTTTGATGAAACTGGCTCTCATGAGGACCGCCACAGGAAAGGAAAACCCAGAGTTACCTCTGCTGCAGAGGATAAGTTCAATAGGGTTACCAGCCTCAGAAATTGCAGCCCAAATAACTGCCTCAGAGTTCAAGTAACAGACACATCAACATCAACTGTTCAGAGGAGACTGCGTGAACCAGGCCTTCATGGTCAAATTGCTTTAAAGAAACCACTACTAAAGGACTACTAAAGGACACCAATAAGAAGAGAGTTGCTTGGGCCAAGAATCATGAGCAATGGACATTAGACCGGTGGAAATCTGTCCTTTGGTTCGATGAGTCCAACTGCGGTGTCTTTGTGAGACGCAGAGTAGGTGAACAGATGATTTCTGCATGTGTGGTTCCCACCGTGAAGCATGAAGGAGGTGGTGTGATGGTGTGGGGGTGCTTTGCTGTGAAACTGATGGTGATTTATTCAGAATTCAAGGAACACTTAACCAGCATGGCCATCACAGCATTCTGCAGCAATACGCCTTCCAATCTGGTTTGCCACACTCGGTATGCATGAGAAATTGCTTCGGAGGAATTGCTTCGTGGCCTTGCAGAGGGTCCAAATGTTGGCTGAATGCCATGACCGGCGTTGGACAGTTTGTTGGAGCAATTCCAGGAGTTGTCAGGGAGGCCACCTACCATGTTGGAAACCCCACAGCTCCTCATTGACTCAGCTGCTAGCAGCGCCGGCTCATCGGTCACTCCACCTTCTCGGGAGCCCCACTTACCTCCTTTGGAAAGCTTCAATGGGGAGCCGAGCACCTGTCTAGTGTTCCTAGCTCAGTGTGCCCTCATCTTCGAGCTTCAGCCCTCCTACTTCCCCTCGGATCGCTCCAAGATAGCCTACCTCATCACGCTGATTTCCGGGAGGGCTCTCACCTGGGCTACCGCCGTGTGGGAACAACAGCGGCCATATGCGGTAGTCTGGAGAGGTTCGTGGGAGAAGTGAGGAAGGTGTTTGATGCCCCATTCTCTGAGCAAGAGGCCACCCAGAAGCTAATCCAGCTAAGGCAGAACTCCCGCAGTGTAGCTGTTTATGCTGTGAATTTCTGCACGTTGGCAGCGGAGAGTGCTTGGAATCAAGAGGCACTGTTCGAAATGTTCCTGCACTGTGCCTCAGAGGAGGTCAAGGATGAGCTTGCAGCCCGGGAGTTACCTACGGAGCTTGATTTTCTCATCGCTTTTACCATCCGTATCAATGGGCAATTACTGGAACAACGGAGGGAGAGGAAATTGGATTTCGCTCACATGCTCAGGTATCCCACCTTGCCTCCGAGTCAACCCGGAAGCTCCCGACGGTCTCGTTGCTGAGAGGACCCGAGGCTTCCCGACCTGCCCCGAGGGCTGCCGAAGACGGCCGAGTCACCGCTTCCTGAGCCTATGTCACTAGGCAGATCGACACGAAGAGTTGTCTGTATTGCGGGACTCTTGGTCATTTTGTGTCCTCTTGTCCTTTAAAAAAACAGGCTCACCAGTACGAGTGAGTACTTTGGTGGGCCATATGGAGAACATTTCTGATTCCCCTGCTCGCACCCCTTTTCATGCCATTCTGCTGTGGGGAGACCAGTCCAAATCTCTTTGACTCTGAGGCCGACGAGAGTGTTTTGGAGCCCGTTCTACCACGCCCATTGCCTGAAGTCTGCATAACCTGCCCCAGGATGTCTTCCTGGGGGTTCGGAAGGTGCCCCGGACCTCTCCGCCATTCCCACGTAGTACCAGGACCTCCGAGAGGTGTTCAGCAAGGCCCGGGACACGTCGCTTCAGCCGCACCAACCCTATGACTGCGGGATTGTTCTTCTCCATACAACCACGCTGCCCCGGGGATGTCTGTACTCTCTGTCAGGACTGGAGACTAAGGCTAGGGATACCTACCTGAGATGGTTTGGGATGAGTTGGACAGCAGAGTGAAGAAAAAGCTGCAAACAAGTGCTTAGCATATGTGGGAAAGCTTTCCTCATGAAGTTGGTTGAGACAATGCCAAGAGTGTGCAAAGCTGTCATCAAGGCAAAGGGTGGCTATAAAATATATTATGATTTTTAAACACTTTTTTGGTTACTACATGATTCCACATGTGTTACTTCATCGTTTTGATTTCTTCACTACTATTCTACAATGTAGAAAATAGTAAAAATAGAGAAATGAGTGAGTAAGTGTCCAAACTTTTGTCTGGTACTGTAAATACTGTAAATACATGTTCTTTCTAGAGCAGTGGTTCCCAAACTTGTATAGTCCCGTACCCCTTCAAACATTCAAAATCCAGCTGCATACCAACTCTAGCACCAGGGTCAGCGCACTCTCAAAACACTCTTGGCATCATTGTAAGCCTGCCACACACACACACACTATCTGATATATATATTAAACCAAAGAATGAGTGTGAGTTTGACACAACACGTCTTGTGGGAAGTGACAAAGAGCTCTTATAGGACTAGGGCACAAATAATAAAATAATAATAATCAATCATTTTGCTCTTTATTTAGCCATCTGACATGTAAAACGTATTTGTTCATCAAAAATGGTGAATTACTCACCACAGGTTAATGAGAAGGGTGTGCTTGAAAGGATGCACATAACTCTGCAATGTTGGGTTGTATTGGAGAGTCTCAGTCTTAAATAATTTTCCACACACAGTCTGTGCCTGTATTTAGTTTTCATGCTAGTGAGGGTCGAGAATCCACTCACATCTAGGTACGTGGTTGCAAAGAGCATCAGTGTCTTAACAACATGATTTGCCAAGGCAAGAAACTCTGAGCGCAGCCCTATCCAGAAATCTGGCAGTGACTTCTGATTTAATTCAATTTTCACAGAACCGCTTGTTGCAATATCGATGAGGCGCGATACCATCACATCTTGACCATCAAAGTCCATTTGAAGTCACAAAGGTGTCCAGTACTTTAAAAAGATAATCTCGTGTTGTCCTGGTTGCCAGTGGTTTGCAGAAGAGGATGTCTTCTTAATTGACCCCCCATAAACGTAACAGGCATATACCAGGAGCTGTGCCAGGGCCTCAATGCGTGTTGACTCAACCAGCTTTAATGCATATAATTCACTAGCTTGTATGCTAAACAGTAATTGTTTCAAAACATCTCCTGCCATGTCACTGATGCGTCGTGATCAAGGCATTGTTTGTATAGTTTTTTTTGGCCTTTTCCCCCAGCATTGTCCCAGCCATATCCGCGGCAGCAGAAATAATTAAGTCCTCCACGATAGTATGTGGCTTGCCTGTCCTATCCACTTGGTAGCTCACCATATAAGACGCTTCTAGCCCCTTCTTATTAATGGTGCTTTTAGACATGTCTTACTTCTCGAAAGTTGTCTTTATTCTCTCTCAAAAAACTTCTGTGGCTTACCTTTCAAATTGACATGCTTCGTTTCTAAATATCTGTGCAAGAGTGAAAGTTTCCTGCGAGAGTGTAATGTGTTAATGTGATTGGCTGTTAATTATTTGACTAGGAGACCTGTATTTGACATTGTGTTGTTATTTCGCTGAACACTATATGGTTTCATTTTATTTTTGGCAGTGAAACGAGGCTACTCAGGCGATAAAAAAAACTCACCCAAATGTTTAGCCCCGTTGGAAAATATAAATGTGCTGTTTAAAAATGTGAAGCAAAAAATATATTTTTTAAATAAATATGTATATTTAAATATGTATATTTTATTTGGCTTACCCCTGACGGCATTTGGTAAGCGTACCCCAGTTTGGGAATACCTGTTCTAGAGGATTCCCCAAAGAACTACATTTACATTAAAGTGGTTTGTAGCTCATCTAATTTTGCAATAGGAAAAGTTATTCTGGTATTTGCTTTGAAAGACAATATTAGAAACATCCGAGTGCAATGGTAACGCCTGTTCCTAGGCAACCAGGGGCTCCTCAAGACCAAAGGAGCGTTTTTATGACATAGATTGAGAGTAGTTGGCTAAAAATCATAACTTGGCTTTGTGTGCATCATGTTCATTACAACTTATTAGAAGCATATTTCTCAAAATTATCACGAGCATTTTTTTTAAAAGAATTCTCCCAAGGACCTTCTGTAGTTATGAAGTATTTTTCACTTGATAATTCTTTCTTTTTTCTTCTTATCATTAAAAAAGTGACAAGCATTGTGAGTTAGCACAATGCAATTATCTGACATCGTCATACTTAATAATATGTGTCTTTGATGGCAAGTTGTTCCAAACTAAAACAGTCAAAAATACATTTGTACACAGTACACAGTTTTCTATGATGTCTTATCTTCTGGTCCACTGAATGAAACTTTAACAATCGGTTTTACGTCACTGTGACTGCACAAATCACAAGCTGGCCACTGAATACATAATTTTATAGTTTTCCATATAAAACACCACTGCTGGACAGAAAAGTTCCAAAAACACAGAAACGTGCAGCAGCCATCACTTTGGATACCATTGCGTTGCACACTGAACGAAGACAATGATGTCTGAAGCAGTGAAAACATATCCCACTATCTTGTTTGTAACATTTAAGAAAGTGCTCCCTGCCAGTGAGTGTTCAGAGAAAAACTCTGGCTACTGATTGAAATTACTGTGGAAGCTACAGTATTGTTGTTGTCCATGGTGCTAGCATGGTCAACTGTTGTGTGTATGCTGCTTGTAGAGAGTTCTTGCTGTCCATGGTGCTAGAGTGGTCAACTGTTGTGTGTATGCTGCCTGCAGAGTTGATGCTGTCCATGGTGCTAGTGTGGTCAACTCTTGTGTGTATTCTGCTTGCAGAGTTAGTGCTGTCCATGTTGCTTCTTTGAGTGCATGCTGTTTGCATAGTTTGTGTGAACCTGTCTATGGTGCTGATTTTCTTAGGCAAACTAAAGAGGCATTTAGAAAGCTCCTTCAAGAATAGATAAAACAACGGCCTTATTGATTGTTTGTCCTAATATGGAGACATGTCTTATTTATGGTACTGGAGAAAAACAATAGAGAAGGCAGAGAAAGGATGCCAGGAAGAGTCCGGAAGCGGAAAGCGGGATTCCACTAGTTACCACATACACAAAGTATAATTGGCTGTCTCGTAAAAAAATAGGTAAAACTAAATTCCCTTTTTGGTCTTAATTTAAGGTTAGGGTTAGGCATAAGGTTTTCAGTGTGGTTATGGCTAGGGTTAATTTTAGGGTTAGGTTTAAAATCACATTTTTAGGAACAGAAATTGTAGAAATATGCAGGGTTTATTACTTTGTGGTTGTGGTAACCAGTGATCACCGTGAAAGAGTGCTAATGAAACACTACATTACCAAAAGTATGTAGACACCTGCTCATCGAACATCTCATTCTAAAATGTTGGACATTAATATGGAGTTGGTCCCCCCTTTGCTGCTATAACAGCCTCCACTTTTCTGGGAAGGCTTTCCACTAGATGTCGGAACATTGCTGAGGGGACTTGCTTCCATTCAGCCACAAGAGCATTAGTAAGGTCGGGCGCTGATGTTGGGCGATTAGGCCTGTCTCGCGGTCAGCATTCCAATTAATCCCAAAGGTGTTCGATGGCGTTGAGGTCAGGACTCTGTGTGGGCCAGTCAAGTTCTTTCACACCAATCTATACAAATCAATTCTGTACGGACCTCACTTTGTGCACGGGGTCATTCCCATGCTGAAAGAGGAAAGTGCCTTCCCCAAACTGTTGCCACAAAGTTGGACATACAGAAACATCTAGAATGATTGTATGCTGTATCATTAAGAGTCCAATGGTGGCAAGCTTTACACCACTCCAGCTGACGCTTGGCATTGCGCATGATCTTAGGCATGATCTTCCATCCCCGGCTGCTCGGTGATGGAAACCCATTTCATGACGCTTCCGACGAGCAGTTTTTGTGCTGACGTTGCTTCCAGAGGCAGTTTGGAACTCGGTAGTGAACTCGATTTGTTCATGCTACACGCTTCAACATTCGGCGGTCCCATTCTGTGAGGTTGTGTGGCCTACTACTTCAGGGCTGAGCCATTGTTGCTCCTAGACATTTCCACTTCACAATAACAGCACTTACAGTTGACCTGAGCAACTCTAGCATGGCAGAAATTTGACGAACTGATTTGTTAGAAAGGTGACATCCTATGACGGTGCCACGTTGTATGTCACTGAGCTCTTCAGTAAGGCCATTCTACTAACAATGTTTGTCTATGGAGATTGAATGGCTGTTTTCTCGATTTTATACACCTGTCAGCAACGGGTGTGGCTGAAATAGCCGAATCCACTCATTTGAAGGGGTGTCCACATACTTTTGTATATATAGTGTAATTGCATGCAAATCAATCCTATTTAAGGACTTCTCTGCTGTATGTATTACCCTCTTTATCTGCCTCCCTAGTGTCTTTGTGACAGGAAGGAAACGTCACACCTTTATTTTAATCTTTTTTAAATTGCTTCTCCTTATGGCTGAGTAGCCAATCTTACCTATGACCTATGCTACACTGCTATCAATTCCTCCTCCCAATTAGTGCTAGATATTCAGTCCAGCCTTCAGTCCATGCCCAGAAAATCCCTGTTCTACTCCAGAAGTCGCATTTTTCAAGAAAATGCATTTTGTTAAAAGTCGTCAGTCTCCTCTCTCTCCCAGAGATCTAAAGCATTGATTTACATGAAGTAATACAACTGTGGGGGATTCCGCTGAGTCATAGCAGCTGGAGGGAAAGTAAATGCAGTCTTTCCTGAGATGGGTGCAAGCGCGATGTGAAACTACCATGGCAAGGGGAAAAAGAAGACTCATTATCTATACCTAAAAATACACAGCACATGTCCAGTCCACATAAATACCACAACTGGGCACCACAAGATATTGTACTAATCGAAAACTAAAGACAAGTAAGAACTTCCCTTATCGGTAATGACAGTTTTGACCTGCTCATATAGAGTAATTCTGCCCTGTTGCTTCTTCTCCAGGGTACAAATTGAGACCAATATCTGGAGAATGATTGGAAACTGTCATCATCAGTCTTTAGTGCAATCCGTTGTTCTCCACTGAGCTGCACTAAACAGATCCTTAGTGACAGGTCTTAAAAACGATTCTACACACATACAGTATCCCTCACAGCAACTTTGTATCTCTGAGCAGATAATCAATGTTCCACAATCATTCATCTGCTACATGAGAGAGAGAGAGATTTTACGTCATTCTAACTGCTCAAATACAACCATCATGTTTACGTGGCAGAAAAGCAGATACGTTCATCAACCATCTTGCATAATTAACATTTATATTATGCTACTCCAGTCACAACAACACAGTCTAATATGCGTTTCTAACACGCATCTTACTCCCACACTCCCCATGTCCTAATGACGAAGCTGCGGGGGTCGGCTCACAACAATCATCAACATTTCTTCACATTTGGCCCAACCAACAGTAAACACTCTTGTTTTCTTGAGCTCTCTAAGTGAAAGTAACCTGTAACATAAATTGACAGACTTTAGACCAGGGTTCCCCAACTCCCAACTGGATGTAGTGAAAATTCCCCATAACCATTTAAAAAATATATATATATATTGTTGGACATAAGACTGGAAAAACACTTAACATTTTTGCAAATCTGTTCCAATGTATTCCCACGTATAATAGAGAGATATATGTGATCGTGTACAGTACAAATGTAAGCAAGGTTTGAAATTATTATGGTTTAGTCAAATATTATATCTGTTTGGGCTTCTTGCAGTCAATTTGAAGTCCAAAAATTATTTGTAACTATGTTCCGGCCCCGACCATCCACTCAAGAAAAAAAAAATGTCCCACGGCTGAATCTAGTCGATGATCCCTGCTCTAAACCTAGAGGACAATGGTTTGTTGGAGCTCTGCCATTTTATCAACTCACTGTGAATAACTCCAGAAGGCCTAAAGGAGGCACCTAAAGGAGAAACACATCAGAGAGATGGTATATGATGAATGTCACATGAGTAACAATGATTTCGTTTGGAATAAAGATAACATCTTTACACTTAAGAAAACTGCTAACTCAAATATTGTGTGTGTGTGTGTGTGTGTGTGTGTGTGTGTGTGTGTGTGTGTGTGTGTGTGTGTGTGTGTGTGTGTGTGTGTGCGTGCGCGTGTGTGTGTGTGCTTATGTACAGTAAGTGAATGTGTGCATGCCTAGCTTGATGTGTAAGTCATGTAAAATACAAGGATTATGTCTGAACATGATGCAGGATCTATTCCTGCAAATCTGCCCCTTGTGTTTGATGAACTTCTTCTAATTGCTGAGCTAGGAGAACAAAGAGGTGTCATCCAGCACTAATTAACTTTCACATGCAGAGTACCACAGGAAGTGATTACCAGGAAAACAATCCCACGTCCATACCACCACTTTTTCTAGAACTCAAACTTTGATGACAACCTTAGTTTAATTAGTTATATTTATATATAGACATACTGTACATATATTTTGGGCAAATCCAATACAAGAAATTACTGAGTACCACTCTCCATATTTACAAGCATTTGATACAGTTTTCATTAGGGTAAATCAAGTCTGACATTTCAGAGTGGAAATTACAAGCTTTAGAAGCCTTTTTAAAACTCAAATACACAACAAATGAGCATTTCCTGCTTTACAGGAACATTCTCAGCAACAAATGGGATCAGATTGATCAAATTCATCTGTAATTAGAAAAGTCTTGAGTCTGATCGTAATCATGAACAAAGGATATACAGTATACTGCAGGAGCATCAGCTTCAAGCTTGCGATAAAAAAAATGGCTGGTTGTTGGACACAAATAACCACATAAGGATTTTGCCTTCTGATCTAATGTAGTCGGCAATGAGGAGAGTGAACTTGTATCTTATATAGAGTATCACTTATCTTTCAGGCAGTACCATCTCACCAGTCTCCAGCAATCTACTGAAGAAATAAGGATGAAAAGCTATTCTCCTCTCCCTGTACAGCTCTGGTATGAAATTATCTCCCATAGACTCTGAAGGTAAGTTACTCCTAACCAGATTATAGAAGAAGCAGGCACTTAAGCGAAGTTTCACTTTAGAAAATGATAAAATCACTTAATTTCATTCAGGAAAGGTTGTGATGCTCATTCAGGCAAAACGACCCACTGGCTTATTCAATCAGACAGTTACTGAGTTTCAGGCATAACTCCTAAACATTCTTCTTCCTGTGCTGTGAGAATTGGATTTAACAAATTCATGTTTTCACTGCTAAACAAAAATGAACTCAGCTGCAACTCCAACATCCTCTCTTGCCAAGATAAAAATGAGTATTATTTTACAGACACAGGATCACGTTCAATGTCAAACAAATCAAAACAAGCCAAACCAAAATGAAACTATTCGTACAAAAGTTCCAAAACACCTCCACATTCTTCATTGTGAACATAACAAAAAGTGTCCTTAAAGCCCACACCAGAAGAAATCCACATTTTCGAGCTGAAAGACGATGGCCAATAAGTCAAAGTATGAAGTATTTGGGCTTGAAGTGCCAAATCTGAATGTGTGACTTCGGATGTTTCCGTGAGTCTTACGGGTCTTTTCCTCTGAGATGAAATGCATTTCCTTTTCAGTCTACGTTTCGTTTCAGGGCTGGGTTTTATTTAAATGTTACCACCCACCAGCATGGCAGTGTTTATTAATCAGAAACACCTGCTGCCAAATTCTTCCGATTCACGAGTTGTCAGAGAGCCAAACAGCTTTTATCTGTAGCCTACAGATGGGTTTCTATTAGATGAAACAGCCACAAAGTCAAAATGAGCTATATCATACAAATTCATGAAAACTGAAATTATCTTTTTGATTTTCATTTAAGGTTAGGCTAAGGTTAGCATTGCGGCTAAGGGTTAAGGTAAGAGTTAAGTTTAACATTTTTAAAGAGCATTTTAAGAATAGAAAATGTAGTGATATAAGGGTTTATGGCTATGTTAACTAGGGACAGGCCAACTTCCCATGGAGCAATTTAAAGTAGGGGGTGCAAACTAATGTTTTTGTATCTCCCTTTATCAACAGCAAATTATCATAATTTATTGGATCATTTGCCAAGTTTCACTTATTTTTGAGCTAGTCTGCATTAAAAAAAAGACCATTTTATAAATGCCAAAATTGCATGATATTTTTTTTAGAACCCCACTCCCCTCATCGCCCCAAGATGAATGGTTTTGACCACTAATGTTTTAGGCAAATTCCTCTTGCATGGCCCGGTGCCCTGGATCTCCAGGGTTTGCTCGTTTTCGACCATTCTATTGATCTCTAAGAGAAATCCATGCAAAATGAACTTGCACATTGCTTCAATAAACGCTCCAAACCATTCACCAATTAGGCTATCCATAATACCAGAGCTTATATTATTTTTATTCTATGGCGGATTTACCGCCACAATTTAGATAATGCATTGCATTGATATACACTGATTATACCAAATATTAAGAACACCTGCTCTATCCATGACATACAATCGTGGCCTAAAGTTTTGAGAATGACGCAAATATTAATTTTAACAAACTTTGCTGCTTCAGTGTCTTTAGATATTTTTGTCAGATGTTACTATGGAATACTGAAGTATAATTACAAGCATTTCATAAGTGTCAAAGGCTTTTATTGACAATTACATGAAGTTGATGCCAAGAGTCAATATTTGCAGTGTTGACCCTTCTTTTTCAAGACCTCTGCAATCCGCCCTGGCATGCTGTCAATTAACTTCTGGGCCACATCCTGACTGATGGCAGCCCATTCTTGCATAATCAATGCTTGGAGTTTGTCAGAATGTGTGGGTTTTTGTTTGTCCACACGCCTCTTGAGGATTGACCACAAGTTCTCAATGGGATTAAGGTCTGGGGAGTTTCTTGGTCATGGACCCAAAATATCAATGTTTTGTTCCCCAAGCCACTTAGTTATCACTTTTGCCATATGGCAAGGTGCTCCATCATTCTGGAAAAGGCATTGTTCGTCACCAAACTGTTCCTGGATGGTTTGGAGAAGTTGCTCTCGGAGGATGTGTTGGTACCATTCTTTATTCATGGCTGTGTTCATAGGCAAAATTGTGAGTGAGCCCACTCCCTTGGCTGAGAAGCAACCCCAGACATGAATTGTCTCAGGATGCTTTACTGTTGGCATGGTATACAGTGGGGAGAACAAGTATTTGATACACTGCCGATTTTGCAGGTTTTGCTACTTACAAAGCATGTAGAGGTCTGTAATTTTTATCATAGGTACACAACAACTGTGAGAGACGGAATCTAAAACAAAAATTCAGAAAATCTTTAAGTAATTTCTTTGCATTTTATTGCATGACATAAGTATTTGATACATCAGAAAAGCAGAACTTCATACTTGGTACAGAAACCTTTGTTTGCAATTAAAAATATAATAGATTTCCTGTAGTTCTTGACCAGGTTTGCACACACTGCAGCAGGGATTTTGGCCACTCCTCCATACAGACCTTCTCCAGATCCTTCAGGTTTCGGGGCTGTTGCTGGGCAATATGGACTTTCAGCTCCCTCCAAAGATTTTCTATTGGGTTCAGGTCTGGAGACTGGCTAGGCCACTCCAGGACCTTGAGATGCTTCTTACAGAGCCACTCCTTAGTTGCCCTGGCTGTGTGTTTCGGGTCGTTGTCATGCTGGAAGACCCAGCCACGACCCATCTTCAATGCTCTCATTGAGGGAAGGAGGTTGTTGGCCAAGATCTAACGATACATGGCCCCATCCATTCTCCCCTCAATACGGTGCAGTCGTCCTGTCCCCTTTGCAGAAAAGCATCCCCAAAGAATTATGTTTCCACCTCCATGCTTCACAGTTTGGATGGTGTTCTTGGGGTTGTACTCATCCTTCTTCTTCCTCCAAACACAGCGAGTGGAGTTTAGACCAAAAAGCTCTATTTTTGTCTCATCAGACCACATGACCTTCTCCCATTCCTCCTCTGGATCATCCAGATGGTCATTGGCAAACTGCAGACAGGCCTGGACATGTGCTGGCTTGATCAGGGGGACCTTGCGTGCGCTTCAGGATTTTAATCCATGACGGCGTAGTGTGTTACTAATGGTTTTCTTTGAGACTGTGGTCCCAGCTCTCTTCAGGTCATTGACCAGGTCCTGCCGTGTAGTTCTGGGCTGATCCCTCATCTTCCTCATGATCATTGATGCCCCAAGAGGTGAGATCTTGCATGGAGCCCCAGACCGAGGGTGATTGACCGTCATCTTGAACTTCTTCCATTTTCTAATTATTGCGCCAACAGTTGTTGCCTTCTCACCAAGCTGCTTGCCTATTGTCCTGTAGCCTATCCCAGCCTTGTGCAGGTCTACAATTTTATCCCTGATGTCCTTACACAGCTCTCTGGTCTTCGCCATTGTGGAGAAGTTGGAGTCTGTTTGATTTAGTGTGTGGTCAGGTGTCTTTTATACAGGTAACGAGTTCAAACAGGTGCAGTTAATACAGGTAATGAGTGGAGAACAGGAGTGATTCTTAAAGAAAAACTAACAGGTCTGTGAGAGCCGGAATTCTTACTGGTTGGTACGTGATCAAATACTTATGTCATGCAATAAAATGCAAATTAATTACTTAAAAATCATACAATGGGATTTTCTGGATTTTAGATTCCGTCTCTCACAGTTGAAGTGTACCTATGATAAAAATTACAGACCTCTACATGCTTTGTAAGTAGGAAAAACTGCAAAATCGGCAGCGTATCAAATAATTGTTCTCCCACTGTATATATATATACAAAGTACGTTGACAATTAGTGGATTCGGCTATTTCAGCCACACCCATTGCTGACAGGTGTATAAAATTTAACACACAGCCGTGCAACCTCCATAAACAAACATTGGCAGTAGAATGGCCTTACTGAAGAGCTCATTGACTTTCAACGCAGCACCGTCATAGCCAACAAGTCAATTCATCATATTTCTGCCCTGCTAGAGCTGCCCTGGTCAACTGTACGTGCTGTTAATGTGAAGTAGAAACGTCTAGGGGTAACCACAGCTCATCCGTAAAGTGCTAGGCCACACAAGCTCACAGAATGGGACAGCCATGTGCTGAATCACGTAGCGCGTAAAAATCATCTATCTTCGGTTGCAACTCTCACTGCTGAGTTCCATACTGGCTCTGGAATCAACATCAGCACAAGAACTGAGCTTCATGAAGAAGAACGTTGGGATCTTCATGAAATGGGTTTCCATGGCCAAGCAGCCGCAGACAAGCCTAAGCTCACCATGCGCAATACCAAGCGTCTGCTGGAGTGGTGTAAAGCTCAGCACAACTAGACTCTGGAGCAGTGCAAACACTTTCTCTGGAGTGATGAATCACGGTTCACCATCTGGCAGTCCGACCGACAAATCTGTGTTTGGAGAATGCAGGACAATGTTACCTACCCGAATGTGTAGTGCCAACTGTAAAGTTTAGTGGAGGAGGAATAATGGTCTAGAGCTGTTTTTTATTTTTCGGGCTAGGCCCCTTAGTTCCAGTGAAGGGAAATCTTAATGCTACAGCATACAATTAAATTCTTTATGATTCTGTGCTTCCAACTTTGTGGAAACACTTTGGGGAAGGCACATTCCTCTTTCAGCATGACAATGGCTCCTTACACAAAGTGAGGTCCATATGGAAATGGTTTGTTGAGATTGGTGTGGAAGAACTTGACTGGCCTACACAGAGCCCTGACCTCAACCCCATCAAACACCATTGGGATGAATTGGAATGGCGACTGTGAGGCAGACCTAATCGCCCAACATCAGTGCACGACTGGGGATACTGCAGATAGATTGTATCTTCCATCAATATAAATTGTCTGCATCATTCCCAATCCCCCATATTTTTTGGTTGTAAATATATGTATATATACAGTTCCAGTCAAAAGTTTTGACACACCTACTCATTCAAGAGTTTTTCTTTATATTTACTATTTTCTACACTGTAGAATAATAGTGAAGACATCAAAACTATGATATAACATATGGAATCATGTAGTATCCAAAAAAGTGTTGAACAAATCAAAATATATGTTATATTTGAGATTGATCAAAGTAGCCTCCCTTTGCCTTGATGAAAGCTTTTCACACTCTTGGCATTCTCTCAACCAGATTCATGAGCTAGTCACCTGGAATGCATTTAAATTAACATTCAATGAACATGTGTGCCATGATAAAAGTTAATTTGTGGAATTTCTTTCCTTCTTAATGCATTTGAGCCAATCATTTGTGTTGTGAAAAGGTAGGGGTGGTATACAGAAGAAAGCCCTGTTTGGTAAAAGACCAAATCCATATTATGGCAAGAACAGCTCAGATAAGCAAAGAGAAACAACAGTCCATCGTTTCTTTAAGACATGGTCAGTCAATACGGAACATTTCAAGAACTTTTAAAGTTTCTTCAAGTGCAGTCGCAAAAACCATCAAGGGCTATGATGAAACTGGCTCTCATGAGGACCGCCACAGGAAATGAAGACCCAGAGTCACCTCTGCTGCAGAGAATAAATTCACTAGAGTTACAAGCCTCAGAAATTGCAGCCCAAATAAATGCTTCACAGAGTTCAAGTAACAGACACATATCAACATCAACTGTTCAACTGCTGGTGGTACTGTCTGTGATTTATTTAGAATTCAAGGCACACTTAACCAGCATGGCTACCACAGCATTCTGCAGCACTGCGCCATTCCATCTGGGTTCCGCTTAATGTGACTATCATTTGTTTTTCAACAGGACAATGACCCAACACACCTCCAGGCTGTGTAAGGGCTATTTGACCAAGAAGGAGAGTGATGGAGTGCTGCATCAGATGACCTGGCCTCCAAAATCACCCAACCTTAACCCAATTAAGATGGTTTGGGATAAGTGTTGGCCAAGCATTCCAGGTGAAGCTGGTTGACAGAATGTGCAAATCTGTCATCAAGGCAAAGGGTGGATTGAAGAATCTAAAATATAATTGTATTTGTTTAACACTTGTTTTAGTTATTACTTCAGTATTATTCTAAGATGTAGAAAGTAGCAAAAATAAAGAAAAACCCTTGAATGAGTAGGTGTGTCCAAACTTTTGACTGGTACTAATATATATATATATATATATTTATATACATACAGTGGGCTCCAAAATTACGGACACTGGCAATGCACAAACATTACTTAAAAAAATACAAACAATATAATTATAGAGATAAACTCAAAATACCAACATGTGAGAAATACTGTACTTTTTTTATGTTTCAATGGAACCCACCGAAATTATACAATTATTTAATACAAAATACATTTCACCAAAATCAAGGTTTCATAATTATTGGCACTCCTCATTTAGTACTTAGTGCCACCACCTCTGGCAAGGATAACAGCATGGTCTTTTCCTGTAATGTTTGACAAGGTTAAGGAACACATTTGGAAGGATTTTGGACCATTCCTCTATGCAGATCCTTTCTAGATCCTTCACATTCTTGGGTTTGCGCTTATCAACTGCCCTCTTCAACTCAGCCCACAGGTTTTCGATTGGATTGAGGTCCTGTGACTGGGGTGGCCATGGCAGAACATTGATTTTGTTGTCACAGAACCATTTCTGTGTGGATTTTGAGGTATGTTTTTGGGTCATTGTCTTGTTGGAAAGTCCACATACAGCCAAGTTCCAGCCTTCTGGCAGACGCAACCAGATTGTCAGCCAAAATTGCCTGGTACTTGATGGAATTCATTATGCAATCAGTCTTAACCAGTGCCCCCTGGACTTCTGGAATTAAAACAGCCCCAAAACATCACTGACCCACCACATATTTCACCGTGAGCATGAGGTGCCTCTCCTTGTATGCATCTCTGTTTCACCGTGGGTATGAGGTGCCTCTCCTTGTATGCATCTCTGTTTTGACGCCAAACATGCCGATGCTGTATCTGACCAAAACATTCAATTTTGGTCTCATCTGACCAGAGCACCTTCTTCCAATCATAATTTAAATTACTTTTGGCAAACTCCAAGCGCTTGCGTCTGTGTCTTGGGGTCATTAAGGGCTTTCTTCTGGAAACACTTCCAAAGACCCTGTGGTTGTGGAGGTGGCATCTGATGGTGCTTTTTTAAATCTGGTGACCCCAAGATGCCACCAAGGCCTGCAATTCTTTCACAGGGATTCTTGGGGATTTTGTTGCTTCTCTCACGATCCTCCTCCCTATCCTGGGGGGAAAAATGCATTTGCGTCCTCTACCCGTGAGGTTTTCAACTGTTCCATATATTTTGAATGTTTTAATAATTGCCCCGACAGTACTCAGTGGTATATTCAATCGTTTGTGGATCTTCTTGTAGCCATTACCAGATTTATGAAGGTCTACGACCATCTGTCTCTTTTGAATTGCCAGTTCTTTTCTATTCTTCATGGTGTTGGATGACAAAGGGATATTGCATGCGTGTTATCTCATTTTTTAAAACCCTAGCAAAAAAGGAAGTGATGTAATGGCTCAATATAGTACCTTAACACTTAGATAAACTTAAATAAGTGGAATTTAATTCCTGGTTTAATTTTGGTAGATGTTATTTACAAAAATATTTAAGGGTGCCATTCATTTTCAAACCTTGATTTGGAAGACATTGATTTTTGATTAAATCAATTAATTATTTTGATGGATTCCATTGAAACATTAATAAAGTACAGTATTTTTCACATGTTGGTATTTTGAGTTTATCTATATAATTATATTGTTTATATTTTTTAAAGTATTGTTTGTGCATTGCCAGTCAGGGGTGCCAGTAATTTTGGAGCCCACTGTATATATATAAATATATATATTAGTACCAGTCTCTCTCTCTCTCTATATATATATACAGTGTCTTGCAAAAGTATTCGGCCCCCTTGAACTTTACGACCTTTTGCCACATTTCAGGCTTCAAACATAAAGATATAAAACTGTATTTTTTTGTGAAGAATCAACAACAAGTGGGACACAATCATGAAGTGGAACGACATTTATTGGATATTTCAAACTTTTTTAACAAATCAAAAACTGAAAAATTGGGCGTGCAAAATTATTCAGCCCCCTTAAGTTAATACTTTGTAGCGCCACCTTTTGCTGCGATTACAGCTGTAAGTCGCTTGGGGTATGTCTCTATCAGTTTTGCACATCGAGAGACTGAAATTTTTTCCCATTCCTCCTTGCAAAACAGCTCCAGCTCAGTGAGGTTGGATGGAGAGCATTTGTGAACAGCAGTTTTCAGTTCTTTCCACAGATTCTCGATTGGATTCAGGTCTGGACTTTGACTTGGCCATTCTAACACCTGGATATGTTTATTTTTGAACCATTCCATTGTAGATTTTGCTTTATGTTTTGGATCATTGTCTTATTGGAAGACAAATCTCCGTCCCAGTCTCAGGTCTTTTGCAGACTCCATCAGGTTCTTCCAGAATGGTCCTGTATTTGGCTCCATCTATCTTCCCATCAATTTTAACCATCTTCCCTGTCCCTGCTGAAGAAAAGCAGGCCCAAACCATGATGCTGCCACCACCATGTTTGACAATGGGGATGGTGTATTCAGCTGTGTTGCTTTTACGCCAAACATAACGTTTTGCATTGTTGCCAAAAAGTTCAATTTTGGTTTCATCTGACCAGAGCACCTTCTTCCACATGTTTGGTATGTCTCCCAGGTGGCTTGTGGCAAACTTTAAACTACACTTTTTATGGATATCTTTAAGAAATGGCTTTCAAGTGCAGTCGCAAAAACCATCAAGGGCTATGATGAAACTGGCCAGATTTGATAAAGGCCAGATTTGTGCAATATACGACTGATTGTTGTCCTATGGACAGAGTCTCCCACCTCAGCTGTAGATCTCTGCAGTTCATCCAGAGTGATAATGGGCCTCTTGGCTGCATCTCTGATCAGTCTTCTCCTTGTATGAGCTGAAAGTTTAGAGGGACGGCCAGGTCTTGGTAGATTTGCAGTGGTCTGATACTCCTTCCATTTCCATATTATCGCTTGCACAGTGCTCCTTGGGATGTTTAAAGCTTGGGAAATCTTTTTGTATCCAAATCCGGCTTTAAACTTCTTCACAACAGTATCTCGGACCTGCCTGGTGTGTTCCTTGTTCTTCATGATGCTCTCTGCGCTTTTAACAGACCTCTGAGACTATCACAGTGCAGGTGCATTTATACGGAGACTTGATTACACACAGGTGGATTGTATTTATCATCATTAGTCATTTAGGTCAACATTGGATCATTCAGAGATCCTCACTGAACTTCTGGAGAGAGTTTGCTGCACTGAAAGTAAAGGGGCTGAATAATTTTGCACGCCCAATTTTTCAGTTTTTGATTTGTTAAAAAAGTTTGAAATATCCAATAAATGTCGTTCCACTTCATGATTGTGTCCCACTTGTTGTTGATTCTTCACAAAAAAATACAGTTTTATATCTTTATGTTTGAAGCCTGAAATGTGGCAAAAGGTCGCAAAGTTCAAGGGGGCCGAATACTTTCGCAAGGCACTGTAGATATATATATATATAGAGAGAGAGAGAGTACATCTTACTTTAATATATTTTCCTTTATTATTTTCCCCTAACCCTACCACCCCTCCCCTAATTGGAGTAAATGAATGGATAACAACACTTAGGCTTCTACTTTCAGCTTATACATATTATATACATTTTATGGACACAGTATATTTTAAAATAGTTATCTTGTTTGTTTTCAATCCCATCCTTCAGCTATCACCAACTCCTCCCATCTATCTCCGAAGACCATCCTGTTTCATTTCTATTCAGTGGAAAACCTTCCCAAAATTGTGGAGGCTGTTCTATTAGCAAAAAGGGGACCAACTCTATATTAATGCCCATGATTTGGGAATGAGATGTTCGACAAGCTGGTGTCCACATACATTTGTCATGTAGTGTATATACTGCACATATAAAATACTAAAGTTATCATGTTTTTTGATATTTGGGGATTTTAGCTTTGGGTCAAAAAATACTGTCAAATCACATTTAAAAAATCCAGTAAGATCAGGAATTGTATTCCCAAGAATTCCCACAAGTAAAAAAAGGGACAATTGTGATCGTGTCTCAATGTAATCAAGGTATGAAATGATTGTTATATTCAAAGGCACTCTCTTTTTGGGCTTAGTTGTGGTCAATTTGCATTGTACTAATTATTCTCATTATGTTCTGGACCCCCGACCGTTCGCTCCGACAAAAATCGACCCGTGGCTGAATCTAGTCCTATGGACACCAACACTGTCATTACTGTTTTAAAGTGCAGAATAATTACTATAATAGTAAGACTGATATGAGACCTTTGGTCAGGGATATGGAGACAACTGTCATATGGAAGTACAGGAATTATTCCTGACCATGTGACCTGACAAGGAAAAGGCTTCAAGGATTTTCTTAGTTAGGTCACATGGTCAGGGAAACCTCTGACTGTTTTGTGTCACTGCAGACATCATCATGGGAAAAAGCCAATGCTATCAGATCAGAGCTTTTGATAAGCAAACATGAAGATTGGCCGGTCATTTTACAGTATCTGATGTGCCACAGTTTCCTCAAACGAGTTACTGTGTTAGTGTTTTTTCTTTGTTTAACCAGATCAATATTCATCAAATGTTTACTCCCCAAAGCGACTCAGTAAGATATCTGGGAGTAAATGAACTAGAGTCTCTTTATCCTGCACCAGTGGAATCATTTAATTCAACTAATAACAAAGTCCAACGGCATACCGCACTGACAAAAGAGCCTTGACCCTTTCTCCTTGATGAAGAACATCCTACGGGGCACAGACTTCAATTCAACGTCTATTCCAAGTTGGTTCTACGTCATTTCATTGAAATGATGTGGAAACAACATGAATTCAACCAGTGTGTGCCCAGTGGGATAACACTAACTTGTTGAATAGGCTGGCTGATTCCTCTGTGCGTACATTCATGTATTCCTCACTAACCCTGATCCCATCAAAGCTGTTGCTCCAAGTCTCTGAAGCTATATTTAATGCTGTGTAAGGAGCTGGTCTCAGGAGGGCTGACTCGCGTTTCTAAGATGTAAATGCCTTGCAGACACCCAATTACACTTTAGTCTCTGTGCAGAAGGGAATTCTGGGTTGGAGTGGAGGGAAGGGAAGAGAGAATACAAGAGGCAGGAGAGAGAAACAGGGAATGATTGCCAGAGAGGGAAAGATAATCAACGTTCTACAGTATGCATGTGTAGATTAGGGATCTGTAGTAGAATGCATGCGTAGAATCAGGATCTCTGACAGGATCTCTGAGAATAACGTTTCCATGTACTCAGTAGGGAGATTCGAAAAAAATAGGTATTTTTACATTTTATTATTACCCTACAATTCCAATGTAATTTACCTTCAATTACATTTAATTATTCATGGTAGAATTATAGGGAGGCCAGCCCCTGAAGGGAATGTTTTATTGTCTTCTCAGCAATTCAGCCTTCTCTGTGTTGCTCTCCACATCACCCATTCTGTCACACCTGTGAAGGAGCGGTTCTGTTGTGATAACATCGTATAGGTCTGGTTGGAGATGAACTTTACAGTAATACTAGTAGATTGGTTTAAGACTACCAAGAGACACTCCGTGTAACACTGATTTAGCCCACTGCAGTAAAAGGTTAAGGTCAGTTTTGCCTTGTAACTTCTTTATGCCTTTTAGAATTTTTTACAATGTAATAAAATCTATTTGCCTTGTGATAGACAATTCTCATGACCCTTCCTTAGTCTTAGTCAGATAAACTCCTAATTCTCCATTGCACATTGTTTAACCATAATATTAAATGAAGTCAGATTTATTAAATGCAGATTTTTAAATATGATTTAGCCCTACAGAATAAAATGTGCATCAAACACAAACCAAGGCCAGATTCAATCCGGGCCGTGGGATATCCGTCCTATAGGGCGATTCAAATTTAAAGGCAATGAGACGGTAAATGCTGATTACGTCGACTCAATCGGAAATAGCCTTAATTTCAATTGCGATCTTCCGTGATCCAGATTGAATCTAGCCCTAAGACTTCAGTGACTTGCAGTTACAAATACAGTGACTCAGCAATGTGAAAAAGACAAGCAACAAATTGACTTATGTAACAACAATGGCCCTGTGGTTTTTGTTTACAAGGAAATATAATGGAAAACAGATGTTTTTTTCCCCTCCAATAACTGATCCGTGGGTGGTTATGCAGATAGTTAAACCAATTTTCAGAGCCATTATTGGTAAATCATTATGACATAGAGTGAATAGGTTGGTGGAGGAGATATTAAACAAAGAATCTAATTTCATGAAAATTGGGTTTCATTTCATGTTTTCAACAAACACTGTTTACCTCAATAACAAGGACAAAAACAATTACAGTTTTGCAATTTGGGGGAGTAGTCACCATCTGTGTTTAACAGGCTATGCAATCCGTGCAAGCTATGCACACACACGCACACACACACACACACATCTGCATAAACCCTTATAACAGCAAAAAAAGGATATATAGTACCAAACTTATAATACCTATATGTGTTGCAATGTTGTTGATGCATTCTGTATCAGTAGCTTAGGTTGGCATTCAATCCGACCACAGGTTGTTGACAATGGTACTTTTAAAGACAATGCTCTGTGTTTGCTGAGATCATGTGTTTTGGTAAACACTTCATATGTTGGCTCAATCTGAAATTGTCACACCCTGATCTGTTTCACCTGTCTTTGTGCTTGTCTCCACCCCCCTGTTCATTTACCCCATATTTATATATTTTTTATACCTTTATTTAACTAGGCAAGTAAGTTAAAAACAAATTCTTATTTTCAATGAAGGCCTAGGAACAGTGGGTTAACTGCCTGTTCAGGGGCAAAACGACAGATTTGTATCTTGGGGATTTGAACTTGCAACCTTCCGGTTACTAGCCCAACGCTCTAACCACTAGGCTACCCTGCCGCCCCTTTATACCTGCGTTCTCTGTTTGTCTGTTGCCAGTTTGTCTTGTCTCGTTGAGCCTACTAGCGGTTTTCCCCATACTCCTGTTTTCTTGCTAGTCCCTGTTTTCTTAGTTTCCCGGTTTTGACCATTCTGCCTGCCCTGCCAGCCATTCTGTACCTTTTGGACTCTGCTCTGGATTACTGACCTCTGCCTGCCCTTGACCTGTCATTTCCCTGCCCCCTGTTTTTGTATTAAACTTTTGTTACTTTGAACTCTCTGCATCTGGGTCTTATCCTGAGGTCTGATAGAAATTGCCTTTAAAAGTGCTATCCTCACCATCTTAAATAAGCATAACCCATTCAAAAAATGTAGAACTAAGAACAGATATAGCCCTTGGTTCACCCCAGACTTGATGGCCCTTGACCAGCACAAAAACATCCTGTGGCATTCTGCATTACCATCAAATAGCCCACACGATATGCAACTTTTCAGGGAAGTCAGGAACCACTATACTCAGCCAGTTAGTAAAGCTAAGGCTAGCTTTCTTCAAACAGAACTCCAAAAAGTTTTGGGACACTGTAAAGTCCATGGAGAATAAGAGCACCACCTCCCAGCTGCCCACTGCACTGAGGCTAGGAAACACTGTCACCACCGATAAATCTACTATAATCGCTAATTTCAATAAGTATTTTCCTACGGCTGGCCATGCTTTCCACCTGGCTACCCCTACCCCGGTTAATAGCTCAGCACCCCCTGCAGCAACTTACCCCCCCCCCCGCCTCTCCTTCACCCAGATCCAGACAGCTGATGTTCTGAAAGAGCTGCAGAATCTGGATCCCTACAAATCAACTGGGCTAGACAATCTGGACTCTCTCGTTATAAAATGATCTGCCAAAATTGTTACAACCCTTATTACTAGCCTGCTCAACCTCTCTTTCGTATCGTCTGAGATCCCCAAAGATTGGAAAGCTGCCGTGGTCATTCCTCTCTTCAAAAGGGGACAGACTCTAGACCCAAACTGTTATAGGCCTATATCCATCCTGCAATGTCCTTCTAAAATCTTCAAAAGCCACCTACAAACGAGCTTCAATGGCATACAGCACTCCTTCCGTGACCTCCAACTGATTTTAAATGCAAGTAAAACAAAATGCATGCTCTTCAACCGATCGACCCGCCCGCCCAACTAGCATCACTACTCTGGACGGTTCTGACTTAAAACTCTCCTTCCAGACAGTAAACTCTCCTTCCAGACTCACATTAAGTATCTCCAATCCAAATTAAATCTAGAATTGGCTTACTATTTCGCAACAAAGCCCCCTTCACTCATGCAGCCAAACATACCCCCCCTAAAACTGACTATCCTACCGATCTTTGAATGTCATTTTCAAAATAGCATCCAACACTCTACTCGGCAAATTGGATGCAGTCTATCACAGTGCCATCCATTTTGTCACCAAAGCCCCATATACTGCCCATCACTGCGACCTGTATGCTTTCGTTGGCTGGCCCTCGCTACATATTCGTCACCAAACCCACTGGCTCCAGGTCATTTATAAGTTGTTGCTTGGTAAAGCCCCGCCTTATCTCACCTCACTGGTCACCATAGCAACACCCACCCGTAGCACGCGCTCCAGCAGGTACTGTATATTTCACTGGTCATCCCCAAAGCCAACACTTGCTTTGGCCGCCTTTCCTTCCAGTTCTCTGCTTCTAATGACTGGAACGAATTGCAAAAATCATTGAAGCTGGAGTCTTATTTCTCCCTTTCTAACTTTAAGCATCAGCTGTCAGAGTAGCTTACCAATCACTGTACCTGTACACAGCCAATCTGTAAATTGCACACCCAACTACCTCATCCCCATATTGTTATTTATCCTCTTGCTCTTTTGCACCCAAGTATCTCTACTTGCACATCATCATCTGCATCTATCACTCCAGTGTTAATGCTAAATTGTAATTAGTTCGCCTCTATAGCCTATTTATTGCCTTACATCCCTATTCTTCTACATTTGCACACACTGTATATATATTTTTGTATTGTGTTATTGACTGTACGTTTGTTTATGTGTAACTCTGTGTTGTTGTTTTTGTCACCCTGCTTTGCTTTATCTTGGCCAGGTCGCTGTTGTAAATGCGAACTTGTTTTCAACTGGCCTACCTGGTTAAATAAAGGTGGAATATATATATTTTTTTTTAATTGACGACAACCCATGACTCTCAACTCAGTAGAAATGGCTGAGAGTGAAGTTCCATTATTGGCCTATTCGAAAAATGTTCCTTTATTCTTGCATTGGGACACTTTCTCCACGTTTTATTTGTTCTGGTCCCCTTATTTACCAGCAAAGGAAAAAAAATGTTTAGTGCTTCAAGTGTTTCATCCCAAGCCGTAATATGCTAATGTAAACATTTCAGTTTCACCTAGGGATGTAGATCTGAGAGAGGCGTTTGACAGCACTCTTCCTTTCTTCTGAGCCTTGGAAGAGTGGAAAATTAACTGGAAAAACAAGTGGAAGAAACAGAATAGCGTTGGCTACTGAACCTCAACAGAGTCCCCTTACAATGTGCGAAAACATTTTCCTATGTTCTCTGTTACCAGCAAAATGGGATCACTTTCCAGTCTCAGCGCGTACAGTGGCCTTCCAGGCGCAAACAGTACCCCTGGGAATCCAACTGCAATGAACAGTTAAAAACTGACAGTCATCACCATGGACAAGCTATTTGCATAAAACACACTCACTAGCCAGCCCTTGGCGGATCAATAAGTGGAGTGGAAGAGAGATGAAGAGAGATATTTTTCTCCAGTTCGACTTTGCGTTGTCCACTCTTTAAGTCAGTTTTATCTGGGCTTCAGGCTGATGGGGAGAACTTAAGGCTGTTTCTGGGAGTGAGAGAGCAGAGCTACATGTGCATTCCGTGGTGTGGCATAGTCAGGCTTATAAACAGGCGGAGCCAGGAGGGAAACAGACAATTAAATCAATAAGACAGCAGTCAGCAGATTACCATTCTGCCTCCCCCTCAGCTCTTAGCAAGAAAAACTTCATTTGGAACACTTTCTGCAGGTTGCTTACACAAGCAAAGCACAGGGTAACTTTTAGTCACACTGGCTGAAGTTGTGCTGAGAGCTCTCCCAGCAGCCACCTGTGGTGCCTTAGGAAACACTGCATCTTTTTTTATTGTAGCGATGCTGTAGTTTTTCCAGCAGAGAAAAACAACCCACAAAGGTGGAAGATTGTATTGTTTTGAAGATCCTTTCCAATCACTTATCCCCCTCTTGATATGCACACCACATTTCATTTCACGATATCTAAAGTGTGTATCACAGTCAACTGAATCGAGTTCATGTATTTCACAGACGTTTGTGCATCTCAGAAGCACGAATCCCTGACTGATTGTCAGACATGTCTGTGCACTGACCACTGCAGAGCAACAGAATAGAACACTTGCATCAATCAAGAAATCAAAGCCAGATAGGCTTTGATACAGGCGTTGTGTTTATTGCTAGTATACCATGCAAATTCCAATAACACGATAACAGGAATGAGAATAAGTTGGACAATCAATATACATTTTGAGTGTATTATATTTTGTAATTACTATCTTTGGCTGCAAGTCAAGTTATCTCTGTGAGGTCAGAAATCAGCAGTAGGTCATGCAGAGTTGGATTAAATTAATTAATCTCTCTCTTATCTCTTTCTCTCTCATTCCCTTTCATTCTGTCTCTCTCTCATCTCTTTCTCTCTCATCTCTCTCATTTTCTCTCATCTATTTTTCTCTCATCTTGCTCTCATTCTCTCTATGTACTCTCAATTCTCCTCCCTGACTCCCCCTTCCCTCTATATTGCTCTCACACATACTATTGCTGCCTCAACTCCTCTCTCTCCCCACCATTTCCTCTCCCTCTTTTCCTTCCATCCGCCTCTGCCTCTTCTCCTCTCCTCTCACAAACAGGGTGTCAGATATCTAAAAGTAACAGGGGCAGGAGGCATCCAATTAAAAACACAATGCATTATTATTTCAGAGCCTTCCCCCCCGCCATCTGGGAAGCCCATCGGATGATATAACAGCTCTGTGACAGCTAGTCTCACCAGCCCCTACGCCACTACGCCAGCTCAGAGGACATGATAAGGAGCTCTTTACTGTTGCTGCATGAGCTCACCAGCTGTGGCGACTCTGGACTTTCCCCAACAGCTTGCACTATCCCCCTCTCTCACCCTCCCTATCACTCACCCTCACTCTCTCTCACCCTCACTTTCTCTCACCCTCACTCTTCCCCTCTCTCTCTCTCTCTCTTTCTCTCACTCACTCACACTCCCAAATGCACAGGGATTGCAGCAGCGCGAGATGGAGATCTCCACTGCGTGTGTGAGTGCCTATTGCCGGTGAGTGCAGGAACGGCAGCAGTGTCAGTGGTGCTTGAGTGAGGGGAAAGAGAGAGAGAGAGGCAGAGAGAGGGAGAGAAGTGGGGGATATCATTGTGGATCTTACGGGTTTAGAGGCTTTTTTCTTTCTTTCTCACTGCTATCCTGAACCTTGGCTGATGTGCCACAACTATTGCAGCCGTCACTGCAGCGGTCCCCTCTCCTCTCTCTGGACAGAGCTCTCTATGCCACTCAATGAATGGATATGCACCGGCTCAGTGGGAGATCTCTGCTTTGTTGTCCTTTGAATCACTGATTTGTTTCTCACGGTAAGTGTTTTAAGTCTGTAAAGAAATACTGATAGGAAGTGAATGTACAAACATAGGAGAACCTGCACTTAATGTCAGTTAATCGGCTATGATTTGTCAATAAAGTAGGCGCCTGAGTGGTTTGAATGTCTGTACTGTATGCGCTGCAATATACTGTAGTGTTGTATGTCTAACTGCGATGGCAGGTGGGGGGGGGGGGGGGGGGGGGGGGGGGGGGGGGTGCATATCTGCATTCCAGCCAAGCAGTAAAGGGCTCACGATTTATCTGGAGAAAGCAATGATATTGTCTTTATGTTAGCTGTTTCACTTTTGGCTGATACTATCTGATTCCCTGTTTCGAAAGTGTAATGAACAGTTTACTGAACAAGAAAATGTTCAGATTAATATTCAATCAGAATTGACATTGTATAATTTACCATAATTTACCATGGCTTGATTTTTAGGGATATCAATGAAAGTGATCAAGTGCTCATGACAGTGTGATAGGTGTTCAGTGTTAAAAACCAGAACTACAGTAGTGCTGCTGAAAGCACAGTGAGTATCATGGGCGATGGACGTGTTCTTCAAGACTTCATGTGACGAGGAGATGAGGATCTTGCCTGGGACTGGAGACTTATCATGAGTAATGACATGTGTGATCTTGACGCCACAGGCAGGGCACTGCATCACATTCAGGGCAGATCAGATTCTCTCTCTCTCTCTCTCTCTCTCTCTCTCTCTCTCTCTCTCTCTCTCTCTCTCTCTCTCTCTCTTTCTCTCTCTTTCTCTTTCTCTCTATTAGATACTGTTTCATAGTCATTCCACCCCACCCCTTCATTGTCATTCCACCGATTAAGAGACGCATTGTCTCTCTGACCACCTCCTTATGTAGTCAGGGACCCATTGCATCTGGATATCAATCAAGTGTAAACAGATATGGAGGGTCAAACCATTTAAATCCTCATTATACAGGCCTCTAAATCATTATCAGATAGCACCACTGACTTATGACATTAATAATTGTCAATTTTTTGTATTCATATCGGTCAAATAATTTAAATACAGGGAGGAAGCAAGAAATCTGGTCGCAATGCAGACACAGTGGACACGTTTTAATGCCATGTGTGGATCAGATCATGAAACACACGTCAGTGCAAAGTGTAAACAAGGCTTCTAAAACCAGTTCAGAAGGTTTGTTCTCCCCCTGCCTCATTCTAAATTGAGACGTGTTCATGTGCCCTTCTAATTAATTATTTTGTTTTTGTTTATGATCATCTCTTTCTACTCATCTCTGTCTCTACAGAAACCTCAGTCTTAGAAACCCGCTCTTGGTATGCGCCCTAGCCATCTTCTATCCTAGGCCCTTCACATTTATTTTTTATTTAAATAGGCAAGTCAGTTAAGAACAAATTCTTATTTTACAATGACGGCCTACCCCTGCCAAATCCTCCCCTAGCTCAGACGACACTGGGCCAATTGTGCACCGCCCTATAGGACTCCCTATCACAGTCAGTTGTGATACAGTATCTATGGCACAATTGGGAAAGGAACAATTACTGTAAGGCAAGGGAACATAAACCAATCTGCCTCTCATGCTCTCCTGCATCAGGGAAAAAGCCCTCAGTTCCCCACAGTATTCTCTTCCTTCCCACTTTTAACAATGTCAATGCGTCAGGTGTAATGCACTTCTGCCTGTCATGGCAATGTTAAACCTACTTTTCGGAGGATCCATTTCATAATCTATAGCTTTCAGTTTGCAGATGGGGAAATGTAGGCTTTTTAAAAAGCTCACCTACTCCTCTGTAACAGAAGGTGCTGTGCAGTGATGAATATTTTAAGTCAATGTCATAAAGCACACTTTCACAGGTGAAGCCTGTAACCCAGCAAGGTACTACGAATTCACACGCACCTGGGGGATACCTATCCTATAACTTGGTGTGAGTGTCTACTGAAGGGCAATATGATACAATCAACTAGAAATACAAAACAAAAACAAAAAAAACCTTGCAGTTGTCCTGACATCAATCACATTACTCTCAAATCACATGTTGTGCAATGGATGGTGAAGTGCTTCTGATTCAAAGCATTACAGTACCTTAGAAAGTATTCATACCCCTTGACATAAATCCACATTTTGTTGTATTACAGACTCAATTAAAAATGATATGCGCAATACCCCATAATGTCAAAGTGAAAATTAGAAATTTTTACAAATGTATTGAAAATGAAAAACACAAATATTTAATTGACTTAAGTATACATGTTAGAATCACCTTTGGCAGTGATTACAGATGTGAGTCTTTCTGGGTAAGTCTCTACGAGCTTTGCAAACCTGGATTGTACAATATTTGCACATTGTTATTTTTTTAATTCTTCAAGCTCGGTTAAGTAGGTTGTTGATCATTGCTAGACAGCCATTTTCAAGTTTTGCCATAGATTTTCAAGCCGATTTAAGTCAAAACTGTAACTATGCCGCTCAGGAACATTTAATGTCGTCTTGGTAAGCAACTCCAGTGTATATTTGGCCTTGTGCTTTAGGTTATTGTCCTGCTGAAAGGTGAATGTGTCTCCCAGTGTCTGTAGGAAAACAGACTGAACCAGAATTGACTCTAGGATTTTGCCTGTGCTTATCTTTATTCCGTTTATTTTTATCCCAAAAAACTCACTAGTTCATACCCATAATATGATGCAGCCACCACCATGCTTGAAAATATGAAGAATGGTACTCAGTGATGTGTTGTGTTGGACTTGCCCCAAATATAACGCTGTGCATTTACGACATGATGTTCATTTCTTTGCCACATTTTCAGTTTTCTGCTATCCCACATTAAACTCTTCAACTGTTTAAAAGACACCATTGACCTTATGGTGAAATACTTGAGCGGTTTCCTTCCTGTCCAGCAACTGAATTATGAAGGACGCCTGTAATTAATAACTTCACCATGCTCATAGAGATATTCAATGTCTGCTTTTTTTAACCCATCTTAAAATAGGTGCCCTTCTTTGTGATGCATTGGAAAACCTCCTTGGTCTTTGTGCTAACAAGAAAAAACTAAAGCAGGAAGTACCAGTGACTCACTCAATGCGGAAGTGGTCAGATGACGCGGATGCTGAGCTACAGGACTGTTTTGCTAGGACAGACTGGAATATTTCCGGGATTCATCCAATGGCATTGAGGAGTATACCACCTCAGTCACCAGCTTCATCAATAAGTGAATTGACGCCGTCTTCCCCACTTTGATCTTACATACATATCCCAACCAGAAGCCATGGATTACAGGCAACATCCGCACCGAGCTAAAGGCTAGAGCTGCCGCTTTCAAGGAGCGGGACACTAATCCAGACACTTATAAGAAATCCTGCTATGCCCTCAAACAAACCATCAAACAGGCAAAGTGTCAATACAGGACTAAGATTGAATCAATCAAATGTATTTATGAAGCCTTCTTTACATCAGCAGATGTCACAAAGTGCTATACAGAAACCCAACCTAAAATGCCAAACAGCAACCAATGCAGATGTAGAAGCACGTGGCTAGAGAAAACTCCCTAGAAATGCAGGAACCTAGGAAGAAACCTAGAGAGGAACCAGGCTCTGAGGGGTGGCCAGTCCTCTTGTGGCTGTGCCGGGTGGAGATTATAAGAGTACGTGGCCATTAAGGTCAGATTGTTCTTCAAGATATTCAAACGTTTGTAGATGACCAGCAGGATTGCAGAGAGTGCAACAGGTCAGTAACTCATAAGAAAATGTCAGTTGGTTGGAGCTCTATAGGAGAAAGCCCTGCCTCCAGCAGTTTGCTTAGAAATTCTCGGGACAATAAGGAGGCCTTTGTCTTGTGACCGTAGCGTAGCATAGGTGTAGGTAGAGTTGAAGTCGGAAGTTTACATACACCTTAGCCAAATACATTTAAACTCAGTTTTTCACAATTCATGACATTTAATCCAAGTAAAGATTCCCTGTCTTAGGTCAGTTAGGCTCACCACTTTATTTTAAGAATGTGAAATGTCAGAATAATAGTAGTGATTTATTTCAGAATTTTTTTCTTTCATCACATTCCCAGTGGGTCAGAAGTTTACATACACTCAATTAGTATTTGGTAGCATTGCCTTTAAATTGTTTAACTTGGGTCAAATGTTTCAGGTAGCCTTCCAGAGGCTTCCCACAATATGTTGGGTGAATATGGGCCCATTCCTCCTGACAGCTGGTGTACCTGAGTCAGGTTTGTAGACCTCATTGCTCGCACACGCTTTTTCAGTTCTGCCAACACATTTTCTATAGGGTTGAGGTCAGGGCTTTGTGATGGCCACTCCAATACCTTGACCTTGTTGTCTTTAAGCCATTTCTCTTCCTCATTATGCCATCTATTTTGTGAAGTGCACCAGTCCCTCCTGCGGCAAAGCACCCCCACAACATGATGCTGCCACCCCCGTGCTTCACGGTTGGTATGGTGTTCTTCGGCTTGCAAGCCTCCCCCTTTTTCCTCCAAACATAATGATGGTCATTATGGCCAAACAGTTCTATTTTTGTTTCATCAGACCAAAGGACATTTCTCCAAAAAGTATGATCTTTGACCTCATGTGCAGTTGCAAACCGTAGTCTGGCTTTTTTATGCCGATTCTGGAGCTGTGGGTTCATCCTTGCTGAGCAGCCTTTCAGGTTCGGTCGATATAGGACTCATTTTACTGTGGATGTAGATACTTTTGTACCTGTTTCCTCCAGCATCTTCACAAGGTCCTTTGCACCTTTGCACTTTTCGCACGAAAGTACGTTCATCTCTAGGAGACAGAACGCGTCTCCTCCAGAGCAGTATGACGGCTGCGTGGTCCCATCGTGTTTATACTTGGGTACTATTGTTTGTACAGCTGAACTTGGTTGTAACGTGATTCGTCTTCCTCTGACAAGGAGTATGAAGGATCGGACCAATATGCAGCGTGGTACATGTCCATGTTGATATTTATTAACATTGAACACCAAAAACAAAATAACAAGGAGAACGAACGAAAACGAAACAGTTCTGTCTGGTGAAGACACAGAGACAGAAGACAATCACCCACAACTAAAATGGGGAAAACAGGCTACCTAAGTATGATTCTCAATCAGAGACAACGAACGACACCTGCCTCAGATTGAGAACCATACCAGGCCAAACACATAAATACTACATAGAAAAAAGAACATAGACTACCCACCCCAACTCACGCCCTGACCAAACTAACACAAAGACATAACGAAGGACGAAGGGTAACGAACGTGACAGTGGTACCTTCAGGCGTTTGGAAATTGCTCCCAAGGATGAACCAGACTTGTGGAGGTCTCCAATTCTTTTTCTGAGGTCTTGGCTGATTTATTATGTTTTCCCCATGATGTCAAGCAAAGAGGAACTGGGTTTGAAGGTAGACCTTTAAATGCAACCACAGGTACACCTCCAATTGACTCAAATGATGTCAATTAGCCTAACAGAAGTTTCTAAAGCCATGCATCATTTTCTGGAATTTTCAAGTTCTTTAAAGGCACAGTCAACTTAGTGTATGTAAACTTCTGACCCACTGGAATTGTGATGCAGTGAATTATAAGTGAAATAATCTGTCTGTAAACAATTTTTGGAAAAATGACTTGTGTCATGCCAAAGTAGATGTCCTAACCGACTTGCCAAAACTATAGTTTGTTAACAAGACATTTGTGGAGTGGTTGAAAAACTAGTTTTAATGACTCCAACCTAAGTGTATTTAAACTTCTGACTTCAACTGTATGTACGGTAGGGCCAAATCGGAGAGATACAGTAGGTAGGAGCAAGCACGTGATGATTTTTATGTTAGCAGTAAAACCTTGAAATTAGCCCTAACCTTAACAGGAAACCAAAGTAGAGAGGCTAGCACTGGATTAATATTATCACATTTTTTGGTTCTTGTCAAGATTTTAGCAGCCGTGTTTAGCACTAACTGAAGTTTATTTAGTCCTTTATCCAGGAAGTCGGAGAGAAGAGCATTGCAGTAGTCTAATCTAGAACTGACAAAAGAATGGATGAACTTTTCTGGATACTTTTTGGACAAAAAGGTTCAGATATATGTAACGTTACGAAGATGGGAAAAAAGCTGTCCTTGAAATATTATTGATCTGTTCGTGAAAAGAGAGATCGGGTCTAGAGTAACGCCGAGGTCCTTCACAGTTTCATTTGAGACGACAGTACAGCCATCAAGATTAATTGTCATATCCTAAAGCAGATCTCTTTGTTTCTTGGGACCTAGAACTATCATCTCAGCTCTGACGCTCGTTGGATGTGGCAGGGCTTGCAAACTATTACAGACTACAAAAGGAAACCCAGCCGCGAGCTGCTTTGTGAGCCTACCAGATGGGCTAAATGCCTTTAATACTCGCTTCGAGGCAAGTAACACTGAAGCATGCAGGAGATCACCAGCTTTTCGGGACGACTGTGTGATCATGCTCTTTCCATAGCCGATGTGAGCAAGACCTTCAAACAGGTCAACATTCACAAGGTCGCGGGGCCAGACAGATTATTTTGAGTCTGTGTTTGAAATTCACTGCTTGACTGAGGAAACTTACAGATAATGAATTGTATGTGTGGGGTACAGAGATGAGGTAGTTGTTAAAAAATAATGTTAAACATGATTATTGCACACAGAGAGAGTCCATGTAACTTATTATGTGACACATTTGTACTCCTGAACTTAATTTAAGATTGCCATGACAAAGGGGTTGATTACTTATTGACTTATTGACTGAAGACAGCTTTTCCTTTCTTATAAATTTGTAAAGAATTCTATAAACTGAATTCCATTTTGACATTATGGGTTATTGTGTGTAGGCAACTGACAAAAAAACTAAATTTAATCAATTTTAATTTCAGGCTGTAACACAACAAAATGTGATAAAAATCCAGGGGTGTGAATACTTTCTGAAGGCACTGTAAGAAACCTTGCATGGTTAAACCGTAGACACAAAGTACCCAATTAAGAGTTATGACCCCTCCTCTTTGGGCATCCTAGATGGGCTTTAAAAATGCTGACAGTATGCTATGCAACATCTGGCATGTCCTCATATATACTCTATTATCTTCTGTATTCATGGGTTTTCCCAAGCTGATGTCATGGGGGGATTGGTGCGTTGTGGAATTGGTATGTGCCTTCTTATTGCTTCATGTACAGCGCCTAGTGAAAGTCTACACACCCCTTTCTGCCTTCAATTAAATAAAAAAAAGGGGTTCAATTCAATTTTTGGCCTCCACAAAGTATTAACTCTGGGGTGTGAAGACATACGCAATCAAGACATCTTCTTTTTATATATACATACACTTGAAAAACTTTCACTGTGATATTGGGGAGTAGGTTGTTCAGATCTGTGGGGGGGAAATCTAATTAAATCCATTTTTTAAATGTAATTTTAAGGCAGCAAAATGTGCAAGTGGTGTGTAGACTTTCACTTGGCATTGTATGTACAGCAGCCAATTTATGTTCATTATTGACTATGCATACAGTGCAGATACGGAGTGAAATGCATTCATACATGGATAATGTACAGTACATATAATAAACAACACTGAGTGTAGCCTGGTGAATATCAGAAGCACTAACGCTATGTGGTGTCATAACAGAAATATTCCGAATTGTTATGATTTGATGCACTGAAAGAACATGCCTTTGCAGCAGATAGACAGCAAACAGCAAGTGAGATATGGCCTTCCACACACTGATGATACGTATCATGTGTGCTGTGTCAAGGTCAATGCTATTGATAGCACTGCTTTCTAAATGGTTGCCATGTTAGAACAGTCAAAGTCAAGGGCCACTCTAATAGCATTACTACACAATTAATGAGAGTGGATAGGCTGCATTTTCATCCTATAAACACGCCATAGGGGAGCATGTCAATCATTTATCAGGTCATGTGTGGGTCCGTGACACAACACCTCAAGAGACCCTCTCCTTTAAGAAGCTGGTGTTGGAGCTGGAGTGTTATGTTATAATGTTATGTTATAATGTTATATGCTATAGACTTGCGAGCAGGGATAGTGATACATTCATATCTATAACCAGCCAGCTCAGCCCTATGTCCAAAGAACTGACAGGAAACTCAAGATAATTATGGAGATGACCACTCAATCATAGCATCTGAAGTGGAGTTTTATATCTAACATTTTTGTATGAAGAACTGAAGGGAAATTGGAACAGACAACATGGTCTGCCAGAGTACATAAGTAGATTTAAGAGGATTACTTTTGCAATTTTAGAGTCAATACATTATTTATAATCCCCTGGATGGCTGGAGCCAAACCAGGGAAGGACCTCTGGTCATTAGCAGCGATAGCTAGCCCTGGGAAGTGGGGAGTGAGGAAGAAAAAGGAAAAGGAACTGGGGATTCAGAGGGATTGTGTTGGTGACAGACTTAGTTGTCTTTAAATATATGCCACTCCATGTTGGCTCAAGAACCTTAAGGGAATGAGGGATTTTTTTATTTTATATTCTCCAAGGTTGAATTACCATTTAGCTTATTTACATGCTTTGGCTTGTGTCTGAATATAAAGCGAGGAGGACTTGAGTGGACATTGTATGAACGTAGATATGGTTTCAGTGTGCTATTGCTATTTCCTGGTGTGAAATAATAGGATCCCATGTGAATCAGCCTTGAAGCAATGGAAGTGTAATAATATACTTGTTTTGTCAATCAACCTCTCATAACTTGTAATTTCAGCATTGTTTGGCATGAAGTAGTCGTTTAAGGTATCTGAAGTGGGTTAAGATTCTACTTCCGATATAGACATGAAGAGAAAAATATGTCTGAAAAAACATCCGGTAGACTGAGATACAGAAATGTCATAATGTCCTGCTCGCATGGTGATCCACCAGGCAGGACTCCCAGTGCATTCAGCTGGCCCTTTCTTCAGGCCTAGTCCACTGCTATCAGAGTATTGTGTGAGTGAGAAGACCTCTCCGACTAAAATACTGACAGACTCTCTTTAAAAGGTAATGGGGCTTGTTTCTTTCTTCCTTCTTCCATTCATGTGACATTGTGGGAAAGGAAACTGTGGTAGAATCAGTGCTGACAAATCAACCACATGGACAGAGGGCAATACTAAGGATAATGCAGGCTCTTGGACGAAATATTAATGACTTACCTATGATAGCTTCATAACCTCATTACAATCTGTTTCATTATAAGCAAATTGTGTGAAGCAGTGCTTTGGGTTTTGATGTGAAAGTGACTAATCAGAATTTTATCAATGACAAAAAAAATATATCACCCCAACAAGCATATTGATGGAATTACTATATCTCAAAATGATTAAACGTGATTGCTCTCAGAGAAGCGACTATGTCATGAAGGGCCTGCCTTTGTGTAATAACAAACAATCCATTTAGGTTTATTCATCACATGGTGTCTCGTCGTATAAAGATGATGAACTACCGCAGCAGTGATGTGTCCTTTATCCCCATTTCATTCCCTTACACTGCTTTCCATGTTTATCCATTGGTAATCAAATATCGTATTACTCTTGTCAGACATTGTTCAATGCAATGCAGCCCCTTAATATGACAGCTCTGCATGTGGAATACCTATAGAATCTTTTGGGGCGGGGCACATGAATAAGAAGGTGTGTCTGTCCGTGTGTCATCTATGATATCAATCATGATCTTGTATAAATAAAGCTCTGACAGTTTAGATGTTAGTTGCTCAGTGTCAGAAAATAATCTGCTACCTTCCTACAGTATATCTACTGTGATGCCACCCCAGAGTGATAATACATACAATGTATATTTCTCTCCCTTCTCCCAGAAACCATGGTGAGCAAGGAAAACAGCAAGGTCGTGCTATCCAACTCAGAGTCCGATTCAGAGGCAGGCCCGTCACAAAGCCTGGAGGTGCAGTACGGTCCTGACGGCAAACAGCAGGTGAAGAAGAGGAACAAAGCCTTACAAGTCCGCTTCAAGGACATATGTGACGCCCAGAAGGAGCAGCGGGCAGGGGGGCGAGGAGCCCGGTCCATTTCCTGTAAAGTGGCTTACAGGAAGTACATGACGATGCCTGCGCGGCGCTCCATCCCCAATGTGACTAAGAGCACAGGTGTCCAGACGTCACCGGACCTTACGAAACACTACCAGACTTTCCCCTTCGAGCGAAAGAAAGGACATACGATCAAACACACGGCCTTGGTGGAGGACTACAAGGGCCAGAACAACGGGTTTTTGAGTGACTTGAAAGGGCAGGAGGAGGCGCTGGGTTTAGAGGAGTGCTCGTCTTCTCAGGGTGCAGGGAAGCATGTGCGGCAGACGCAAGCACTGCTCCACCACACGGACGACAGCAGTGGCACAGAGGATCTGTTATCCATTGCCAACTGTGTAGATGGGCGTGCGTGCCCGGACTCCTCTCGCATCACAAAGGACACAGAATGCTTTGCAAACGACCCAACTCCCAGGGGAGAGCCAGAGAACCCTGCCTATGGCGCGAGGACCAAACACAAAGGATTATCCAAAGCGGACACAATGGGTGCCAACCCTTCTGCCAAGCGCCAGCTGGCCAACTGTGAGGAACCCTTACAGGACTCAAGGTCAAAGGTCACAAGTCCAGTTGCCTGGAACTCCCTGACGCAAGTGGAAGGTCTAGGCCTAGGGAGTCCGTCGGTGCGCTGCAAACGCAAAAAGGCCATGCAGCCCAATGGACAACAGTCCCAGACACTGCCCCACCCCCACAGTGCTGGCTGCTCTGTAGCTAGGGTAAAGGCACATCAGTGCCGATCAGGGACTTTACCAACCCCAATGAAACCCCAACCTGGCCTGGACAGCCAGGCATGCCCCCCAGGACGGCAGGGTGCCTGCAAGGAGATAGTGCCCTTAGCTGGGAACGGGGATATTAAAGAAAAGCTCCAGGCCATGGAAAACCTCATCAGCTCCAGTCAGGAGACCATCAAAGTCTTACTGGGGGTCATCCAAGAGCTGGAGAAGGGCGAGGCTCAGAGAGAAGGGTGAGTGGAAATAATTTATGTTCACCAGGCATCGTATAGAATTGGCATTACATTTACATCATTAGCAGATGCTCTTATCCAGAGAAACTTACAGGAGCAATTAGGGTTAATTGCTTTGCTCAAGGTGACATCAACAGATTTTTCACCTAGTTGCCTCAGATATTCAAACCAGCGACATTTCAGCGATCTTAACCGCTAGGCTACCTGCCGCCCCACATAACTAACCTGTTCAAGTAAAACAGACATTTTCTGTGTGTGGTTCAATCTTCACTGAGGTTTGATGTTCCTGCTGGTCCTGCAGCCCTTGAAACTGCTGTGGTCTACAGCATGTGTAATCTACATTTAGCATCTGAGTACAAACATCACAGCTACCTGTGTCATTTAATTCCAATAGCAAGGAAGTGAGTGGTCTCTGATTGTTCTGTAGATACTGTATCGTTCCATGTATTTGCTCAGGGGTACAGAGGCACTAACAAGTGCATAACGTTTCTGAGCCGTGTCCAATACACCAAAACTCTACAGCATTGGACAGAACGTACAAGGCTGTCTGCTTTGCTTCCTTAAACCTGGAGCGGCACAAAGCTAATTGTATTAAGCCTTCTCCAAAGCCACCGGACTCCCCTGATGTTGCTCCCTGAAACCTGGTTTAAAAGGACCAATTAGCAGCGCCTCATAAAGCACTGTCTTTCATCTCCTCTGAAGTGTGTGGCTCATATGACACCTTCAATATGTTTCATCACTATTATTAGAGCCTGCTACTCACCATAAGGCCCCAGCATCTCAACTCCTCCCCACCTTCTCCCTCTCTCCCTGCCAAGGCACTCTAACTCCCTCACCACGTTCTCTCTCTCTCTCTCTCTCCCTGCCAAGCCACTCTAAAGCTTTCTGTCTTCAAAGTGATGGTCCCAGTCTACTGGTGGAACAGAATAGTGTCTGAAAGCCCCTCTTATTCTCGCCGGGATAAAGGCATCATGTGGGTGGTATTTTCAGGAGAAAGCTCTGCACACAGTGATGTGTCCACGAGAGGTTTCAGTGCTGTTCCCAGCAGACCAAAGACTGAGAAATGTATAACATACTGTGTTGAGCAGTGGTTACTTGGTTTGCAGATGTTTGCAGGACCTTATCAATGATGCTCATTCCTATTTCTATTGGCCTTAATGCTCTCACAATAAATCAATTTGAGGTGAATGATTAGTGTTGCACAAGCCTTTTTTTCCTCCCTGTGCTAAACTGCTATCACAATCTGAGGGGCATCACTGGTCCAACACTCCTGCTGGTTTCAAGGTCTCAGGATGATTTGCTTACAGTTCCTACCAGTCAGGTTAGGGACTGAATCCTATTCTGCTAACATACAGGATTATCCAACCTGACCCTACTGTATCTGTTGTTCACAGGATATCAATAGAGCAGAGAGCGATATCCATTCAGCCAGGCAGTCAGCAGTATAGGGACAGTGAGGACATCTCTCCGGAGAGCTGATGTGTGCAAATAACACCGGAGTAAGCCTGTGCAAACAAATAACACCGGAGTGAGCCTGTGCAAACAAATAACACCGGAGTGAGCCTGTGCAAACAAATAACACCGGAGTGAGCCTGTGCAAACAAATAACACAGAAGTGAGCCTGTGCAAACAAATAACACCGGAGTGAGCCTGTTCAAACAAGTAACACCAGAGTGAGCCTGTTCAAACAAGTAACACCAGAGTGAGCCTGTTCAAACAAGTAACACCAGAGTGAGCCTGTTCAAACAAGTAACACCGGAGTGAGCCTGTTCAAACAAGTAACACCGGAGTGAGCCTGTTCAAACAAGTAACACCAGAGTGAGCCTGTTCAAACAAGTAACACCAGAGTGAGCCTGTTCAAACAAGTAACACCAGAGTGAGCCTGTTCAAACAAGTAACACCGGAGTGAGCCTGTTCAAACAAGTAACACCAGAGTGAGCCTGTTCAAACAAGTAACACCAGAGTGAGCCTGTTCAAACAAGTAACACCAGAGTGAGCCTGTTCAAACAAGTAACACCAGAGTGAGCCTGTTCAAACAAGTAACACCGGCGTGAGCCTGTTCAAACAAGTAACACCGGAGTGAGCCTGTTCAAACAAGTAACACCGGAGTGAGCCTGTTCAAACAAACAGTGGCACAGCTTATAGTTGACTTACAGTGTCAGAGTTTAGAGAATGATTTTCCGACACAGCGTCCGTACATAAATTAATCTGGCCTAGCAGAATAGAACATTGGTACATTGCTAGATTAACTGAAAATACAGGTCAGTAAATACAATTGTCGTTTAGATGGTGTATTACAGTGCATGGAGGTTGTGCAAAAAATGTGATGACCTTGATTATGACTGTACCACTCAATATCTCAACAAAAAAACTCCCTTCTGTTTGGTGACTCGAATTGACCTTTTTTTTTCTCCCAATGATTTGATATATCAAAGGAGTTATTGTGAATTCAGGCCCTCAACTCCACAGTCAAGAGCAACCACCTCTAAGGTGACATGGACAGATGAACTTGGTGACCTTCCATTCCCATCAGCACTTTCGATCTATCCAAGGCAGATAAGGTCACCTTTATGACATGGTGAGCAGCAGGGTTCAACCTCTCTAGTTACCATTCACCAGCTCCCAGTGACAGTAGGCAATTACATGTCCTAGGGGACCCGCTTGCCCCATCCGCTTTCCAGTTGACCACTCTCTACACACCCTCTGATCAAAATGAATGAGAAATCCCATCGCTGCCACCAACGTACGCGACATGATGGATGGTGACTGTTACTTCTGGGAGAGACCTGAAGAGATTGATACAGATGCCATCAAATCTCCATGCATGTTCAGTGCACACTTATGTCTGCTCAAGTTTGCCTCCAAGATGCCTCAGGAGCAGACTGTACATAGAGTTGTGCCGAAGATGGAGGAGGCATTGCAATCTAAGTAATGACAGGACAATACAGGGCGGACACTGGGCTATTGGGCACTTTGAAATGCCATACAGGACACAGACATAATTTGTCATGTTGATTGTCTTTTGCCTCCCTAATTCCCATTATTTTCTGAGAATGTTGAGTTGGGTGGAGCACAGGGAGATTGAGTATATTGACTTTTCTATAGTATTCATAAACATGCATTTTTTTTGTCAGAAAGATGACGAAAACCATGTGAATACCGTGTCAATAGGAAAGAGATCAGCATATTATATCAAGTGAGCATGTCTATTACCTGACCAACCTAATCTCACAGAAGACTGTACCATTCAGAACACAAATCCATATCAGTTTGAATAGATCATGTAAATTAAAATAATCCAAGTCAAACGAGCCATGAAAATCATCCATTCTCTCACCACTCCCCAGGCTTTCCTACCGAACAGGACAGGACACAGCCAACTGCGACACGTGTCGAAACAGTGCCTGCATCATTTATAGGTGAGTACCTTAACATCTACTCTCTTGTTAGCAGCTTGAAAGGTCGCTTCCGCCTGCTATGGCGCAACATATTGATGGCGTGAGGCGAGAGATACCTTACGGGAAAACAACATGAATTGTATATGTGTACACATGAAGTGTTCCGAAAATAAGTTTTGTGTGATCACGTGCTCTTATGTGAAGTTAATGTGACAACATGTAAAGCAACATGTGATAACAATAATTCACATGTGAATTCACACGTTTTTTTCTCACGGGTTTTCTGGAAAGGGTGCTTTATGTGTGAGGTGATATACTGTAATATGACAAACCAAGTGCTAAGAGTCAATTGAATATAATGTATTTTACTGTAGGTGTCACGTTCTGACCTTTATTTCCTTTGTTTTGTGATGTCTTTATTTAGTATGGTCAGGGCGAGAGTTGGGGTGGGCAGTCTATGTGTGTTTTTCTATGTTGGCGTTTTGAGTTCAGCCTAGTATGGTTCTCAATCATAGGCAGGTGTCGTTAGTTTTCTCTGATTGAGAATCATACTTAGGTAGCCTGGGTTTCACTTTTTGAGTTGTGGGTGTTTGTTTCCGTGTGAGTGTTTGTTGCCACACGGTACTGTTTCGGTTTTCCGTCATGTTCACGTTTATTGTTTTGTATTTCATAGTGTTCAGTTTATGTCTTAAAATAAACGTTATGGACACTTACCACACTGCGCATTGGTCCTCCGATCCTTCTTGCTTCTCCTCCTCAGAAGAGGAGGAGGAATGCCGTTACAGTAGACCTTGAAATGTTTCTCCACAGCAATAATTGCCTTTCCGGTAATGAGTAGAATGGAATACTTTACTGAACTCAGAGGATATTGTTTGTCTCACTGCAAGATTTTAATGAAGTATTAAGGGCTTAGCTCGGTTGTGATACAATAATGACAATTGATAGAATACTTCTGTCAGAGTGATAGAAATGAATTGAGCACCATTAGATACTTGGAAATGGTGTGACTGAGATCAATGACAGGTTCACTGAAGGAGAATAGAACACTCCTATATGGGTCAGATCAATGATGAAAATAAACGTTTTATATCCTATTACAATGATGCATAGATGTCCTCAACTCTGATTTCAGACTCCGGTAATAAATACAGAATATACTCACTGTAGAAAGGAATTAACACATCAGCCGAATTGGAAGCAGTAAATTGAGTTGAATTTCTAGACACAGGTGGTGCAACTATAACGTTGTTATTGTAGAAGGTAATAAAATAAATAAAGACAAATCTCTCCAGCAGAATTGCAAAGCACTGTGGGTGAAGCACACCTCGTGAGGGAATAAATAATCATACACAACAGGGGGAAATGAATTAGCCCAGAGAGGAAATGCAATTGGGGCTCGTACAGTATGAGAGCAGCTGGGAACTGGACATGATATCCTGACAGAGTCCCCTTTCAAAGTGCCTTATGAATAACGGCTGCAGTGATGGACGCTAAAAGCCATGGAAACTTGACTCAACTTCTGTGTCCACTTCACTTCAACTGGTCCAGAAGTAGTTGACGAACGATTCCACCAACCAACCGTCTCACTTGGGTAAACACTCGCAGATGATCCGACTTTTCCACTCGTCTGAGAGAGCCTCAGGCAGGTTGCAAAATCCACTCACACTGTGACTCCGTTCAGAGACAAGAATAAAAAGATCCATCTTAGAGATCAACGCCAATTTAAACAATATACAGTAATGCAGAACATACTATAGCATACCATCTGAATAATTGGTAAAAACATGAGTACTGAGCCTCCAAAGTCTGGCACGATCAATATTTGAGTCGTTGTTGTACCCTAGTGTGCCAGCAAACTGCTTCTTCAGCTGTACGGCCTGTTCTAGCCTTGCAGCCAGAGAAAGGCTCACAGGGGAAAACATCAGATAGCAGGGTTTGTGAGGTCATGGAGTCGCAAATAAACACCACAACAAGCACTGCTGCAGCAGAGTTCTAAATTTAAAAAGTGAACCAATTTCTAAAAATACAAGTCTTTTCATGTTCATTTTTTGCACTCATTATTGTCGTCTTCGTAAACAACTCATGCATAAGTACATCCGCTTTACTCAATGACAAAACAGCATACGTTTGTTTACTTTGGCTGAGGGGACATCTAACTTTGACCAACAACCTCACTCTTGTCTCCAATTAGTAGATGTTCATCTCCATCTTAACCTAATCGATTCCGTGTCAATCAATGTTCTCATCCAATCAAAGCCTACTTTTTTGTTCATCCCTGGGGTGTTAATCATTAGTCCAAACAGTTGCAACCAGTTGGGTTTTGCAACGAATACAGGAGTTTTTATTGGGCAAATTCAGGAAGGTCACTCCCTGTTTCGTTCCATTTGCTTCAGTTTAAGAAATGTTTTGCAACAGTAGTAATACATACACCCCTGTTTTTATTTAACCTTTATTTAATAAAGAATAAAGAATGCATCATCATTGCATAAAGAATGCATAATTTAACAGCCATGGTGTCAGATTGAAGGAACTGACATGCAAGAATCATTAATGTAATTATGTGTAATTTCCTGCAACATAGTCTCATGAGAAATGTGTTACATTTTCTCAAGCGATGATCTATGATCTGAGATAACTCCTGTGACAATGCACATTTGCTAGTACAGTATCTAATTGAGGACCAGTACGGCATGAAAGAGGACTACAAATGATTCAATTCATACCCCGATTTCTGCTATGAGTCACATTGCTTATCATTGTTGTCTTCCGGATTTACAACCCATGTAATGTAATTAGTGTATGTATGAGCTGTTGTGTGCTAACAAAGTGATTACAGTAGTTGATGTGTTGGAATGATTTAACTAGAATGCTCCTTCTCGTTTGTGATGCTATATGCATTAGGTGTGATGTGATTATAGGATTACATGAAATATACACAGTTCCCATACTAATATGGGAATGCATGTCAGAACGTGCAACAACTAAACAGATGAATCATAAAGCATAGATCTGAGAGCCAGACTGAAATAGAAATATTTACATGGGTAAAACGGGTGTGGATAGCCTAATGTCCTTTGGGGATGTGGAATGTATGTACTAAAAAGAAGATGTCTTGAAACACTTGTAATTCCCGGATTACTACTGAATAAGCTGCGACATGTTCCTTTTTTCGTGTCCATTCTCATCATCATCCAAGAGGGCCTAAATATGTACACATGTGCTGCTTTATTCATGAACCTTGGTTGGCGAAATGTAAAGATGTTACATGAATTCTGAATGGCTTTGTTTCAGTAGACGTTGATTGTAATCGAGATCCTGAAGTGGTGCTTGATATCTATTTAAGTCACATGGAAGAAAGCAGATCGTTTACTGTTTACTAACTGCAGATGCATTACAGTACATTACATCATAAACACTATAGGGTCAGAGATTCAGCATCCTGTACAGAGGCAAACAAACACTAAACTACAAAGCATACAGCCAGGAAGCATAATAGGCACAGAATGAGAACTGTTCTGATAGAGACGGAAAGATGAAATAGTAAACATGTTGTCTTCCACGAATGATTGAGCCAATTGAGATATTGCGTGTGACTAACAAATTTCAGTTAATTACTATAGATCCCGCCTTGGACCAATCAGTGCAATTTTGTATTTGCCGGTTCTCTATGGCAAGACGCATCATTCACCAAGTTTCGTCAAAATTGTGAGATATAACATGTGACTACCGTACGAACGGACGGACGAACGTACGAACGGACAAACGGACATACGGACGGAGATAGATCCACAGTCCACTACCCAATTTCATCATGAAGGACAATTATAAAGCTCTTTATCAATGCCCTGATCAGCTTCACAAAGACCCAGGTCAGGAATGCATGATAATTCTGTTCAAAACTTGAGATAATCAATAGAAGGTTCTCAACAATCCCTAACAAGGGAAATACGTTTTTCACTGAAAGTGCCGGAATGTAACATTTCTAAACAAAGCCGTTCTATGACAAGTCAATACAAATTATCCATTTTGTTATTAGAAGAAGGCTTGTGGAACGTGTACAAAATAAATTACTATAATTCCATCTGTGGTAAACAGGTTTTTCAGCTCATCGTTCCTAAATTGTGCATCTCCACATTTTTTTTGTTGTTTTACTTTCCTT